>NC_061117.1:135968264-136339888 GCF_002878395.1 Capsicum annuum
TGGTGATGTAATAATCCAATTAAGTGTTTTAAAGATATCATCCTACGTTCCAATCAAGTAGGGAATCTAAGTACATCCCTGTCATAGACACGAATTTGAATTCCTTATGTTATAAAAGAAAACAAATCCTACTTTGGTTATCTCCATGTTCATCTCCCTATTCGCTCTCCCGAGATCACAAGGTTGACAATGAATATCTTATAAGGGTAGATAATTATTAAAATAATTAAAACAAAGATAAATAATGAATCATAATGGTAAGAGAAATTAAATGAACTTAATCCAAAATAATAGTACACATGTTCTTGGCTTTAACCTCGAAAAGAGGGCGTTTAGCCAATAATATTCATAATCACGATTCAAATAATTGAATACATGTTATGATCTATTTAAAAGATAAATAAAGAATAAAAATACTAAATTACGTTCCACAACTCACACAATGCTCCAAAGATGTCCAAACCGACTCAAGAATTGTCCCAAAAGATTTCAAGATATCTCTTTAAAGTGTTTAAAGCTTGGGTATATCCCTCTAGGATTAAGGAATGTGATGAAAAAATATTCCCACTAATATTCCTACATACCCAATCACATGCATCATCACAATATATTCTATTTGTAGTATATGCAAAACCGTGTCTATGTGGAAGTTGACCAAAATAGGAGCGGTGAAGTGCAGCATGTGTCGCATGCAGTAGTTCATAAAAATGAAGGGTAAGACACACGCTCATTGTGCGCACACTTTAGAATTGCATATTATTTAATTTTATAAGGCAGTGGAGCACTGATATGTAGCATGCTCACACACTCATCGCGAGCACACACTGGAAGTTGCATCCAAAATTTTTGTTAAGTCTTTATCATCCCATCTTTCATCCCTTGTATCGTGGTGTATTTCTCATAGATTTCCACCCTTTATATCATCTTTAATTCACCTTATTCAGTAGAAAAATCTTCCTACATAATCACACACTACATATTAGAGATTATAACAACACAATATTCTCAAAGACGAATCAAAACAAGAACTAAGATAAGGCTAATTCGCAATGACCATAACTTATTGTTCCAACTTTAGACTTGACTCACTTGAACTTTTCACATCACAAATAAGTTGTTATACGTATAATTAAACTATTAAAACCATTTGGAACCCTTTAAACACAATGGAATCTAATGAATCCAACTAGACACACACCTAGCTCAAGCTAGTAAACCTAGTTTTCTCTGTTGAACTCTAAATGACTCAATTAAGTACAAACCTGTTGGGAAAAACTTTGAACCATTGTAATAATGCACTTGGACACTTATATGGTCATTTATATTGCATTAATATATAAATTACACAAATTCTTCCCAAAAAAGGCTAAATAAGCTAGAATAGTAACAGTAAAGTGCAAAAATACACCCATCACCCAACACCAGCACAAATTCATCTTTCTACCCACCTTTGGTAGCCATTTTATTTTTCATTTCTGACCTTTTCAGTTTGCACTATCAGGGTCAACATATGTCTCAATTTTAACCTTTATCATGTTGGGAAACAATGGTATTAGAGGCTTGAGCCGCTCAATAAGGGTGTCAGAAGGGTACTTTGGCCGGATAACCACCCCACACTCATCCCCTTCAACAACAGTAATCATGAATAAATCCTTATAGTGGGATAGCGTGCTTAGAGGTTTTTAAACTTTAAGAACTACCTCTTCATCCTCCAACCTTATTTTTAGCGTGCCTTCTTTTACATTAATTAAATCTCCACTCATCGCTAAAAATGGACATCCCAAGATGATTGGTACCTATTTATCTGCCTATATCAAACAATAAAGTCAGCAAAAAAAAATAAATATACCAACCTTTATGAGAAAATCCTCATCAGTCCTTTGGGATAGGCTATGGTTCCGTTTGCCAGCTGCAGTAGTATAGAGCTCGGTCTAGGCTTTCCCAAACCCAATGTGTTGAACAAAGATAGGGGATTCAAGTTGATACTTTCCCCTAAATCACTAAGTTCCTGTACCACCTCACTAATTCTAATATAATGGGAAGATTAAACTTACCTAGGTCCTTAAACTTTTTCAGCATCTTTTGAGTGACTAAAGAACTACACTACTCAGTAAGTGTTATTGCCTCTACATCCTGGAAATTTACATTATTAGCAACAATATCCCTCAAGTACTTAGCATACTTGGTCATACCTTGGAAAACATATTACAAAGGTAAGTTAATATGATGCTCACTTAACGTGTCAAAGAAATTGTTAAACATGGCATCCTCCTTTGCTTTTATTTGACTCTGAGGGAAAAAAAGTGGTGGAATCTTCTTCACTTATTCAGTAACTTTTTCTTTTGAGTACTCATACTTCCTTGATTTTTTTGCAACTTTATCATTTACCTGTGGAGGATTTAAATATGCATCTACCTCCTTAGTTACCTTTAGAGGTTCTCCTTGAATATCTTTACGACTCCTCAAAGTGATTGCCAGAACTTGTTTTGGATTTTCTGTATCTGCTAGAAGACCACCTTGAGGCGTGTTATTCAATGCTTGTTGTAACTGCCCAAACTGTAACTCTAAGCTTCTCTAGGCTGCTTTTTGATTTGTTAATTCTGCTTATTGATTTTTCATATCCGCAGCCACTTGAGCTTGACCATCTAAGATTTGTTTCATCATCTCTTCCATATTGCTCGTTGACTGATTTGGTAAAGCTTGTGGTTATTAAATTTGTTATTGTTGTGCATTGCATGGCTGAGTCTGCCAATTTATATTGTAGGTATTACCATAATTTAGCCTTTGATAGTTGCCTACATACATTAATGATTCTGGATTTGAAGCACATATGGCCGTAGAATGGCCACTATTTATGCAGACCATACACCAACACTAGTTTGCTAAACTGTATTGAATACTGTTGTAGGCTGTGGAACTCCCAATTTAAGTCTACTAACTGAGTGTTTATCATATTTTGTAATGCCGCAAGTTGAGCTGATAAGGCAGTGAACTGGTCCACCTCCAATACACCCAAAAAAAATTTTATGGTACTTCTATAATCTAAATGCCACTCGGGATTTTCTGATACTATGTGGTTCAACAATGTGTACAACTCATCATAAGTTAAATCTAACGCTTGACCACTTGCAGCTGATTCTAGTAAAATCTTCATATTGTGATCAAGTACTTCTACAAAAGTATGAGAAAGTACCTCATTGGACAGTTGGTGATGTGGATAGTCTCAAAGAAAAGCCTTGAAGAATTCCCAAGCATTATAGAGGCTCTTATCTAGCTTTTGTTTGAAGTACACTATCTTACTATGAAGTCTCCAGTCTAACCAGATGGTAAGAACTGAATAAGGAATTTTCTGGCCAAATCATCCCATGAAGTGATTGAATTTTCCAACTCTGCAGCCAACCACTTTTTTGCTTCCCCCAACTGAGAAAAAGGGAACAACTTTATCCTCACATAATCTTGATTTATGCCTTTTGGGATGAATGTATAACTAATATCCAGAAAATTCCGTAGGCGTACCTGTGGATCTTCATGTGAAAGCCCAGTGAACTGTTCACTTCTTATAATAAGCTGAACCATATTTTGTTTGAGCTCGAAATTGCCTCTAGCTGTCGGCTTCTGAAACGGTGATGTCAAATTGGTTTGAAGTGGGATTTCCACTTCTCTGACTGTCCTGTGGGCTACTTGTTCCCATGATGACAGGTTTCTCTTGGTTTTCTTGGATTTTCATAATTTGGGGGATAAGGTTTGCTTCTCTCCCACGTTGATGGAAACATTGTTCAGGTTCAGCGCTTGGTTCAGCCAAGTACTTATTCCTTGCCTACTTTTGTAATCTATTTCCTGAAAAACATAACCAAGACCAAGCGTAAAAACACCAAATAAATCTAAAAGTAAAACTAAAATAAATAGTTTCCAATTTCAAGTCCCCGACAATGGTGATAAAAACATAACAGTGCCCAAGCGCACATACAAATGTACGTGGTCTTATCAAGTGGTAAAGTGGTATAATGAAATCCAAGTATCGATCACACAAAGACTTGATTCAACAACAATTCTATTTTAGTTCACAATTTAAATTCAGTTGACGCAACGTAACCAAAATGAGAGTTTTTTATTTACAACTACAGAAAAGTAAACAATGCGTAAAGTAATGATCATGAAACAATCAATAGGAGAAAACCCAGGGTTAAATCACTTTGAACAATCATATTATGTTATTGAAATTCATTCGTTAACTTTCTTATCTTGGTTGTTGATTCGTAGGGTTAATTTCATGATCATGGTCTCTGGACTTCTAATCGGTTATCCAATTTGAACCTTACAACTACATTGTTGAGCAGTGACGTAATGATCCAATTAAGTGTTTTAAAGCTATCATCCTACATTTGAATCAAGTAGGGAATCTAAGTACATCTCTCTCCTAGACACTAATTTGAATTCCTTATGTTATAAAAGAAAACGAACCGTACTTTGTTTATCTCCATGTTCTATCTTCCTATTCGCTCTCCCGAGATCACAAGGTTAATAATAAATATATTCTAAGGGTAGCTAATTCTTAAAATAATTAAAATAAAAATAAATAATGAAATACAATGGTAAGTAAAATTAAACGAACTTAATCCAAAACAATAGTACTAATGTTCTTGGCTTTAACCCCAGAAAGAGGGCGTTTATCCAAGAATATTCATAATCAAGAACCGAATAATGGAATACATGTTATGATATATTTAAAAGCAAAATAAAAAACAAAAAATATTAAATTACATGCAGCATCTCCCACAATGCTCCAAAGATGTCCAAACCGACTCAAGAATTATCCCAAAAGATTTCAAGATATCTCTTTAAAGTGTGTAATGCGTGGGTATATATATATTATAATAATCCTAATCCCTATAGGATTAAGGGATGTGATGAAAAAATATTCCCACGTGCATCATCAAAATATATTCTATTTGTAGTATATACCAAATCGTGTATATGTGGAAGTTGACCGAAATTGGAGCAGTGAAGTGCAGCATGTGTCGCATGCAGTAGTGCACAGAAATGGAGGGTTCAACACACACTCATCACATGCACCCATTGGAATTGTGTATTCTTTAATTTTCTAAGATAGTGGAGCACTGATCTATAGCATACGTCCCACGCTCATCATGCTCACACACTGGAAGTTGCGTCAAAAATTTTGGTTAAGTCTTTATCGTCCCATCGTTCATCCCTAGTATGTTGGTGTATTTCCCATGGATTTTCACTCTTTATATCATATTAATTCACCATATTCAGATCACAAAGCTTACTACATAATCGCACACATCATATTAGAGATCATAACAACATAATATTCTGAACGACGAATCAATACAAGAGTTAAGATAAGGCTAATTCGCAATGATCTTCACTTATTGGTCCGACTTATGAGTTGAATCACTTGAAATTTGCACATCAAAAACAAATTTTTACACATATAATTACACTATTAAAACCATTTGAAACCTCTTAAACATAATAGAATCCAACCAAACCAACTAGACGCACACCTAGCTCAAACTAGTAAAACTAGTTTTCTCGATTGAACTCTAAATGACTCAATTAAGTACAAACCTATTTGGAAAAACTTTGAACCATTGTAATCACGAACTTGGACACTTATATGATCATTTATATAGTATTAGCATACAAAGAACAATAGTTCTCCTCAAAACAAGGCTAAATAAGCTAAAATAGTAATACTAAAGTGCATAAATAGACCCAACATCAGGTACATGCTTAGAGAAAGTGAAAAAAAAGCTTTTGGTATTTCATTCTCGACTCGTGGACATCAGATGTATTTGGTTTCCCCCAGATCCCTGCATGAAAAATGAGCAGTAGGTGAATGAGTTCTATGCTATTTGGGGGTAAATATGTATTTTGGGGAGAGCAGATAAATGATCTATATAGGCTTCTGAATGCAGACATAGCTAATTTTGAAGCAAAGTGTTGTGAGTTGGGTAGCTGGATGACAGAGAAGTTGTGCCCGATCAAGGAGGTCTCTTAGGAGTCTACAAAAAAGGACATCTCTTTGAATGACTTCACAGCCTAGGCCTGAATATGGATGAAATTCATTTGTACCCAAATCACTCCATGCACGCACTCGACTACATTTACTAATATGTATACCCACATGGTTGCCTGCATACTTGACAACATTCCTTTAAATATTGGCCGTCTTGTGATTTCTGACATAAAGTTTTATAGGAAACATGGTGGTACACATCTTTTATTCCCTTTTCTTATTACTGAGCTGTGCAGGAGAGTAGGGGTTGGGGAATACCCAGATGACATATTGGTGCACCCTAGAACCCTAATTTACCCATATAAAATTCAAGGTGAGGGTGTACTCGGTAAGAGCAAAAAGAGAAAGATTAACTTGGGCAACTCAACAGTTGAAGAGTTTGAGTTAGGTAGACTATCCACCGTTGGGGCATTGAAAGATATTTTTGTTGATATTTGAGTTATCAAGGAGCTGGTATCAGGATTTTCTCAGGGGCTGGGAGAGCCCTTAACTAGGCGTCACTCTTATGTGTCCCACTCAGACTATGAGAAGTACAAGAAGGAGTGGCAGAAGCAGGAAGCCTCAGTTGCTAGGATCGAGAGGGCATACTCAGTATTGGCAGAGTCTCACAAGGAGCTTTGTGACTCCTGCGAAAATATAAAGTGGAAGGATAAGAGAGAGATAAGTTTTTCAGTAAGATTTGTAAGAGGGTCAAGGACCTGAAACCCTATGACATACTACCTTCTCCCAGAGTAGAGAGTGATGATGAGGCCTCTATTGAGTAGTCAGGTTCTGAGGCTGGTGGTAATGGTCGAGAGTCGGCAGGAGAGAGCAATTTTTTATGCAGATACAGGGAGCAACCTTTACTCCTGCTATATTGATCATGTAGTAGGGACACTACTAGAGTCTCAGCTAGGGTGTCAATCCCTAAATATGTATTGTTGTTGTATTTATAGAAGCTTTAATAATAATTTTAATTTATTCTTAAATGGCTACATTTGGGCACTCTGATGGTGCCCACATTTCATGGATTAGTCATTTTGTTTTTTATTTAGATTTTCTATTTTACTTCAGTTTTATTTTGATTATAGTTATGTCTGACGAGCTTTTCCCTATAATAGACTAATTGATAATACTTTTAAGAGAAAAGCGTCGTGATTGGGTTTTGAGCCATGGATGCAGGGGAAGTCTGAGTACCTGTGGCATCAAAATCACAAATTCCAGGGAAGTCTGAGTACCTGAGGCATTATGGATTTGGGGTCGCACTCATTCCTTTGGCGAAGTCTGAGTAGCCAGATGGTTGGTTTGCCTATATGAAGCAAAAATGTGAGAAAAAGGCTGGGGTTATTTCCATAGTTAGAAAATTGTGTGTGTTGAAAATGCAAAGCAAACACCCCACTTTTGTTCAAAAAATTTTCAAAAATCAAGGGCATGGACGTGAGTAACCTTGTAATAAATTTTTTTCTCTTTTTGTGACTCCAAAAATTTAAATTATAAATATTGATAGGTACTCAACTTAGACGTCAATTTAAGTGCAAGTCAGTCGTCGTCAATATATTTACCCAACCTTAAGTCAGGTTCGAATTCAAGAGGAACAATGTGAGTGGAAATCGAATTAGCTCAAAATTAAGGAAACTTGATCAATTCAAACCTAGAATACAAGTATGTAAAGATTTTGGGGGGGGGGGGGGGGGGTGGGGGGTGTAAAAAAAAAAAAGGTTTTTTATGAATTTTTAATGGACTAATTCGGGGGTACGAATAATTAAAGTACAATCAATTAAGCTCGGATCTTGGGATTATGCTTTCCTAGGGGCAAGATATGCATGAGAATATGATGATTCGGTGTAGATTCTAATCATTGATGATATGGTAGGCTAGGTTTAAAGTCTTTAACACTAGTTCCCCAACATAGTCTCAAAGATGTCACTCATTGACACTCTCGATTACATAACGAGAGTGTCAATTAAAGCCACCCAATACCTCAATTAGGCACAACTATTTCTAGGATAGTACCCAAGGTAATAGTCAACCTCACAATCACTCTTATGTCTAATCTATACTATCTTAAAAAAAGCAACTCAAAAATCTTAAAGTGAAATCACTAAATTACCCTTATTATTATTTTCAAAAAAAATAAAAAATAAAAAAAGAAAAATAAACAAAACTCGTCAAAGCGATAGGACTTTCATATTGTCTTGAACAATCCTATTCCTACTGTCAATGTAACAAAGAGAATTTTTGTCCTTCCAAAAGTTATCAGATACTCCCTCCGTTTCTTAATAAATGAATTGTTGGATTTTTGGCACACAGATTGAGAAAAAAGCATTAAAGACATAAATTTAACATAATTTTTCATTTTTACCCAAAAAAGAAAAAGATGACCTTGGTAATATCTTTTCAAAATTTAATTGGTTGTCAAATCATAAGACTAAATTTGAAAAAAAATTCAACGATTCACTTATTTTAAATCATCAATAAATACCCCAACAATTCACTTATTCCGAAATGGAGGGAGTATTAATTTCTGAAAATCAACTGCCCCATGAATTTTCTCTTCAATCATCTATCTTCTTTGTTATAAGATTCTGTATTTTACTATTTCAAAATTAAACTGCCATCTCTTTCCTCACATCTCTTTTTGATAAATTTTCATTTTCCACTTGATTCTCTCACTTTAGATGTTGTTGCTATTTCACACATCAATTTATCTCCTGCTAAGCCTCTATCTATAACTATTTGCAGCGAAATTGTTTGTAAGTTCACTCATATTTTATATCTGTAGAAAGTGTTCATATCTGTAGAAAGTGTTCATATCTGTAGAAAGTGTTCATATCTGTAGAGGAATAATTGTTACCATGTTCTTTATTATGCCATTTTGTAGTTCAGAACAAAAATAATTCTCAAATTGAAAATAATATAATTAAAAACAAAAAAGAAACTAAGAACTTTACATAGCATAAAGTGCACAAGAATGTTAAAGTAATCTTCTGACATACAAAGTGGTGGAGGCAGAATTTATATCGAAAGGTTCAAATTATAAAGAAGTAAACACATGAAGAAGCCATAGGAGGTTCAACATCTACAACCATGTATAAATAATATAATTTACTATCAAAAAAGAATCTAATGATCTTTCGATCGTAACTAGCTCCGCCCATGGATACGCTTAGTATTTGAGATGAGTAGATGAGATACCAACTTATCTTGACGTATTAGAGAATCATAATAGATCGCTGGAAAAAAAAAACTTGTTATAAAACTTAAAAGAACATAGAAAAATCATTCGTTTTAAACGGATAATACTAACTAGAAATAGATTAAGCAAATTAAGGCCTCTTAATTTATTTTATTCATATGCAGTCTATTCATTTAATAGTTTATCTTATTGTGAATATAAGGAGAAATTTATACATATTGTACACTATGTGTTCCACCAATATTTTAGTTACTATTCCCAATAGTTAACCAACGCAAAATCACTTGTTATATATTGCCCCAAAAGTAACGATTAAAACACACAAAAAAAAAGTAAGAAAAAGACGACAGAATTTGCAGAGGGTAAAAATAAGGTGAAAAGCTTACTAAATGACATGTGTCATTTTCTTTAACAATAATTCAACAACAATAACAACAATATATTTAGTGTATTCCCACAAAGTTGGGTCTGAGAAAGGTAAGATGTACACAGTCCACACCACTATCTCGGATGAAGTAGAAAAATGTGATTTCCGATAGACCCCCAGCTCAGATAAAATAAAAGTATAAGAAAAATATAAAAACTACAAACAAAAAGGGATAACACACCAACAAAAAATTAAAGAAGTAGGACACACATTGAGTAATGTGATACATTATCTATCCAGAAACTCCAAACATCACCAAAACACCACGAATGAGGAACTACAAGACACACAGATAATACTACGACTACATGAACAGAAACAAACAATGCACACCTTTCTACTAGCCCAGACACACTCCTATCCACTAACCCTCCACTCTAATCCGCCCCCTCCGCACCTTTCTATATAATATCATGTCCTCAGTAATTTATAGCTGCATATATCATAAACATATAAAATAGTAAAAATATCTAAGCAGGCTCTTAATAGTATAACGTAATTGCAGGCCAATTTTAACCAAAAATTCCCTCTACAATATGTTTTGGTATATAAATTAGCCAACTTTCAATATTAACATTACCAAAAAAATACTTACATTTATATGCCCTTAATAACGATATCTATCATATTACCTTGAAAGTATAAACTCAAAAACTCTATGTGAAATACTAAAATACCCCCAATTATAAAAAATCAAGCAAAAAACTAAATTTTCTAAATACTCTTTTAAAAATCTAATTATTCTATAATTTAAAAAAAAAAAAAACGCTTTGATACCAAAGGGTGTGTCCTTTTTATTATGAAGAGTTGTGATGATTCTTTTAGAATTTCAGTAAGCACCTCATTAATGAATTCTAAAAGTCACCATTAAAGAAAAGAATGGTTGAACTACATTAGAATCCAAAATGCTCCATTCAAAATTTTCTTTTGTGGATTCCTCAACAGTAAACAAACTTCAAATATTATTTATGCATTATATATTTAGTTTCGCTTCTCAACCATTGCTTACCTCCATATAGAGTATTCCATTGGCTATTGACCTTTGTATATTGTTCGTACCGAAGGAGTAAGTATGTTTCCATTCTTTATCAAAATTTTAAATATATCAAATTTTAATATAAATTACCCCAAATATGAAATCAAGAAAAGAAGAGAAAAGATAATATGCATTTGTCATGTACGACATTCACTATAGTAATACTTCTCATAATATATTTACGCTATCATATTGATTTACAATCTTCCGCCATATTTTTAAATGTTCTTATTTTGATTTTCTTCCATTTCCTCCTCCAATTTATATGTATGTTGATTTACATATATATGTGGGTTTAATTTTTACCAGCAAAGGATGTGGAACATCAGATGAGGTTGCTCCTTTCTTAACCAAAAGTCTTAATTTTGGATTAAAATCCTTAGTACAAAACATTTTTTAAATGGATTTTAGTCAGCACGTATTCGAATTAGTTGGACTCCAACAACAATATCAAATGTCTATTGAAAAATTTAAAAAGATATATGTTTGATTCTTCGTTTCTTAAAATTTACGTTTTATTTATTTTGTATCATTATCATTTTACTCGATAAATTTTACTGTTTATATTTAAACTTTAATTGTAAAAGACACTTCTTTTTTTATTTTTTTCATTTTTCCACACAGTTGATGGATGGGGTATTTCTCTTTTACCTTTTTCTATTTTTTTTTCTGGGGGGAGGGGTGGAGGGGAAGGAGGTTGCTTATTTTTATTTAGAACTTCGAAATACGTTGCATTTTCTCTATGATTTATTCATATATATATATATATATATATATATATATATATATATATATATATGCTAGTTATTGGTCATTTTGTTATTGTCACTGGTCATTTTGTTATTGTCACAGCGGAGGACCTAACCAATAAGTTTTTACTAGGTTATTTATCCCTATATTCATAACAGTTTTGTGCTAACCTATCCACCAGTAAGTTCTAATTTTATCTTTATAATTTTATACCACATATTACGTAAAAATTTATGATGCTTCTTAATATCTTCAGTGTGATGGTAATTGGTTAAATTAATAAAATGTTTCTTGTTTTTTCTTTTAATATATTTTCCTTACATTAAGAGATAACTTTTGAGCATCTAAATGAAACAAGGATTTCAGCATCCAAATGAAACAAGGAAATTTAAGTATAACAATTTATAATTTTAAGAAATTTCTTATTTAAGTTCATATATGTTAAATGAAATATACTAAATTTTATTGAAACGAGGTATAGATTTACATAATATTAAAATAATTATGAACTAAATCTACTTTCAAGCGTAATTGCGCTAAAATTTGGTTGCAATTATCGTATAAGAGTAAGCCGCTTAAACTTTCAATTTCTACTTTCGAATTTATTACATGTCAGGTAAGAAGTACGTTGATTCTTAAGAATTTATCTAACATCGAAAATAAGAGTCATTAAATTAGGAGTTTGTGATTATTAATGATGCTAAGATGATTGACTTGTGTGTGAAATTCCCTGACGAATTAAACTCAACGTAATGTGGATTGAACTCATGATTTACATAGGAAATTTAAATAGGAATTTATTATATATAGTGATAAAAATATAAACTATTCTAATAATTTAATCATATTACTATAGCATCTCATGAACGTAAAGTACCACTAAATTTGTTTCAAACGCATACTTACACAATATAAAGATGATTATCTAATAAAGCTTAAATTTATTATTAGTTCAATGCTTTCACTAATTTAAATCAGGTTATCTATCATTGATTATTCATATAAATTTATATTTATTTGCTTATGTATAGTTATTTGCTCAATTTGGTTATAATAACAATAATATTATTCTATAAAATAGCGTATTATCTATCACGATATACACGTGTAACACACGTATCGAGAAACTAGTATAGTCAAAATTAGCAAACTATGCCCATAAATTATCTACTATTGTCTTGGTCCCACATCTCTCTTTCAAGGATGATGTGAGTTTCAAAAGTTCACCCAAACCCAACTTTCAAGGATGATTTGAGCTTTCAAGTGCTTGGGATTTTCACCCACAAACACATTCAGGTGTTTGGATCTTTCACCCACAAATACCAACCAATTTAGTCAAGAAATAGTAGAACCCACCATCAACAAGCTATCATATGCACAAGTGAATCACAACCCACAAACAATTTCACACTATTCTAGCATAATTCTAAGAGGAAGAACTAGCTACACATAAGAATGATAAGCAAGATATACCCAAAAATCTCCATTGATTTGATTTACGAAAGTCTAAGTGAATGTTACTTCAAACTTTTAACTTCAAAAAATCTTCAATGGGAGTTTGCTAGTCCTTTTCTTGGAAGCTACTCCAATGTATTCTTCACCCAAAATTATTACAATAATTTTCCTCCGAAAATTGAAACTAAGGAGTAGACAAAGTTTCAATAATTGGGAATGGATTCTCCTAATTTCTAAGAGATATGGTTTGAGTCTCTTAAGGCAATTTTGGGATTAGCTGTCCGCATTTACATCTTTGACACTAGGATGAAATTTCGCTATACCGCAATTGTGGAAGCTTGTCTACATTTACAGCTACTGTGTTCGTGGTCAGAGCCGTGCGATCGCAGTATGTTGACCTGCTTGACTCATCGAAATCACAGTCACTGAGACTATGCTCCACTCCAGGTCTTCAAACTACACTTCTTTCCTTCTTTTGATCTTTTTTAGTTTGCATCCACATATATCTCATTTACTCATTTAAAGCATGTTAATGTACATAAATGTTGAGTGCGAATGAGTGGTAAATTCGCCACTCATCAACACCCCAACTTAAAGCTTTTCTTGTCCTCAAGAAACACTACTGCTTACAATGAGACAATGCACATTTATACCCATACAACATGAACAAATGATCACAATGACATCAAGCATAGTTACTACTCCAATTAGCTCTTCAAACATGGGCAAAGCTATTCTCCAGACACCCCTCAACATAAAATGTGATAAGTAAGGATGCAAAAGACTTCCAAAAACAACAATGCAAAAATTATTGGTACTCTAGAAGTGACTCACTTTTTTACCTCAACTACACAATACTCCTTTTGCCTCTTTTCTCAGAAGATAACAAAATCACCTACCTCAACTTGTTCACATTCCACCTCTCAAGAAGGAAAATTTCACACATCAAGTTACTAAATATGCATCAAGGAATTTAAGTGAAAAACTCTCTTCCTCACAAGAACTCTCTATGATAAGTGTCATACCATGGGCTTGCCTCTATTTTTAATCTCCACTGCAATGAAAGTAAATGGTTAAGGATCTTTAAGGGTTTTTTGAGCTTGTAACATAGGTTTAGGATAGCGTAGGATATCATTTAGTAACAACAAGGCTATACCCTCCGTGAACATCTATATCACACTGTTTAATCCAACTCTTGAATATGGGCCACTTCTTTTTCATTTACAAATGCCTACTTTTATTACCTTAGTTCACCCATGCAATTCATTACTTTGTTGGGTCCTTTTTTTATTACTTATTTTCCCTTAATACTTAACCTCATAGACATTCACTTATAACTTCTTGGCCCAAAGTTACTTCCTTCAATCTTCACCACCCCAACTCAGGCTTTTAACCTCAAGTTGCATCTTTAAGTTCAAGAAGGTGAGGGTTCAAAAGAGAGATAACAGTTGAATGGATCACAGCTTGCAATACATTTGCCAATGAAAGGTCTAAAGGCTCAAAGTGGGTGACTAGGGATAACATCTAGGAACAAGTAGACCTTTTAGGCAAAGTGGACTTACAATGTCATAAAGATGGCCTAAGATCATCTCACCAACCAAATACAATCCAAATTTAGCCTTGAGAGACTAATGAGGCAAGTTCTAGATGGTATAAGTATACATGAGATATAAATATTTTAACTCACTACACATGGCATGTGGACTCGCCAAGGAGGCTCAATTTCCCGTCATGTTAGAGATAAAAATAGAGTACTTATCAATATTTACAAGCCATATATTTTAGTAACATAAAGAGAAAAAGTTTTGTTACAAGAATGCTCACGTCCATGCCATTGATTTTTGAAAATTTTTAAACAGAAATGGGGTCTTTTCTTCACATTTGCACAACACACAATTTTCTAACTATGGAAATATCCTAGCCTTTGTCTCATTTTTTGGCTTTATATGAGCAAACCAACCATATGGCTACTCAGAATTTGCTAATAGCATGTGTGCGATCCCAGATCCATAATGCCACAGGTACTCAGACTTTTCATGCATTTGTGATTTTGATGCCACGGGTACTTAAACTTTCCTTGCATCCATGGCTCAAAATCTTATCACAATGCATTTCCCTTAAGAATGTCGTCAATCAATCTATCATAGGGAAAATCTCATCGAACGTCACCACAATCAAACTAAAACTAAAGTAAAATAGAAAATCTAAAAGAAAAAACAAAATGACTAATCTATGAAATGCGGGCACCATTAGAGTGCCAAAATTTAACAATCCAAAAAAAATAATAATCATCCAAAATGTCATCAAAGCATCCATAAATACCACAATAATACACATTTAGGAACTAACACCCCCAACTAAGACTCTAGTAGTGTCCCCACTACATGATCAATATAGCAAGAGTAAAGGATGCTCCCTGAATCTACATCAAGAGCTACTCTCTCTTGTTGACTCTGTACTATCACCACTAGTATCAGAACCTGACCAGTCAGTAGAGGCCTCATTATAATTTTTTACACTGGGAGAAGGTAGTTTGTCACGGAGTTTTAGGACCTTTCATATGCCCTTGACCCCATTTCACATATTGCTGAAGAACTTGTGTTTCTTTTTCATCTTCTCGCGAGAGTCCTGAAGCTTTCTATGATACTCTGCACATATTGAGTATGCCCTTTCAATCCTAGCAACTGTTTCTTCCTGATTCTGCTGCTCCTCCTTACACTTCTCACAGTCTAAGCAGGACACCTAAGAGTGACGCCTAGTATATGGCTCTCCTAGCCCTTGAGGCAGTCCTAATACCAGCTCCTTGATAACTTAAATAGCAACACCAATATCTCTCAAAGGCCTGGTGGTGGATGGTTTATATAACTCTGACTCCTCAACTATCGACTTGCCCAAGTTAATCTTTATTTTTTTGATCTTACCAGGTGCAGCCTAGCCCCATATTATAGTTGGGTAAATTAGGGTTATAGGGTGCACCAATGTGTTATATGGGTATTCCACCATCCCTACTCTCCTGGATAACTCAGGAATAAAAGAATGAAATAAAAGATGCGTAGCACTATGGTTCCTCTAGAACTTTATGTAAGAAATCATAAGACAACCAATATTCAGAGAAATATTATCCAGTATGCAGGCAACCATGAGGGCATGCATATCAGTAACTATAGTCAAGTGTGTGGAAAGAGAGATTTTGGTGCAAATGATGTTCATCCATATTTGGTCCTTGATTGCGAAGCATTCATAGAGAAGCCTCTTTTTGTGGCCGCCCAAGAGACCTCCTTGCTCGGGCATATCGTCTCTGCCATCCAACTGCCTATCTCACAACCCTTTGCTTTAAAATCAGCTATGTCTACATTCGGTAGCCCATATAGATAATTTATCTTCTCCACCCCAAAATGCATATTTACCCTCATAATCCCGATAACGGGGTTTACGAATGATACTATGCTAATATTAATGTAGAACTAGCACACCACTGCTCATTTTCCATGCAGGGATTTAGGGCTAAAGAACTCCATTCAGTGGCCATGAGTCTAGTATGAAATGGCAAAAATTCTGCCAATACTTTCTCTAAGCATACACCCCATTCCGAGAGCATCTTAGTACTTGGGATATTGTCATATTATTGGTTGTGGCACTAGAGGGTCATGAACCAGACTTGATCGTAGTTCTTCATGCTGTAAATCTACAAAATATGAAGATGATAGAAAATCATTCACCACCAACATTTTCATGATTAAACCTCACTACATTGTCCACTAAAGGTCATGGGATGAGTACTTGGTGGTTTGTAAATAAAAAATTGAACTGAAGGAATTTTGGCCCAAGTTAAAATTAGGTCTTAGTTATAGATATGACAATAACATATTCGCGATTGCGGCTGCCACGATTATATGTACAAGACATCAGTTGCGGCTGCCATGATTGTGGTACCTCAGACCAGATCATCCCAGTTTTTTAGCAATTTAAAAATCTATTATCTGGGTCAAAATAAGTTCCAAAATAAGAATCAATCATTAAAAACCTAAAAAATGTGTTCTAAGTGCTTGATCATGCCCTTTTAATGTGAACGTACTTATTTGATAACTGATTTGGGTAATTGAATGGGCATTAGTTGTGCACCCTATATTTTGCTGAATTTCACATAACTTGGGTACTCTAGATTTCCCCACATGTGAGCACACCATATCTAACAGGTAATCTCCCACACAAGCATGCTTCATCAACCATTAAACAATGAAAAAATCAATTTTAGGCCATAGCTAGTTCATGCACCCAAGGGCTTTTCATAATAATTAAGAACATGAGATTGAATTACTTACCAGATGAGTGATGAAGAAAGGATACAAATATGTCATTGAAATGCTTTAAATATTGCCAAAAATGGGTGAATTTTTAGAGAAAAATTAGAGAGAAAGTATAGGGAAATAGAAGACTGATGGTATTTTAAAACTGGTCTGACCCAAATCGTAGTCAAGTGTCCTCAATTGAGGATATGTGAGTTACCATGATTGCAGCTCAGTGTTCACGATCACGGTAAAAGAGGGCATTTATGTACCCCAGCCTCCCCTGATCAGTCCATCATGCAAATATGTAACATTTTTTCTTTTCAGTTTCTTACTCACCAAAGTTCCACTAATTCATAGTTTTATCAATGTTAAACATAAAATCTACACTATCAAATTCAAAAAGATAGGATACATGCTACTTTTCATTGTCTGATGAGGTACCTCCTATCGAGCACTTAGTTTAGTGTAGTGGAATGACACCTCTTCAACTACCTTTTTGTGCTTCAACTTAGAAGATTTAAAGCTCCGTCCTAACTTTTGCTCACAATGCATTGAGTGAAAGAGGGACAAAAGATTAAGATCTTTCAAGATAAAACACATTAGAGATGAGTACACGAAAAGGAAAATTCTATCTCGACACTAGGAAGACTTGAACCTTTACCCAATTTCACATCAATTTTTTGATTTAGCTTCTTCGGTAATGGTGGGAACATCAATAGGCCACCAGTTGAACATCAGAAGTTAAGCTCCTTGGCCTTCAAGTATGGGATCCTATTTGGTCTTTCAAAATATCAAACTCCAAAATATGGTGGTGGTTCTCCCTCTCCCCATAATACTTTATTTTTCTTAGGTAGATGGACTTTCATAACATTCTCTAAGCACAATGTTGAAAAATGGTTTGAATGAGGTCAATCTCTTGTTCCGGAGTTGTATCCTTAAGATCATCTGCACCCCATAATGATCTAGAGTCTTAATAAGGAATTTGCTTGTCTTCTTCTTTTGACTCTAGTATAATTTCTTTGATTTTGGCATCTTTAATAATATTTTGTTTGGCTGGTCGGGAAATAACCAAAGATTATTCACTACCAAGCTCATCATCAGCCACTTAGCATGGTTTTTCTTCTTGAGAAACACCTTTTTGGAAAGTGGGAAAGGTAATGGTATTTAATAGATATGTTTCTTTGCCCATTTCCTCTATCTTGGCAATCTCTCTTTCAAATAGTTCATTAGATTGATGCATATGGTGCACATTCACTGCTATTGTAGTTACCTAATCCAAACTAGTTTTAAGGATTTCTTCGAAGTTGTTGTACCCGCCATGTTGTTCTTTCTTTATCTAATTATAATACCCGTACTTTTTCTAGCTTGAAATTTTTTTCCAAGAATGTTAGAAGCTTTCTTTGAAAGATGAATCCACTTTTATAGATGTGGTATTTTCAATATTTTCACTTTTTGTCATGTGGAAAATTGAATAAGTTTTCCATCGATACCAAATTTGCCTAAATCTGACACCCTGGCGAAGAGTTAGAGTTTTTTTAGTGAGATAGTGTTTCACCTAAGCCTTCAGCGCGTTGCGGAGATATCTCAAATGGAAATTGTCAATTTCCAGTGTTGCTCCACAATATTAGCATGTCGTTCCACACTTTCAGGTCGCAGATAGGGTGGCAAGGCGATAGCTCTGCATCGCGCCACCATGCAGATTGACAATTGTCTAAGTGCAGTGACTTGGTGCGATAGTGGCGCGTCACGCCAAGGATAAAAATAGGGAAATTTTATTAGAAATTAAATACGTTTCTTAGGGTTAAAAGGGTTAATTTCCCACGCTATATAAGCCCAATAACATGAGATTTGGCCATAATTCAATAGCTTATACTCAATTAGTCTAAAAAACTCTCAAGAGCAAGCCCTAGGGTTATCATAGAAGGTTCAATTCCAAGGGAATTCACCATCAAATTTCAAGAATTTCTCTGTCAATCTTCGTCGAATCACAAACTAAGGTATGTGTAGTGTTTAATCATGGATTCCTTTCATCCATGAAGCCCAAGAATCTTTTTTCTAAGTTTAAGTCTATGGATTTCTTTATGAATTTAATGTTGGGTTTGTTTTGTTTACATTGAGAATGATCAATTGAATTCAAATCCACGTTGGGTGATGAATTTATGTGAAATTGATTTGTATAGATGTATATTCATGTGAACCTATGAGTAAACCCTAAATGATGAAATTAGAGATGAATCATGATGATTTGTTGTATAATGTTTTCTACATGTACTATGCCTACCATGTGTTGCCGAGATGAAGGAACAATGCCCAAATAGTGTGATATCACTAAATTCCCATATATGTACAAGATTATGCATATCATATGTTTGATGAAGTGGTTCAATATATGAATTATGAATTGTCTTGTCGGTTATGTGTTCAAGTAAGCCATGCTATGTCAGTTTCTTCTCATCGAGTCCTGGGAGTACTTGTACCCAAAACATTTAGCTGTGTGCCTAGAGCCATGCCATGTTTTCATGATCTCCTTAGTCAAGCTATGATCCATAGCAAGAAATATCATAAATCTCAGTAATTTCAGTATTCCCAGTCAATCTTAGTAACTTCAGTATTCTCAGTCAGTCCTCAGAACTCAGTACATTCTGTCAGTCAATGGAACTCAGTAAATTCACTTTTAACTCCGCTAAATGATACCATCAGTTAATCAGTTTAGTTTGGTTAATCATTTCAGTGTATATGCAGTTGGGAGTAGGATTCAGCACCGAGTGAACCCAAGGATGGGGACTCACCTATTATTTAGTGGAGGGTGTGATCCTTAGAAGCAATCCTTGTGTTCCAGAACTATGTGGACAACATAGGTTGAGATTCACCCTATGCGTTTAGGGATATATATATATATATAAAACTCATTTGGGTTACCTACTAGGAGGGGTTGACGGAAGTGCTCCTTGTCAGAGGGTATGCTCACAACAGGTCTTTACCTGTGGAACGGTATTGACAGCCTTCCAAATGGGTTTATAGGTTGGACCACACCAGTAAAGTTTCGGGGCATGTCGATTAGATGATTACCTCTCACGATCACAATCTCAGTCTCAGTAAAAGAACTCAGATAGTTCCATCAACCTCAGGACTGTCAGATACAGTCATTCATGTTATCAGTTATATCAGTTCTTAGAACTCATGTTATCAGTCATATCAGTTATCATATCTTATGTTATCAGTATTGAACTTCATGACTGTTAGATACAGTCAACCAGACCAGTTCATCATAATAAGAACTATCAGACATAGTTATTCATGTATCAGTAACATAGTATCAGTCCCTCAATATTCAATAATACAGTATCAGTCTTTCTCACTCACCAGTGTCTCAAATGTCTCTATCAATAAACTTAGTAGTCAAAACTAAGTATTTAGTCCTATCTCGATCTCAGTTACAGTTACATAGTCATGTATGTATTCCCACATTTATGTTAGTTAGTTAGTTAGTATTGTTCATATATATGAACTATTTGCATTCAGCCTACCTCACTTGCATACCAATACATTTAAAGTACTGATGCATTTGTGCTATGGTGTCTTCTACCATAGGTTTAGAAGCAAAGCTCTAGAGAACTAGTAGAATCTCAGTTCAGCGATCAGAGTTAGAAGTGAGTCCTCATCTTTCGAGGACATAATAATAACATTACTATTTTAGTTTTCAGTTTATTTCAGTAGTCAGATTTAGTTAGGGACATGTCCCATCAACTCCTTATTCAGACAGGTTAGAGGCTTTCAGACTATAGTATGTTCAGAAAGTTATTTCTATTGTTCTAGTATTGTTATACCATTTTTAGACATTGCTTTTATCAGATGTTTATCTAGTTTGAACCTTATGGCCTTTTAGTTCATATTTCTTTATTTTTCTATCTTTTATGTAGTATACAGGTATAGATATCAGTCATGGGTTAGCTTGTGGTCCTTTGGGTTCATGATCACCGTGTAGCATTTTGGTTTAGAAAAATGGGGCGTTACAAACTTGGTATCAAATCCTAAGGTTCAACAGTATCCTAGGAAGTCTGAAAAGCCACATTTTGTAGAGTCTTGTACATGCGTGTGTCATGCACCACACTTATGTGCAGGAGGCTATGAGATGTTTTAGGAATAGTTTCCCTTCTTTTAGTATTCATGTCGTGTCATTGAGCATAGTCTTAAAGTTAAACTCTCAGTCTAATCCTCTTCTTCCCTTTGTTTACAGATCAAGCCTTCCAAAAGGGCTAGCGAAGGGGGGAATGGAAATCAGTCAACACCTCAGCCTATCCAGTCAGATCCTCTAGATGAGCATGTCTCTCATGCAGAATTCAAGACTGCATTCACTACTTTATCCAGTTATGTTGTAGCCCAGAATGAACGGCCAGCTGCAGTTCTATCTAATCCAGTGGCAAATTCTATGGCAGTCGAGATTCAGGTCTTCACCCGAATGAATCCTCTTCTATTCATCGATT
This sequence comes from Capsicum annuum, assembly GCF_002878395.1. Lineage (NCBI taxonomy): Eukaryota > Viridiplantae > Streptophyta > Magnoliopsida > Solanales > Solanaceae > Capsicum > Capsicum annuum. Next base: position 135,989,927 of record NC_061117.1, read on the forward strand.
CTAAGTTTAAAGAGGATCCACAGAAGTTGCTCGATCAGGTTCAAAAAGTCACAGACATCATATGAGTGACTTCTAATGAGAGTGTAGAGTTAGCCACCTATCAGCTACATGATGTAGCCTATATGTGGTATAAATAGTGTAAGGTAGATAGGGGTACAGATATAAATCCCATAGAGTGGAAAGAGTTAGCTACAGCTTTCTTAGATCAGTTCTTTCCTATAGGTACGCTCCCCATGTAGTAGCAGATAACAGATCTAGAGTGAGTAATTTGTGTCAGGGGTATCAGGTAGAGTGGTTAAGGAGTACAGGACTGTGATGTTGATTACTGACATGGTCATATCTAGGCTTATGATATATGCCCAACAGATGGAGTAGCAAAAGCTTAAGAAGAAGGAGAGAGAAAATAAGAGAGCCAGATTACGTAGTTATAGTTTTGTACAACATGGGTCACAGGGTGGTAACCGTTCTCCGTTGTGTTAGAAATATTCAGCCCCAGTTCACTCTTCAGCTAGTGCCTCAGTACCAAAGTTCAGAAATAATTATAGAAATGGGGTATCAGGCTTCAAGGCTCAGAATAGTTAGAGCATGATTCTTACTCATCTATTTTGCGTAGAGTGTGGTAAGCATCATAAGGGTGTATGTAGAGCCGGTAGTGGTGTGTGTTTCGGATGTGGTGAGTTATTCCACAAGTTCAAAGACTGCCTCAGTCAGGTTATCTGAGTCATCTCCGCTTATCATTTCAGTTTGGTTGCCCAAATCAGTAGGGTGCCAATTCCAGCGCTATCAGTGGGCAACGCCCAAGCAGACTTTATGCAATTCGGTCCCGACAGAATTAGGAAAATCCTCCTAATACAGTCATGGGTATGTTATAGATCTCTTATTTACATGTTCACTCTTATTTGTATTCATGAGTTCCTTTTTCTTTTGAAACCTTGCATAGAAGTTAAACCATGGGGTTAGAAAGTCAAGCCTTCAAATTCTAGTTATAGTTCCAGTATGTGTAGGTAATCACTAAGGGAAGTTGATTCCTGACCTACTCTTATGTCAGTGCAATTATTTTATACAACAGTAATCACCTTACCTATGCATGTTTCACACACTTCTCATAGGATTGTGTGCATGTCGAATTACTAGCAGGAAGGGTTCCAACATCCTCAATAGTATGAGCCATGTTCCATGAACACAAAAATTTTAGACTTAAGTCATGGAGCTCATGACTTAGGCACTCATGTCATGTTTTACCATATGTTCAGTCCACATAACTTATGCTCTACTCTTAGTGATCAGTCAAGCTCAGATTACACCATGTATACCTCCAGTTTAAATCTCTTGATAAATCCATAATGTTGGTACTCTATTCCTCAGGCCTTAGTAGATTGTTCAGGTTGATATAGTATTTATTTAAGCATCGGATGCTTGCCTATGCCAATCTTTCCTCAAGTAGTTATTAGTACCCAGTCTCAGTACTTCAATATTAGTCCAAACCTTAATTATCAGAACCCAACATTCAGTTCCAGTAAGAATCTTAGTTATAGTTTTAGTTATAATACCAACTTTAGTTCAGTAATCAGATCAGAAACTCAATTCAGTTCTAGGCTTGTTTGACCAATGCTATAGCTATCAGTCACTCAGTTAGTAGTGTTTTAGTACCTCAGACTACAGAATGTTTCCAAACTATGATATACATCTAGCCTTGCATTCTTGAGGTAAAACAGTTTTCATAAATCCATGCCTAGTTACCTCATGTTATCTAGTCAATCATTATCTCCTATACATAATGTTTTACAGCCTTAGTACAATTATTCAGACTAAGTACAAACCAGTCTCTCATACCCAGTATTCAGCTATAAGTTATTTAGTTAATCAGATAAGTCAGTATGTTTATGCATTCGTGCTCAGCACCTCTTGAATCTTTTTAGTAGTCTTAGTTGCAGTGCAAGAGGGTTAGTAATTTCATCTTAAATGGTGTTAGTAGGCCTCAACGTATCTTACCAAATCTCAATCAAGTTAAGATCTTATTACTCAACTGTCTTATACAGACAAATTTATACAGTTTGGTTTCCATATCACCAGCTATGTGCTCTACTCAAAATCTTATGAAAAGATGTAATCATTCTAAGATGAACCAATCAGATAGGTGGAAGCTCACATTAGTTCATGTATCATGCCTCAGTCTTAGATCTCATATAATTAGTTACGACTCAGTTCCTAGGTGCCTTGTACATCACCTCAGTTTTCCTCAGCAGCTTAGCCGGACCAATATTCCTCAAGAAACCTAGTGTCCCAAGGGGGAGATACTCTATAAAACCTAAAAATTTCATCACAAGAACATCTCATTTATTCTTTTTGAAAAGAATCCAGTTTAGAGTAGAAGGTACTCATATGTTGACCCTCAAAGTCCTAACCTGAGCTTTGGGCCAAGTATTCAGAGGCTCAGTTCCGTTTGTGATGTTCAGTTTGTATGTCACGTATTAGACCAGACTCAGTTATGTTCTCATGTTCCCATTCATACATATTTCTAGCATAATCATGGGTTCAACAGTTTTCTTAAATATACTCAGTTCCATGTTCAAACTACCATTACAAACTTGGTATTCAGTTTATGCTCAAATCCCCATTACAAACTTGGTACTAATTACTCTTGCATATTCAGTCATGCGTTTATATATCAGTTCATTTATATAATTATGCATTAGACATGCATTCTAACTTTGAGAAATTTAGTTCATCTGAAAATTCAGTCATATATTCATAAGTCAATTATCAGTCATGCATCAGATATGCATGAATTCAGCTTATTAGTCATGCATCAGATATTCATGTTCAGTATGTTATATTTAGCTCTTTAGTTATGTCAGTCAAGAGATTATGTTTTAGTTATTCATTTTCAGTATGTATGTTAGTTTATGTTCTCCCTTCTCTCAGTCAGTCTCATTCGAGGATGAATGTTCTCAAGGGGAGATATTGTAATACCCGTACTTTTTCTAGCTTGAAAATTTTTCCCAAGAATGTTAGAAGCTTTATTTGAAAGATGAATCCACTTTTATAGATGTGTTATTTTCAATATTTTCACTTTTTTTATGTGGAAAATTCAATAAGCTTTCCATAGATACCAAATTTGCCCAAATCGGACACCGTGGCGAAGAGTTAGAGCCTTTTTAGTGAGACAGTGTATCACCTGAGTCTTCAGGGCATCACGGATATAGATCAAATAGAAATTGACAATTTATAGTGTTTCTCCCGATAGTAGAACATCGCGCCAAACTTATAGGTCCCAGATAAGGTGGCAACGTGATAGCTCCATGTTACGCCACCATGCAGATTTCCAATTGTCCAATTCTAGTGACTTGGTGTGATAGTGGCACGTCGCGCCAAGGATAAAAATTAGGAAATTTTCTTAGAAATTAAATACTTGTCCTAGGGTTAAAAGGGTCAGTTTCCCACCCTATATAAGCCTTATAACACAAGGTTTGGCCATAATTCAACAGCTTATACTCAATTACTCTAAAAAACTCTCAAGAACAAGCCCTAGGGTTTTCATAGAAGGTTCAATTCCAAGGGAATTCACCATCATATTTCAAGAATCTCTCCGTCAATCTTCATAGAATCACGAACTAAGGTATGCGTAGTGTTTAATCATGGACTCCTTTCGTCCATGAAGCCCAAGAATCTCTTTTCTAAGTTTAATTCTATGGATTTGTTTATGAATTTCATGTTGGGTTTGTTTTGTTCATGTTGAGAATGATCAATTGAATTCAAATCCATGTTGGGTGATCACTTTTTCTGGAATTGATTTGTAAAGATATATATTCATGTGAACCTATGAGTAAACCCTAGATGATGAAATTAGGGATGAATCATGATAATTAATTGTTGTATAATGTTGTCTACATGTGCTATGCCTACCATGTGTTTGATTAAATGCCTAGAACAATGCCCAACTAGTATGATATCATGAAATCCCTATGTATATACAACCTTTTGCATATCACATGTTTGATGAAGTGCTTCAATATAAGAATTATGAATTATCTTATTGGTCATGTGTTCAAGTAAGCCATGCTCTGTCAGTTTCTTCTCATCGAGTCTTGGGGGTACTTATACCCAAAACATTTATCTGTGTGCCTAGAGCCTTGTCATATTTTCACGATCTCCTCAGTCAAGCTATGATCCATAGAACTCAGTCAGTCATATGACTCAGGAAATTTCAGAAATCTTAGTAATTTCAGTATTCCCAGTCAATCTCAGTAACTTCAGTATTCTTAGTCTGTGCTCAGAACTCAGTACATTCTGTCAGTCAAAGAAACTTAGTAAATTCATTTTTTGCTCTGCTAAACGATACCATCAGTTAATAAGTTTAGTTTAGTTAATCAGTTTAGTGTCTATTCAGTTGGGAGTAGGATTCAGCACCGAGTGAACCCAAGGATGGGGACTTACCTGTTATTTAGGGGAGGAAATAATCCTTAGAAGCAATCCTTGTGTTCCAGAAATACTTGGCCAGCGTAGGTTGAGATGAACCCTACGCATTTAAGGATATATAAATATAAATATCATTTGGGTTACCTACTAGGAGGGGTTGACAGAAGAGCTCCCTGTTAGCGAGGGTATACTCACAACAGGTCTTTACTCGTGGCACGATATTGATACCCTTCCAGCTAAGGTTACAGGTTGGACCCCACCAGTTCAGTTCTGGGGCATGTTGGTTAGATGATTACCTCCCATGATCACAGTCTCAATCTCGGTCTCAGTCTCTGTCTCAGTAAAAGAACTCAGATAGTTCCATCAGACTCAGGACTATCTGATACAGTCACTCATGTTATCTGTTATATCAGTTCTCAGAACTTATGTTATCAGTTATATTAGTTATCAAAACTTATGTTATCAGTATTCAACTTTAGGACTGTTAGATACAGTTAACCAGACTAGTTCTTCATAATTAGAACTATCAGACACAGTTATTCATGTATAAGTAAATAGTATCAGTCCCTCAGTATTCAATAATACAGTATCATTCTTTCTCACTTATCAGTGACTCAGATGTCTATATCAGTAAACTCAGTAGTTAGAACTCAGTATTTAGTCCTTTCACGATCTCAGTTACAGTTATGTAGTCATATATGTATTATCATGTTCATGTTAGTCAGTTAGTTAGTATTTTTCATGCATATAACTATTTTCATTCAGCCTACCTCATTTGCATGCCAGTACATTCAAAGTACTGAAGCATTTGTTCTATGGTTTTATATACCATAGGTTTATAGCACGAGCTCCAGAGAACCAGTAGCATCCAAGTTCAATGATCAGGGTTAGCAGTGAGTCCTCATCCTTCAAGGACATGATGATCACATTACTATTTTAGTTTTTAATTTATTTTAGTTGGGGATATGTCCCATCAACTCCTTATTCAAACAGTTTAGAGACTTTTAGACTATAGTATATTTAGACAGTTATCTCAGTTGTTCTGGTATTGTTATACCATTTTTAGACATTGCTCTTATCAGGTGTTTATTCAGTTTGAACCTTATGGACTTTTAGTTTATATTTCCATATTTTTCAGTCTTTTATGCAGTATACTGGTACTGATATCAGTCACAGGTTAGCTTGTGGTCCTTCGGGGTTGTGAGCACCGTGTAGCGTTCCGATTCAGAAAAATTAGGGCGTTACACTAATTATAAGATTTATCAAACTCAAAAGAAGAACTAGCAATTGGGTTAGCATATTTGAGGGAAGCAGCATTTGGACAGTCACTCAAATGTCCATCTAGACCACCATATAAAAACAATCATACTCCCAATAGAATCGAGATGGTATTTCTATCTCTATCTGGGGAGCATAACTACGATCTTTCCAAAAGTTGGGACCATCACAATAGGGACATGGATCGTTAATATAGGATTTCCTACTACCGAAATCATGTTTATTCCATTATGCCATAGAGAAAAGTAAACAAAAAAAAGTCTACCAAACATAAGAAACGAAAGAACATCACAAACACTTATTTACAATTTTAAATCTAAGCAAGTAACCTAAAATTTCAAACTAACTCAATACGCCAAATTATTCCCCGATAATGGTGCTATTTTTGACAATGCTCAACTTATAAGTCAATTTAAGTGCAAGGCAGTCGTCGTCAATATATTTATCCAACCTTGACTCGACGTTGAATTTATGAGGAACAATGTAAGTGGTAATTGAATTAGCTCAAAATAAAGGAAACTTGCTAAATTCCAACCTAGAGTACAAGTTTGTAATGATTGGAGGGGGGGAAGGGGGGCAGGGTTGAGAGAGTATCAAAACTAATGGTTATTTACTGACTTTTAAAGGACTAATTTAGGGCTACGAATAATAAGAGTATAATTAATTAAGCATAGATCTTAGGATTATGCTTTCCTAGGGGCAAGTTATGTATGAGAACATGATGATTCAGTGCTGATTCTAATCATTGATAATGTGGTAGGCTAGGATGAAAGTCCTTCAGACTAGTTTGCCAACATAGTCTAAAATATGTCACTCATTGACCCTCTCTATTACCTAACTAGTGTGTCAACTAATGACACCCAATACCTCGATTAGGCACCCTTATTTTTAGGTCGGTACCCAAGGTATAATCAACTACACTATCACTCTTATGTCTAAGATAGTTAAAATTAGCAAACTGTGCCTTTAAATTATCTACTATTTCCTTGGTCACCATATCCCTCTTTCAAGGATGATGTGGGTTCCAAATACTAACCCAAACCCCTCTTTCAAGGATAGTTTGAGCTTTCTAGATCTTGGGATTTTCAACAAACCCATTTAGGTGTTAGGGGCTTCACCCACAAATCCGAACTAATTTAGTCAAGCAATAGTAGAACCTATCATCACAAGATATCATATGCACAAATGAATCACAACCCACACATAGTTTCACCCTATTCTAGAATAATCCTAAGCGGAAGAACTAGATACACATAAGAATGATAAGCAAGATATACCCAAAAATTACCATTGATTTAATTTATGAAAGTCTAAGTGAATGTTACTTCAAACTTTAAACTTCAAGAAATCTTCAATGGGAGTTTTCTAGTCCTTTTCTTGGAAGCTACTCCAATGTATTCTTTACCCAAAATTATTATAATAATTGTCCTTTAAAAATGGACACTAGGGAGTAGACAAAGTTCCAATAATTGGGAATGGATTCTACTCTTTTCCAAGAAATAGGATTTGAGTCTCTTAAGGCAATATTGGGATCAGCTGTGCGTATTTACATCTTTGACCCTAGGCTAAAATACCACTAGGCCACGATCATGGGAGCTTGTCCATATTCATGGCTAGCGCAATTGCGATCAGAGCCATATGATTTATGTTTACCCACTTAATTAACCGAGCTCATGCTACACTGACCGTGATCGCAGTAACTGAGGCTACGCTCTGCTCCAGGTCTTCAAACTGCACTTGTTTGCTTCTTTTGACCCTTTTCAGCTCGCATCCACATATTTTTATCTCATTGTCTTTGTTCCTGGATGATGTGGATATTACTGCATTTAATCATAAATATGTCTCATTTACTTATTCAAAACATGTTAATGTGCATGAATTTTGAGTGTGAATGAGTGGTAAATTCACCACTCATCACCAATCTATCATATACTAGCCATAATAATGTTCATAGAAATAATAATAACAATATCAATAACAGCGTGAGTAACCAGCTATTCCAAAAAAACAAATACTAACTGAGCTTATGAGTACACTCACTGCCCTAGGCTTGAAAGGTTGAATCAGCATACAATAACACAAGGCATAGTCATCACTCATATCTGTGCAACCGTACCATACAAGCTAATAGACATCTGCAAATACTAGTGATAGGTAATGCACATGCAAGAATGAATGCAACAGAATCCACAATACTATAATCATCATCATAACCATCATCATCATAATCAACCTCCAACCTTGTCGGGTATATAATCATCAAAACAACCTCTAACCATGCTGGGTATCAATATAATCATCACAATGTCCTTCGGCATTACTGGGTATCAATATCATCATCATAATATTCTTCAGATTTGCCGAGTATCATGAAATTACTATAGTATCCCCCGACCTTACTGGGTATCATCACATCATCATAATATTCTTCGGCCTTGCCGGGTATTATCACATCATCATAATATTCAAATCAATATCACATAATAGAGAGAAAGTCCCACTAAGGCTAAAGCAAAGTGCAAGCTCTACGAGGGCTAAAGCAAATGACAAGCCCCACAAGGGCTAAATTAAATAGATACGAAAAGAGAGACAAGGTAGAGTATATTTCCATAATTCACCGTACTCCATCAGTGTCACTTTATTAATAAAGTATATATACAATAGGTGCACAGACTGAAGCCTTGGCTAAAATGAGTTTATGTTCATAAATCCATTGCCTGACATTATCTTCGGGACTAAACCATTATAAAGTATAGAAAGGTCTAGAATCCCTAACAACTATAGAAAATAATAGTTTCAAATCATGGGCCAGAATCTGTCTCGGTCAATTCCTTAAAACATCATCATTAGACTCTTTTATGTATATAATTTATCCATTTAGTAAGGCATTAATTATAGTAAAGAATTCTATTGTTAAGATCAAAAGTGGGTTTTAATCTCTTATTTCAGAATAACAGTCATAAAATCATGTTTTATCAAGTATAACAACATTTACAGATGTAATAATCATGAATCTATTGAATCTATGCGTGCCATCACTAGTATTTAGTTAATGAAATTATAAGCATCATACCGCATCTTCCTCCGTCCTATACTGAAGAGATCTGCATATAGACACACACATACACATATATAACTACAACCATATCCTTTACAAGGATAATTACTTTTGTGATATCAAAATCATATCATAACATAGCCTTTGACCAAATAATGTGTCCAAAACAATCACAACATCATAATCATAACCTTAGGCCCATATACAGATCTAAAATTCATATCAATACTCATGTATCTATATAAATCATCTTATAACTATAGGTCATAGTATATTCATGAGGCATAACATCTCTATAAGCTATAAAGTATATCTATAATCATCTCATATATAGAAAGCATCTCATTTCTAAGAGGCATAATACATCAATAAGCTTAGCTCATAACTATGAGACATATCACACCTATGAGGCATCTCATATCTATGGGTCAGGTATCATGACTATGAAGAATATCACATATTTAGGATAATTATCGCATCCTAAAGAAATATCATCTTTATAGGCCATATGTTACATCTAAGAGGGATATCATATCTATATCCAAATAACATATCTAAGAGGAGTAATATCTCTAAGGTCCCAACATCACATCTAAGAGGAAATCACATCTCTATAGGCACAACATCATGGCCATAAGCCATTAGTCACTATTCGGGAAAAAATACATTATTACACATTAATTCACCAAGATAATTCCATAAATAAGGCTCATTAGTCCCAATCAGGCCTAATATCCACAACTAAGTCCACTATAGCTAACACAAGTCTTGGCCTAAGTGCACTGAACAACCCACTTCTAATCCTCAATTTCCATATTTAGGTAGTCTACGTACCAAACTAGGACAAGGTATCTAGTCCAACTTCTAGATGTCAAATAAGACATAACCAAACCTAGGATAGGAACTTCAACTAGAAACATGGGCATTTAAGTTAGCTCTACCCAAAGTATGGTTTCAAGACTTCTATACTAGCCCGACCAAGGGTAATCACACTAGCCTATGATTCCACACTTAAACATATACCAAAACTAGCATTATATCATATCCATGCTACAAGTGAGTCCAATCTAAGGAGAAGACAATAGGATTTTAAAAGAGTCATAAACATACCATCTTACAGCTCCAAAATCCTCATCTAATCCCTAAATATCAAAAACCAAGGCTAAGTTATTCTAATCAAAATCAAGCCTAACATTCACATTCACACATAATATATATCACACATCATCTTTGATGAAGAGTGGGTAGACACCTAGCTCAAAGTTAAATCGCAAGACCTTACACCATTCATTATGTGCTTATCTTTACTAAACAATCCACAAAATGCCATCATACTATCAAAATAATAATCTACTTATCAATATGAGTCTAGTGATACCCATAATACATTATTGTGCTTTGGGTCCAAAAATAACACCAAAACCCCCAAGTGGATCCCACTTATGGAAAATGCATTTTTGAGGTCAATTCAATGTACATACATGAACTAGGAATTATAAACCTCAAGAATTGGGTGAAAATAAAGATAGTTTTGAGATAAAATCAAGCCCTAAGCTCAGTTGGGGTTTTGGGTCAAGAACTAAGAAATTCACAATGACACTGATGAAATATTACCTTAATTCCGATGATAAACATGATAAAAGATGTTAATCAAGCTCCCAAGTCACCCATAATGATCAATTTTGGGTTACCATACTGATTTTGGGGTTTCTTGGTCTCAAAGATGAAGGGAAAATACCCCAAATACATCTTGGGGTCTATATATAGCCCCTAAAGGCAATAAGATATCACTATCATGATCCCAAGGGTTGCAATTGCACTAGGAAAATTGCCATAAGCCTTATCTCGATTTCCATGCAACAACACCAATAAAGTCATTACCTATTTTTGACCTTAAAAAATTATTTGGACTTTGATTTTTGCAAATAAACTATGTAACCCTACTAAATTTAACATTCCAGATGCATTGGTGAAGTCAAATTTTCTATTGGAGATCGTTTAGTCAAAATATGGGCACCACACCTATAATTTATAATTTTCCAACTTCACGGCCAATAGGTTAAAATGAGTTCAGGTGCATTGGGACTCAAACCAAAGGATTACCTAGCCTAAAATTAATATTCTAGAGTAGATGAAAAAGTTAGAATTTGAATCTGACATTATTTTACTGAAGTTTTTACTTGGTATCCGTTTGGAATTTGTGAAGACTTCTAAACAAGAAATTGGTCCTAAAAACTAAATGAACTGCCTGATAATTGAACCGTTAGTCCCAACAAGACATAAATAACTCGGGGAAGCTATAGAGAATCCATAAAAGTAAAGTTAAGTAGAAATATTGAAAATGACCAAAAGGGGCATTACCCAATCATAGGATTTCAAGGCAAAATTTGCTTGAAATATTCTATCAAGCCATGAATGTCAGTTCCAAAGCTATTGAGGAAACTATTATTAGTGGTGTGTTCATGATCTTGCATTGAGGGTAGCATTAAAAATCTTAGAACGGGTCTCTATTACCAATCGAGGGTGGTATACTTAAGAGGCAGATAGAGATGTTGACAGTTATGCTATTGGTGCTTTCAGCAAGCAAAGAGTCATAGATGATACAGTAGAACAAGATGTCGCATAGCTAAGGATAAATATTGGGATGATAACAAAGAAATTTGCCACGATAAATGCTGAAAAAGTGAATGCTTTTAGTTTATAAGGTAATGCTCATAGGTCATATAATTCTGATGTTAATGAAGAGGTAAAGTATCTGGATAAAGAGATTGTAGTTTTTTGAGCTAAGTGCCAAGGTTATACTTAAGTCTCTTAGAACTTGAGGAAAGGAAACCAAGGTCGAAACTATGATTGGGACCAATATTGGGATTGCAGCAGTGAGAGATGGTGATTGGAGATAAAAGATTGACTATAAGGAGAAGAATGATTCTTACATTTTGCCAGGGAACAAAGATGTTGATTCTTGAATAGAGGCTATATTGCCAAAGCTGGTAAAGGGTTAGGAAAGTCAAGAAAGTTTTCTTAAGGAGATTAAGGTAGATATTTCCATACTCAGCCAAAAGTTAGAATCATATCATACTACGATTAAGAAACTTGAGCAATAATTTTTTAAATATTAGCCATGTTGAATTAGCATCAACCTAGAACTCTTCCAAGCAAAACTATGACAATTCAAAGGATAACAGTTAGTGACTAGCCATCGCCACTCTAAGTGGTAAGGCTACTATTGATCACCCTACTCTTGAGGTTGATGAGCCAAAGAATAATGTATTTTATATTGATGAGGCACCTGAAGCAAAATAAGAAAATTTGGTGAGTAGTGGTGAGTTATCACAAAAATTTAAGGGTGTTGATAAGCATATGAAGAAGGATAAAGGAACGGGGATGGAAGTCGAGCCTATAGTGAAGACCATTCCACGACCTCCCTCATCTTTCCCTTAAAGTTTAAAGAAGAAGAAAGAAGAAGAGAATTATATAAAGTTTATTTCTATGCTAAAAGAGGTGAGTTTGACTATCTTTATTCTTAATGCTCTCAAGAAGATGCCTGGCTATGGAAAATTTATGAAGGATTTGGTGACAAAGAAGAGAGATGTAAGTTATGAGGATGTTGGTGGGATGAATTATTGTAATGAAATTACATCTCAGTATCTAGCACAAAAAAGTGATCCTAGAGCATTCACGATTCCTCACACCATTAGGAAATCTCCATTTTCTTGAGGTTTATGTGACTTGGGTGCTAATATTAACATAATGCTACTAGTAGTGTTCAATAGTTTGTCTTGAGACCATTTGAACTAATGAATATTGGATTGTTGATGGTAGATTGTACAGTGAAGAAACTTATGAGTATATCATTTGATATTTTTGTAAAGGTGGGAAAATTTATCTTTCTAGATAATTTCATTGTCCTGGATTGTGAAGTTAACTTTTAGATTCCATAATTTTGGGGAAACTATTTTTGGACATAGTAAGAGCATTGGTGGATATGGAAAAAGGTGCACTTATGTTCAGGCTAAATGATGATGAGGTCACGTTTAATGTTCGTAGATCCATGAAGCAACCGACTGACATGAGGGTGGTTTCTGTGATAATTTGTATTAATGAACCTAGAGGCCAACCCTTTGGATGCCTTGATGAATTCTTGTAATCAAGGTACCCACTTCGTGCCACAACATTAAATTAGGCATTGCTTATGTAATACCCCGAACTTTTTCTTAAACCTAATTTCATCTCTAGAGGGTTAAGGAATAAATTTCTAAGTGATTAATGTTTAAACCATATAGAGTTTCCCTAATTTTAAATTTTTATCATGTGAAAAATTTAATTACCTTTTCAACGATATAAGATCAGCCCAAATCTGATAATCGGGCAATAAGTTATGGCTAATCTAAGCTCTAGTCCTAAAACACTGTTATTTTAGTGTTTGGCACATCGCAAGGAAGGTCTATTTAACAATTGTCAAATTCCAGTGAACTCTGCAATAGTGGCATGCCGCGGAGGACCCCAATTTCCCAATAGTCAATTTCTAGTAGCCTAGCACGATCGTGATGCGTCATGCTGAAGTTCTAGGTCCCAACCGATGGGACAACATGATGGCTCTGCATCACGGTGACTCCCAAATTCCCATTTGTCAATTTCCAGTGAGCCACCGCAATTGTGGCGCATCGCGGTGGCCTATAAAATTGGGTTTCCAGTTTAATTTTTCCAGCTTCGTACAGAAGTTAAAAAGGGCACTTTGGAGTTTTTCCATGCCTCTTAAATCTTACAAACATCAGAATTTAGGGCCACTACAAGCATCATATGAGACTTTATCAAAATTTCCCTCAACAAAAAACCCTGAGTATCCAAATCCTTTTTTAAGAATCTTAAGGGTTCAACATAGATTTTCTAAATTGAGTCAAGATTCAAGGTTCTCAAGTCAAAGGCTTTAGGAACTCGCATTCAAGAGTATGAATAGAGTCCCAAAAGAGAGAGTTCAACCAAAGATTCTAATTTAAGGTATGTGGGGTTTGAACAAGAACACTCCTTTCATTCTTGTGCCTAAATTATTGATTTTTATTGAAGAATTTCATATTTTTGCAAGCGGGTTAATACCCAAATTACTTTATTTTGAGATTATGAGATTACGAGTTGTTCAAGTCTTGATTTGCATGATTATTTTACTATTTTATGACATGAGCTGAGAAATTATGCAATGAGTTGCACATCCTCATATTGATTTGATGTTTTCCAGATTGGTGTCATAATTTAAGCTTTATTATGAAACTGAGATTATTTGAGAATTAGTATAAGTTTTAAACCAAGTACGAGTTTTGACATTTCTTGACGAGTATGTTGTTTTGTATGATTTAATTAACAAGTACTTTGATTTTAAAGAAAGATTACTTTTGAGCATGAGTTAAGACAGGAATCCACATTATTCAGTCTTTATGATTTAAAGCTAAGATAATTATAATATGGTCTTCACTATAGACCCTGTAGTTATTTTGATGTGGATTTCCTAAAAATTTTGAGTTTGAGTACGGGTGTAGTATTTTGCACCGAGCGGAAAGTGTGGGTTTAGTGCATCCTGCTTCCCCTGAACTATTTGCCCCCATAGGATTGAGATTTATGGGCCCGAGGCCGAGATAGTAATCACTAGAGTTGAGGTTCTATTTTGATGACAAGGGTAAAACATCTCTCCCCAATATGGGTGAGACGTTGGACTCCATGTAGCTCACATGGTTTATGTTCGTTAGAAGAAACTCCCAAGTTTATAAGAGTCTAGAGTTTTTCCCATGTCTTGAAGTTTCTAAAGTTCTATGTCCTTGAGCTTCATAGAATTTCCATTCTCCTTAAGATGAAAGCATGAGTTTAGTAAGCATAGTTTAAAGATTCCTTTTGCTTACAAGTTTTGAGAATGAGAGGAGTATAGAGATTTTTTAGTTAAGTATAATAACTCACGAGATTTATACTACATGTTTCATTATTCCTGATTTTTGAGATTTATTTTTTAGACTTATTCAAGCCATGAGAGTGATTCATATTTTCATGCTAGATTTTATAAAAAGTAATGATATTGTTTATGTAAATGTATACACCCCCATATACTCAGTACATCTTCAAAGTGATTATCAACATATACATCTATGTGTTATATTATCTTATAATGTAGATTCAGGTGCTCAGTCTCAGCATCGTCAGTGATCTCCGAGTACCTTGATCTAACCTCAGCAGTTATTGAGTCCTCATGGTTCAACGACCTATTTCTCAGACCTTCAAATTTGATATCAGTGGTTATTTCTTTTTAGTTGAGTATGAGTCAGTTGGGGATTTGTCCCAATGGCTCTCTAGATCTTGAGTAGTAGAGGCTTTGTCAGACTAGAGTTTTAGATGTTTGTAAGATATTTTTAGTATTTCATGTTTCAGATATTATATTTTCAGTCTTTTCAGTTGAGATTTGATGATATTTATTCTTATTGTTTTATTTTGAATCCCTGGAGTTAGTATGAGATATAGTAGGCTACTTGTAGCCTTGAGTACCGTGTGACACTTCGGGATGAGATTTCGGGGTGTTACAAACTCGGTATCAGAGCCTAAGGTTTAAGGAGTCCTAGGGATTCAGACAATCTGCGTTACGTAGTGTCTTGACTATTGGTGTGAAGCGCGCCACATCTATGATCAAGAGGCTATAGGACATTTTAGAAAAAGTCATCTCTTTCTTGCAGAGTCTATTGTGCCCACAACTGTCTCTATTTGCTATTAATTCATGATCTTTTATGACAAAAAATATCTCCCCAAAGAGAAAATGCCCGTAGGAATAATGAGCCACCTCAACCTGTTGATCCCCTGAATAAGAATGTAACCTATGCCAAATTTTAGGCTACTTTCCAGACTTTAGCTCAAGCGGTGACTGCTACTGTGCAAGTAAATAATTAGGCTACTGCTTCACATCAGCAAAGGGGTGACACAGCCGCAACCAGACTTCATGACTTTATGAGGATGGACCCACCCGAGTTCTTTAGGTTAAAAGTAGGTGAAGACCTGCATTTGTATCTTGAGGAGGTGAAGAAATCACACAGGTTATGCATAGTAATGAGGAGGCGAGTGTAGAACTAGCCTCTTATCATTTAAAATATATTGCTTATGACTGGGTTGTGGCATGGAGGAAAAATAGAGGGGAGAATGTTGCTCCTATAACTTGGCAGGTATTCTAGGATGCATTCCTGGATAAGTTCTTTTCGTTAGAGATGAGGGAGGAAAAGTTAGAGGAGTTTATGAACTTAAGTAAGGCTCCATGAATATTAAGGAGTACTGCCTTAGTTCAACTAGTTGGCTAATTATTCTCTTGAGTTGATAGATGACACCTAATCTAGTATGAGTAAGTTCCTGATTGGTGTGTCCGAGTTAGTGTAGAAGGAGTGCAGGACTGCTATGCTAAATAGAGATATGTATCTTTCTCGATTGATGACACATGCTCAACAGATTGAGACTGATAAGATAAGGAAGAAAGATAGGGTAAGGGTAAACAAGAGGGCTAAATCAGAGCAGCATGAGTATGGCTAGACTAGATCCTATGGAGGGAACCATCCATAATTTCAGAATCGTTCATTTATGCCTGAACCATCATCAGCTAGTTCTCCCACACCTAAAGGTAGGCAGGAGCAAGGAATAGACCTTCTATGTCTAGATCCTAAATAGTATAAGTAGCAAACCTCATGGTCCTCCATGCACTAAGTGTGGTAGGGACCATCCCGGTGAGTGCTTAGCTAATTAGAGGGGTTATTTTGGTTGTGGAAAGTTGGGCCACAAACTTAGAGAGTGTCTACATGCTAGGAAGGAGAACCGTGATGTTCACCCCCAGACACAGCCTACTATTGCACCAACTCCTTTAGCCCATTTCGCTTCCCCTCAGGGCACTTCATCTCTAATCAGTGGCGGTCAGCGGTAGAACTGATTCTATGCTTTGCCATCCCACCAGAAATAGAAGGATTCACCAGATGTTGTTCCTGGTATGCTTCGTGTCTTTCATTTTGATGTGTATGTATTATTGGACCTTGGGTCAAGTTTTTCTTATATGACACCATTGGTTTCTGTGAATTTTTAGATAAACTCTGAAAAAATCCCTGAGCCTATCCTACTATCTACCCCAGTAGATGAGTCAGTTGTTGCTAAAAAGGATTACCAAAAGTGTCCCATTGTTGTTCTTTATAAAGTCATGTTTGTTGATTTGATATAGTTAGACATGGTTGATTTTGACCTTATTCTGGGTATGAATTGGCTTCACTCCTATTATCCATCTATAGACTATCGTACCCGTGTGGTTAAGTTTCAGTTTCCAGATGAGCTAATTTTTGAGTGGTTCTATATCTCCCAAGAGTCATTTCATATCCTATATTAAAGATAAAAAGTTGATATCCAAAGGTTGTATCTAGCATCTAGTTCGAGTTAAGGATACTAAGTCTAAAACTCAAACTATTCAGTCAGTTAGTATAGTTAATGAGTATCCTGATGTTTTTCTGAAAGATCTCTGAAGGGTACCTCCTGATAGAGGGATAGAAATTGGGATTGACCTTTTTCCCGATATATAACCTATTTCTATTTCTCTGTACCGTATGGTACCCTCAAATCTTAAGGAGTTGAAAGAACAACTCAAAGATCTTCTAGATAAAGGTTTTATAAGGCCAAATATTTCTCGATGGGGTGCACCTATCCTGTTCGTACGAAAGAAGAATGGTTCTTTGCATATGCGCATTGACTAGTGTGAGCTTAATAAAGTTACAGTCAAGACTAAGTACCCTCTTTCGAGAATACATGACCTGTTGGATCAATTGCAAGATGCAAGTAATTTTTCTAAGATAGACCTTAGATTCGGCTATCATCAACTTAAAGTAAGGGAGTGTAATATACTGAAGATAGCCTTCCAAACCTTTTATGGTCACTTTGAGTTTCTTTTCATGTCTTTCGGGCTAACGAATGGTCCAGTAGCCTTCATGGACCTCATGAATAGAGTATTCAAACAGTATCTCAATATGTTCGTCATAGTATTCATAGATGATATCCTTGTTTACTCTCATTGTGAGGATGACCATGCAGACCATCTCTGAGCTATTTTGAAAACTCTTAGAGATAATTAGTTGTTCACCAAATTCAGCAAGTGTGAGTTTTGGATAAGGTCCATAGCTTTTCTAGGTCATATTATTTCAGCATAGCTCTTCTAGGTCATATTATTTCAGCTGAAGGCATTAGAGTTGATCCCCAAAAGATAGAAGCTATGAGAAATTGGCCTAAAACTATCTCTCTGTCTGACATTAGGAGTTTTTTGGGTCTAGCTGGTTATTACCGCCGTTTTTTTGGGTCTCCCATGAACCGATTGACCCAAAACAAAGTTAAGTTCCTTTGGTCAGATTCCTGTGAGAAGAGTTTTTTGGAGTTGAAGACTAGACTCACTTCAGCCCCGATGTTGACTTTTCCTGATGGTATAGATGGTTTTATGTTGTATTGTGATGCCTCTAGAGTTTTCTTGGGTTGTGTGTTGATGCATAGGGGTAAGTTTATAGCCTATACCTCTAGACAGTTTAAGCAGCATGGAAAGAATTACCCAACCCATGATCTTGAGTTAGCTTCTGCGGTCTTTGCTTTGAAAATATGGAGACAATATCTTTATGGTGTTCATGTTGATGTGTTTACTGATCACAAGAGCCTGCAGTAAATATTTACTTAGAAGGAGTTAAATCTTAGACAAAGAAGGTGGTTAGAGTTGCTAAAAGATTCTGAATGAAAGAGTTATATCACCCAGGAAAGGCTAATGTAGTGGTGAATGCCCTTAGCAGGATGTCTATAAGTAGTGTTACACATGTAGAGAAAGACAATAAAGAGTTAGATCATGAGGTGCATCATTTGGCTAGATTGGGTGTTAGGTTTCTTAGTTCCACAGAGAGGAATATTTTAGTTCAAAGTAGTTTCGAATCCACTTTAGTTTCGAAAGTGAAGGAGAAGCAAGACAGGGGTCCTAGTGTGGTTAGACTGAAAGAGTCAGTTAGGGACCAAAAGGTAGAAGTTTTCTCCCAAGAGGGAGATGGTGTGTTAAGATTATAGGGTAGATTGTGTGTACCTTATGTTGATGATCTGAGGCAGAGAATTATGGCTGAAGTGCATGGTGCACGGTATTCTATTCATCTCGGTGCCACCAAGATATACCGTGACTTACGGGGAATTTATTGGTGAAGTGGAATGAAGAAAGATATAGCGGAGTTTATGGCGAAGTGTTAAACTTGCCAACATGTTACGGTAGAGCACCACAGACCTAGTGGTGTAACGTAAGAATTTAGTATACCCACTTGGAAGTGGGAAGAGGTGAACATTGATTTCGTGACTATTTTACCTCTTTTATGTCGTCATCATGATTCTATCTGGGTTATGGTGGACAGGCTGATTGTGGCAGTATATTTCTTGTCTGTGCATATATCTTATACAGCTTAAGATTATGCTAGATTGTATATTCAGGAGTTATTCAAATTGTATGGAGTCCCCTTGTCCATCATCTCAGAGAGGGATACTCAGTTCACCTCCCAGTTTTGGAAAGCTTTTCAGAGAGGGCTTAGTACCCAAGCGTAACTTAGTTTTTCTTTTCATCCTCAGATAGATGGTCAGGCTGAGAGGACCATCCAAACCTTAGACAATATGTTGAGGGTATGTGCTCTTAATTTCAAGGGTAGTTGGGATGAGCATTTTCTATTGATTGAGTTTGCCTATAACAATAGGTACACTTCTAGCATCAAGACGGCACCATTTGAGGTGTTGTATAGGAGGAGGTATAGATCACCTATAGGTTTGTCTGAAGTAGGTGAATTTGCTTTGGTTGGACCTGATGTAGTATTTGAGGCTATGGAGAAATTGAAGTTGATTAGAGAAAGGCTAAAGATAGATCAGAGTCATCAAAAGTCATATGCAGATGTGAGAAGAAGAGACCTTGAGTTTGAAGTTAATGATTTGGTGTATCTGAAATTTTTGCCCATGAAAGGGGTGAAAAGGTTTGGCAAGAAGGAAAAGTATAGTCCCTAGTATGTAGGCCCCTATAGAATCCTAAGTCGTGTAGGAAGGGTAGACTATAAGCTGGAGTTGCCTGCAGAGTTGTTAGCTCTGCATCTTATCTTTCATGACTAAATACTTAAGAAGCACATTGGTGATTTCGTTGTAGTGGATCCCTTAGAGAGCCCTGATATCTCGACAAGTATTTCGTTTGAAGATTTTCCAGTTGAGATTCTGGACCACTAAATACGTAGATAGAGGAACAAAGAGATTCCCTTGGTCAAAGTGTTGTGGCAAACCCTGTCAGTCGAGGGTGCTACTTGGGAAGCCGAGGCGGATATACGATCAAAGTACCCGCATCTCTTCTTTGCGAGTTTAGATCAAGCTGAAGGTACAATTCTTCCTCAATTCAGCCCCTTTTTCTAATTAAAGCTTCAGCTATATATAGCTATCCTTAATATAAGTTCATGCATTGTCTGAGGTATTCAAGAGTTTAGAATGATGTAGAGTCAGTTTAGCAAGTTCTTTCAGCTGTGCATACTCAGTTTTCTCTGTATCCTTTAGCCTAGCTAGCGACATTCAAGGAAGAATATTTCCAAGGGGGAGATATTGTAATAGCCCAAACTTTTCCTTAAGCCTAATTTCATCTCTATAGGGTTAAGGAATGACTTTCTAAGTGATTAGTGTTTAAACCATATGGAGTTTCCCTAATTTTGGCTTTTTATCATGTGAGAAATTTAATTAGCTTTCCAACGATATAAGATCTGCCCAAATCCGATAGTCGGGCAAGAAGTTATGGGTAATCTAAGTTCTAGTCGTAAAACACCGTCATTTTAGTTTTTGGCACGTCGCAGAGAGGGTCTATTTAACAATTGTCAAATTCTAGTGGAACTCCATGATAGTGGCACGTCGCGGAAGACCCCAATTTCCTAATAGTCAATTTCCAGTGGCCTAGCGCGATCGTGATGCGTTGAACTGAATTTCTAGGTCCAACCAAAGGGACAACGTGATGGCTCCGCATCACGGTGACTCCCAGATTCCCATTTGTCAATTTTCAGTGAGCCACTGTGATAGTGGCGCATCGTAGTGGCCCATAAAATCAGGTTTCCACTTTAATTTTTCCAGCTTGATACAGAAGTTAAAAAGGGCACTTTGGAGTTTTTCCAATCCACTTAAACCATACAAACATCAGAATTTAGGGCCACTACAAGCATCATATGAGATTTTCTCAAAATTTCCCTCAACCAAAATCCCTAAGTATCTAAATCGTCTTCTAAGAATCTCAAGGGTTCACCATAGATTTTCTAAATTGAGTTAAGATTCAAGATTCTCAAGTCAAAGGCTTCAAGAACATTCAAGTGTACGAATAGAGTCCCAAAAGCAAGAGTTAATCCAAAGCATCTAATTTAAGGTATGTGGGGTTTGAACAAGAACACTCCTTTCATTCTTATGCCTAAATTGTTGATTTTTATCCCAGAATTTCATATTTTTGCAAGCGGGTTTATACCCAAAGTACTTTATTTTGAGATTATGAGATTACGAGTTGTTCAAGTCTTGATTTGCATGATTATTTCACTATTTTATGACATGAGTTGAGAAATTATGCTATAAGTTTCACATCCTCGTATTGATTTGATGTTTCCAAGATTGATGTCATGATTTAAGCTTTATTATGAAACAGAGATTATTTGAGCATGAGTATAAGTTTTAAACCAAGTATGAGTTTTGATGTTTGTTGAAGAGTATCTTGTTTAGTATGATTCAATCAGCAAGTACTTTGATTTTAAAGAAAGATTAGTTTTGAGCTTGAGTTAAGACAGGAATCCAATTATTCAGTCTGTATGATTTAAATCTAAGAGAACTATCATTTGGTCTTCACTTAGACCCTTGAGTTATTTTGAGGTGGATTTCCGAAAAATTCTGATCTTAAGTACGGGAGTACAATTTAGCACCAAGCGAGAAGTATGGGTTTAGCGCATCCTACTTCCCTAGAACTACGTGCCCCCATAGGATTGAGATTTATAGACTTGGGTCCGAGATAGTGATCACTAGAGTTGAGGTTCTATTCCAATTGCAAGGGTAGAACAACTCTCCCCAACATGGCCGAGACGTTGCGCTCCATGTAGCTCACATGGTTTATGTCAGTGTGAAGAAACTCCCAAGTTTATAAGAGTCTAGATTTTTCCCATGTCTTGAAGTTTCTAAAGTTCTAAGTCCTTGAGATTCAATGAAGTTCCATTCTCCTCAAGATAAAAACATTAGTTTAGAAAGGATAGTTCAAAGATTCCTTTAGCTTCAAGTTTTTAGAATGAGAGGAGAATAAAGATTTTTGAGTTAAGTATAATGACTCACGATATTTATACTACATGTTTCATTATTCTTGATTTATGAGATTTATGTTTCAGACTTATTCAAGCTATGTGAGTCATTCATATTTGCATGCTAGATTTTATAAAGAGTAATGATATTGTTTATGTAAATGTATACACCCCCATATACTCATTACATCCTCAAAGTGTTGATCCATATATACGTCTATGTGCTACATTGTCTTATAATGTAGGTTCAAGTTCTCAGTCTCAACATCGTCAGTGATCTCCGAGTACCCTGATCTACCCTCTGCAGTTGGTGAGTCCTCATGGTTCAAGGACCTATTTCCCAGACCTTCAGATTTTATATCAGTGGTTATTTCTTTTCAGTTGTGTATGAGTCAGTTGGGGATTTATCCCAATGGATCTCTTGATCTTGAGTAGTAGAGGCTTTGTCAGACAAG
The DNA here is from genome assembly GCF_002878395.1 of Capsicum annuum. Lineage (NCBI taxonomy): Eukaryota > Viridiplantae > Streptophyta > Magnoliopsida > Solanales > Solanaceae > Capsicum > Capsicum annuum. Next base: position 136,012,465 of record NC_061117.1, read on the forward strand.
AGTTTAAGATGTTTGTCAGATATTTTCAGTATTTCGTGTTTCAGACATTATATTTTCAGTCTTTTCAGTTGAGACTTGATGAGATTTATTCTTATTATATGATTTTGAATCCCTAGAGTAAGTATGAGATTTAGTAGCAGGCTCAAAGGATTAGCTTAAGGCTACTTGTAGCCTTGAGCATTATGTGATGCTTTAGGATGATATTTTAGGGCATTACAGCTTAAGAGGCTAACCAAGGTATCTTGTTATTTCAGATTTGTAGTAATTCTCTTTAGTGTGATTGACATCGAATCTATATACCTAAGGTGCCATAGGTATGATCCTAACTCTCTTGCTTTATGGCGTCCTAATGCGTTGGGGATGATGCTTGTCTATTTGATGTGGGTGGGGGACTTATGCATCTAGATGTCCTTTTGAGGTTTTTGTCATCGTGTCTCTTTTCCCTAGTGTTTTTTCTTATAGAGACAACATGTTTAGGTTGTATTGTATTTTATTTTATGTTTGTTTGTGTTGTTTTGGTTTAACTAGAAAAAAATAAGCACCTAAGGGCATGTGACAGATTTTGTTTTTGAGAATAATGATACCCCTAAGAAATTGGTTTTGAATTGTGTGATGTGCTTACGTTTGTGACCGCTGTGAATCTTGTTATTGAATTATGATTAGGGACATAATAGACATAGCTAGCATTTTCATGAACCATATATAGTTTGTGATACAACCCTGTTCCATGTGTGCATGAGATGCTTACTTAATTCCCCTTGTGTATTGAATCAAGATCTTTCCCGATTAGTCTTGCCTAGGTTGTAGGGTAGTCGTTTAGGAAGGGATCATAGGTCATTCTTTTATTAGTTCTTTTTTTAGCCTAAATGACCTTCCATTTGAAAATAAATATCCCTTGATCCCTATTTTGAGACTACATAGACTACTTTTCTTGTTTTCATCTTTCACCTTTCTAGCTTAAGTACGATGAATCTATTTTGGTGTTGGTCCTACTTGGACATTGTGCACCTAATCTCAGGAAAATTGCCTAAGTTGAGAGTGGCAATCATAGGGGTGCATGATTAGAAGTGTGTATGGAGAAGGGTGTAAATATAAGAAAAGGAAGTAGGGTTGGGTGTGGTAGAAAAAAATATGTTTTGAAAAAAAAGAAACAAAGAAAGAATAAAAGAAACTGCACCAAAGATGAATAAGAAATGATAGAAAAAAGGAGGCATAAGAAAACAATGAATGAAAAGTAGGTTGAGAAGTGGACTACTAGTGAGGTTTACTCTGGTATAGGCGAGCTTATCTCTAATTGGATTTCCTTTTCTATAATTGCAGTTTCAAGAAGGGTTAGTCACTAAAAAAGTCCTAAATGTACCATACTATCCCCCAAGCCTACATTATAGACTAAGTAAATCCTGTAGTGATCCTTATTCGACTGTCTGGAAAACTAAGGAAATGAAAATAAGGGCAGGATTATTATATTCTATGCATATTATTTGAACTCTTTTAGAGGGTTTAACTATTTTTTATAGTCCATGTGTTGACATACATGATTAAATTGAGTGAGTGGGACTTTTTTATTGTGAGGGTCTAGGGGTTGCATTGCGAGAGTGCTTATCTGTTCTTGTAGTGTAATTTCAATATATGCGTGATTTTGTTGCTAATGTAATTCCATAGCTTGATTCCTTTATGTCAAATTATTGGACTGCATAGATCCACATAGTTGGTTTAGGAAAGTTAAATAGAAGAGAGTGATGTGTTTGGAACTAAAATTGAGATTGACTACCATAAGTGCCTTAGGTTTCTCTTGGTTAAGCATTGTGTTATGTTCTATCGTGTTTTTGTTTCCTGAGGACATCCAAATTTTGTAAGTTGAGGGTATGAAAGCTTTAAAGATGAAGAACCGTGTTTAAGAGAAGGTAATTAGGTTTCAAATTTAATATTTTTGTATTAGTTAAAATTTTATGGACTTGAAACTTTTGGTTTAATAGGCTGCCATTAAAACCATAACTCTAAATAGGGATGGACATATGTGTGAAAATGGACACCATAATTGATGTCAAAAATTCAAAAGTCCATAACATCCATTGAAATAATTTGATGACCAGGGTGATATGCAATGACCTTCCAGGTTATTTCCTTAATTTGCATTTATTTATAGAATTGTGAGACTACCCACAATGCCTACAGGTCATTTATGACTTACTATAACCGTTAGTTCAGTGATCGGATAGCTCGTTTAGATTTTAGGTTCATTTCTCTATTTTAGAATTGGTCTTGAACCAAAAATCCTAGTACATAACCTCAGATGAGAATTATGATAGATCCAACAACTTTGGAACATTGATTATAGGCTAAGAGACCCTTGGTTCAGGTTCCAAGGCTTTTGAACTCATTTTGGGCTATTGGGCGGATTATGTGAATATAAAACTATAGGTATGGGCCCCACCTTTAATTGATGATTCCGGATGAAAGTTTTGATGGTTCCATTGAGTTCAAAATGTTATAATTTGTTAGGGTATAATATTTTGCTTGCACTCCCAGGGTTCTGAATGAATATTGAACACCCGATCGGAGTCCATTTCGAACTTAGCAAAATTTGATGCACCAAGTCACTAATATGACTGCATAAGCGATGGTCTAATCGCTTCTGCGATCATCGTTTATGCACCAACATGTTTCTTAAGAAAATTGGCCATATTAGTTAGTTATTGCGTACGCCTTAGTAAGAGTGGCGTAAGTGATTTCTGCCCCTCCTCTGCCAAATTGCTTAAGCGACAAGGGTGTCGCTTAAGAGACATTTAGCACTATTTAACCCTCTTCTTCCACCCTATTTCCTAACACTTCTTCCACTATTTTTACACTACATAGAGAGCTCAAAGAGTGGAAAAAGTGGCAAATCATCCACATAAGTTAAGGTAATCTAACCTAACTTATCTTGGTCATTTTCCTATAAATTTTCATCCTAGTTCATGGGAAAATTCTTAGAAATTAGGGTGTTAATTAAAAAATTTTGAGGGTAGATTTGAGACCCAATTTGTGCTCTATTTGTGCTGAACCTTTAACAACAACCTCCTTGATATTTGAGGGACCTCGTGATTAGTTCAAATTTAGATTCTATTTATGAACTACGTGGGCCTATTCATGGCTCAAATTTGTCCCAAGCCTTTATATAGAAATATGAGTCTCGTTTGATTACTAATCATATATGTATTATGATTTTAATAGTATGGCAGCATTTTAAGATCGTAGAGTGAAGATAGACATTTTGTAGATGATTTAAGGGCTTACAATTTGGCATGAGGTAGGCTTCTGTCTACTCTGCTCTTAAGATGGTGTATTATATATGTTTCATGTTAAATAAGAATGTTAGTATGTGATTATAGGTAGAACACCATGACTTAGCCCAAATTGTAAGTTTAGGGGCTAGAAGGTTATTTGACCCTTAAGTTGAAATACTTATTATACTTCGATGATCCTAGTATCTTCTATATAGATAGAGCTAATTCATAGCATGATGATGATATTATTCTAGATATGGAATTGGATTTAGGTATGAGAAGCATGATTTGTATGATTGGTCATATTTGGTCCGTTTAGACTACCATGAAATCGTAAATTAGGAATAATTGACTTAGTTACCCATGTCTGAGGTGGATTTGTCATCATGAATCATATTTTGAATGTAAATACTTTAGTTGCTATTATTTTGATGAAATTGCCATAGTTGCTCATGATCTAGGAGAAAATGCTATCTTAGGGGTAGTTGTGGCTTATTTACTATCTAGAAGTTGATGTGAATACCCTAGCCTAGTACTAGGTGGAAATTGCCTAAATATGGATTTTGAGGATTTGGAGTGGGCCTTTTCGGATCACCTTAGGCCATGACCTATGTTGGCTCTTATAGGTTTGTATATATTATAGCATGTTAGGCATAGTTGAGATTAATGGACCTATAGTCTAATATTTAATATGTTACTCAATGGATTGTGATGGTTTTCCTCTAATCATGATGTTATGATTATTCTTGATATATATATATATATATACATATATATATATATGTATATATATTCCTAATGCCGTGATTATGATGCTGTAGTAATTCCAGACATATTATTCGGTCCAAGGCCTTATTTATGATATTAAGTGGTTAGGTTTTGGAAAAAATTCCATCTTTGTAAGGGAAATGACCATAATTTATAGACATATTGATGCTGATAATCATATTTGTTAGAATATTAGTGATGCCTTGCATAAATTCAGTACAATAATGATCACTTATACGGTAAATGGTACGATCCCAACTAAACTATGGTTTATATTATATTAGGGTTCTCGTACCCATCAATGATTATATGCCTTCGGTAGGATTATATTGGCTGTTATGTGCCTTGATATAGAGTTAACGATTACATGGCTTCCCTCATAGATTATTTCTTTTAGTATTAGATAGAGTGGATCAATATTGATATTTTTTCCATCTGGGCATAACATTTGGATTCGAGTCCCATGTACCTTAGCATGTTGGCTTTACTATCACCCTAGAGTTGTACTTGCTATTGATTTTTATTTTTGGTGCCACCTGTTCCTTATATTATTTTTATATTGCTATTGTTATTGTTGTCCTTATTTAATATAATTATTCCTCGCTTGGAAGATATGTAGATTGTTAGAATCTAACTAGAATTTTCTGTTCTATGTGTTTCATAATCATTAGCTTTGGTAACTAGCAATTAGCTTGGTTGGATGTTATCTCTCTTGTAACATGGTGAGGTAGGTTGTTTTTCTCTTTTAATGGGAATGCCAGACAATTGTTGAGTAAATTATTGTACTAAAAATGTGTTGACTTTTCATGGTTCTGTTATGGTTCTAGAGTTTGCACTTTGGTAAAATTGCCCAAACTTGAGTTTGAAATTCATAGATTTGCCTCTTAGGTTGCGAAGGTTTTTTTCATTGGCTATCCCTCTCTGTGTAGCCCATTTTTAAGGTTGACCAATTTTGGGCGTGTTATTTTTATTTGGTTAGTTCATTGCCTGATACTGGTTTTGATGTTGATGTTCAGAAGTCTTGGATTTGTTTTTTTGGTTTATTGGGTTCGTCTCCTGGTGGTGGTTTTCTCTTGGTACTGGGGTGAAGTTGGATTCTCCTTTCTTGCATGATGTGGTCCTTGTCTTAGATGAGTTAGAGAGTTGGAGACAAGTTATCTTTCCTGTTATTGCTTCTTAAGTTAGCAAATTGGAAATTTTTTATGTTGAGTTATTTTGTTCATATTCGGTAGTGTTTTTTCCTTGCATTTGTCTTGAGATTGTTACTTTCTTCCTCATCAATTTGATTCATGGGTTGATTGATTTTTTATTATCCTACTTGGGTGGATTCAGGAAAGACTCATTTAAGAATTTGTTCAGTCTACTAAGACTGGTGGAGTGCTTCTCCTTGATGATATGTACCTATGGATATTTTCTTGATGAGATAGAGAATTGGATTGATTAATTTCCAGCAAAATTTGCATTTCTCCGAGTTGTTAGAGTTTTGCTATTACTGAAATGATTAGTGGCCTTGGTGATTTCTTGAGTATGTTTGGTGGTTCATTCTCTTCAACAAATATCAAGTTAATTGCTTATGTTTTCAGCAGGTGATTTTTCCTTCGTGGTGATTTTTTTCTTTAGCTATGTTTTAGTTTTTGTTCCAGCTTGATTCAGTAAGGATATATCTGATTTGAATACTAAGCTCAATTTGAGTATTTGGCCTTAGCTTAGGCTTGTTGGCTCAATTTTGGATTTGTCCCATTGGAATGGCGATTTGGAAGTTATGCACGATTTTGAGTGTGGATTCTTACCTATCTTAGCCTTGGAGTTGAGATTTAGCTTGAAGTTGTAGAGGTTAGGTGCAACACTCATTTTCAGATTTGCTATAGTTCAAATTTCATCTTTTGGCTGGTTGAGCCTACTCCGTGGTTACCCATTTTGTCTTCTTGAGTTCAAATGGATTATGGTTGATAGGTGTTCAAATGATAGTCCATTGACACAGTATTGGTTCCTTCAGTCTTGAACTTGAGTTTTTAGTTTTAATTTAGATTTTTGGATGACATACTCATCTGGAGTAGTATGCTTGAGTTGGAATCAACATGACTTCATTCTCGGAAGATGGAACATCCTAGAACAGGTCATTTAGTATTGAGTAGTTATGCTTTGGACTCTCAGATTTCAGCATTGGTTCTCATCTAGACTAATTGTAGCATTGTCATATATTGCAAACCTTAGTTATCTCCATTTGTGTGCCCAGGTTGTGCCTTATGAGCTTTTTCTCATAATTTCCATCATGGATTTTCATTTGATCAACTTTAGCTTTTCGAGGTTAGTGTGATGAGAGTGTGCGGGTAAGTCTCGAGTGATTTTCATTTTGGTTTTGTGTTGATATTAGGGTTAGAATGGCAAAAGAAGGTTATACTTAGATTTGGAGTTGGTTTCATGACTTATGCCTCAATTTGCGTTTGGCTTTGATGAGTTTTCATTTGATTATGCTGGTACAAGTGGGGTATTTGTGTGTCGTGGTTTGAATTAGCATGCATAAGACTTCCTCGATTCAGTTGTAGGACAGTTGATAGTAGAAGTTCAGTTTTATCGTTGAGGAGTAAAGAAAGGAAGTTGGTTGATAAAGGGATACCAGTGGAGAAAATTCCTTGAATGTATTATTTCTTCGTGTAGGTTATCTGGGAAGTCATTCTCGGAGCATGCGGGGCTAGTACCTCATCTCTCCAACCTTTTTGATATTTCTATCCATTGACTTTCACGGATAAAAGTCTCTTTAATAGTATATATTTTAATGAGCCTCTAGGTTCATTCCATGATTTTCGTGCATTTTCAGCGTTTTGAGCTTCCCATAGTGGCTACAAATGATTTATGACTTTCTAGAACTACCGTTCAACAATCAAAAAGTTCATTTGGATTTTATGTCATTTCTCTTTTTTGGATCTTTTGCTATAGGATTTGGTCTCATAAAAAAACTCCTACTAGATGACCTCGAATGAGAATTCCGACAGCGTGATCAGCTCTGCAATATTAATTTTTGGCTATGGGACCCGTGATTCATGTCCTGAAGCTTATGGACTCGTTTTGGACAATTAGGAAAATTATATGAAAATTGAACTAGGGGTGAGGGCCCCATGTTTAATCAATAAGATCTCAAATTTAAGTTTTTAATGGTTCCATTGAGTCCGAAATGTGGAATTTTGAATGGTAGCATATATTGTTTGCGGTCATGGGGTTTTGAATGAATCCCAAACACTCTATTGATGTACATTTGGACATAGAAAAATCTTGTGCACCAGGGCACTAATATGACCGCATAATCTACAGTCTGATCGCTTTTGTTATCATCTCTTACATGACATTTTGTCATTTAAGAGGAACTGCATACTTGTCAGTTATTGCGTATGCAATAATCAGAGTCACTTAAGTAATTACTTTCTCTCCTCTTCTAGATCGTGTGAGAGATACCAGAGTCACATAAGCGATAGTGGTGTTGCTTAAGCGACTCTTGGCACTATTTGATCCTCTTTTTCCACCTAATTTCCTATCACTTTTCCACCATTTTGCACAAAATTGAGAGCTCAAAGAGAGGAAAACAGGAAAATAATCCACATAGGTTAAGGTAAGCTAACCTAACTTATCTTGGTCATTTTCAATTCAATTTCCCTTTAATTTCCATCCCAATTCATGGGAAAATTCTTAGAAATTAGGGATTACTTTCTAAATTTTGAGGGTTGAGTTGAGACCCAATTTCTGCTCAACTTTTGAATACAACTTTCTTTCCTTAGAGGGCCTCATGATTGGTTCAATTTTGGATTTCGTTTATGGGTCCATTGTTGGCCCAAAATTTAACCCAACCCATTATATAGTAGTATGGGTTCTTTTGACTCCTAATAAAGTGTTGATTATGATTTTGATTGCGTTGTGACATTTTACGATTATCAATTAAAGACGGATGTTTTGTTGATGATTCTAGGACTTACGGTTCGACAAGAGGTAGGCTTCTATCTACTATTCTCTTGAGATGGTGTTTTATATGTGTTGTGTGTTAAATAGGGATGTTAGGATGTGATTGTGTGTTCAACACCGTGACTTAGCCTAAATTGTGAGTTTTGAGGCTAAATGGGTATTTGACCCTTAACTTGAAATACATATTATAATTTGGTAATCTTAGTACCTTCCTTAGAGATAGAGCTAATTTGTAGCATGATTATGCTATTATTCTAGGTATGTAATTAGATTTAGGTTTTTTCAAGCATGATTAGTATGATTGGTATTATTTGGACCATTTAGGCTACCATGAAACCATAAATTAGCAGTAATTGGCTTAGTTACCTATGTCTGAGATGACTTTGGCATCCAGGCTCATGTTTGGAATAGAAATGCCATAATTTCTATTATTTCTAGGAAATTGCCTTAGTTGCTCATGTTCTTGGAGAAAATGCTATTAGAGGTCCAATAGTGTCTTATTTATCATCTGGAATTGGATGTGGATACCTTAGTCTAGTCCTAGGTGGAAATTGCGTAAATACAAATTTCAAGGATTTGGACTTGGACCTTTTGGCTTACCTTAAGCCAAGACCTTTGTAGGCTCTTATAGCCTTATACACATGTTAGAGTGTTAGGCATAGTTGAGATTAATGAACCTCTAGTTTAATTTCTAATATATTACTCAGTAGATTGTGATGGTATTCCTCGGGTATTGATGTGATGGTTATGACGGATATATATATATATATATATATATATATATATATATATATTTGGGCTTAAGTTCGTGATTGTGATGCTGTAATTATTCTGAACAAATTATTTGGCTCAAGCCATATTTATGATATTAATTGGTTAGGATTTTGGAAGTAATCCATCTTTGCAAAGGAAATGATCATAGTTTATAGACATATTGATGATTATAACTGTATTGTTTGAACAATGGTGATGGCAAGCATAGATTCAGTACAGTCATGATCACCTAGATGGTATAAAATACAACAAAAGTATGGGTTTTATTATTCTCTTCCTATAAAATGGTTTATTCCCACTTTTTATTATTAAAATAGATTTCTTCATAGTGGGAATCATACAATCTTAATGAATTACATATGACCCTTCGAGATTAATAATGATAATCTTAAAGATTTGATTGAGATAGATTCTGGTACAAAATTTAACCACCACTATTTATCCCTGTCGTGAGAGATTCTGTCCACTTTCTAAACTCCTAAGATGATTTAGTCCCAGAGTTTATGACATCGCACAAGCGCACACGCACCTGTACGTAGTATGATCAAGTGGTAAAGTGGCTTCCCAAGTATCGATCTCTCCGGGACTTGCGTTCGCCGCCTATCAAATTCTAGTTTAACCAATTGAAGAAAGTAGAAAATAGAGTTTTAGAATGTAAAATAAAAAATAAACTAAGAAAATGAGGGAAAGTAAATGACTTTGGACAATAAAAGGATAGAGATCAAGGGTTAAGGCTTTCGATCAATCATACTACGTTATTGAACTGCATTCATTAAATTGCTAATCATGGTTGTTGATTCATAGGGTTAATCACATGATTATGGTTTCCAAACCTCTAATCCTTTACCTAAGTTGAACTTTACAACTACATTGTTGGGCGGGGATGTAATGGTCCACTTAAGTTCTTGAAGCTATCATCCTTCATGTGAATCATGTAAGTCATCTAAGTACATCCCTATCCTAGATACTAATTTGAATTTCTTATTTCATGAAGAATCACAAACCATACTTTGCTTATTTCCATGATCTTTCGACCTATTCCCTCTTCCAAGTTCACAAGGTTTACAATTGATGTATTCTAAGGGTCGCGAATCCTTGAAATAGTTATAACAAGAATAAACAAGCAACAATAATGATAAGCAAATCAACAAATTTAATTCAAAATAAAAGTATTCATGATCTTGAACTTAACCCTAGAAAGGGAGTTTTAGCCTTCAATAGAAATATTCATCATCCAATCCTTTGGAATGATGATACAAACCATGAAAGAAACTAAAGTTAAAGAGATATAAACCCTAAAAACAAGTTATGGTAGCCTCCTTAATCCTCCAAGACATCTAAAAGTGAATAATAACAAGTACAAAGATGTATTTATAGTGTCCAAGTAGTATCAAGACGTGTAGGACTCAATTTTCATTCTTGGCCGTGTCTAAAGTGGACCTCACGTCACGAGTTGTGCAAACGGGAATGAAAGTTGCAACGCGCAGGCTGAAATGGGAGTAGGGGTCAGGTCGCGAGGCCTAAAAATGGGTTTTTAATGTTGCAATGCGTCATCATCAAGAGAGGTAACTGTTTTGAGTCACCTATGAAGCTTTTGGTCCATAGCATGCACCAATTGGCCTTCACTCGCTCGTTTACTTGCCCAAGACATTTCTCGTGTCAATATTTACTTCAAGTTGTGTATTATGCTTCTGTGATCCATTCCAAACCTTTTTAAGTTGTATCCACTTGATCTGAAGCTTGAATATCCTTAATATATCATCATAATCCATTAAAGTATCCTATAGAATTAAACACAAAAATTTAGAACTCCAAAAAACAAAACATCCAAAATGACAAACTAGAAACACGAGCTAAGCAAAGGGAAATTTCACTTTGATCTTTAACTCATTGTTTGAACTATTGTCTTGATCCAATTGACCGTTGAACTTTACCAACAAGTTATTTAACATATAAATAAACAATAACATCCTTAGTAACTCATTAAAACACATTAGAACCCAACACAATAGACTAAAAAAGCACCTAGCTCAAGCTAATAACACTAGTTTCTTGGTTGAACTCTAAATGATCAATTTGAATCAAAACTTGTGTGAGAGCACCAGTAAATTTTATAAAAACATACATGGAAACTTAATGCACATTTATTTCAATAGTAACACATTAATCACATGAATCATCCTCAAAAAAAGGCTAAAAAGGCTAGAACAGTAAGGCTAGAGTGTATAAATACACCCAACATCACCACCCCAAACTTAAAGCCTTGTTCATCCTAGAACAATTCTTAACTATAAGAATCATGAGATGAAGAGACTATACACTTCTACTACATGCAAGACACTCAAGCTAGTACTACAATGACTACACATAATGCAAGTTACTACCCTAAGCATGTTATACACAATTGAAATTTCAAGAATCCTACTCCAAAACATCCTAGCCTCAAGAATTGACTCTCATAGTTGGAAAACTCATGCTCATCATTCAATCAAAGAAATCATACAAATCACCCTCATTCATCAAATGTGGGCCCCTCAAAACAAGAGAGTTACCCATAGTACCTCATATTTAGGAAATTCATAAAAATGATAGGCACAAGAGTCAAATTACACTCACTCTCAAACAGAATTCACAAGTCACACATAATAAACCTTAGTCTTGTCCTTAGTGTAATGTTCCACTAATAGTCGAATGTAAAGCTTAGGATCAATGAGGTCTTTTTTGGTTTGTAATATAGGCTAAGGGATGGGTATGGACTATTTAGGAATAATGACTGATCTCTCTAAGCACTTTAATACACTACATTATACAATTAAAACTATATCCAACAATTTACACTTTTACATCCATCCATACCTTTTGTTTTTGCCCGATCATTTTAAGCATTTTCACATGCTCTTCGTGGACGCATAGTTTACTACCACAAGAATCAGTTTTTTCTTTTTTATCATATTCATGGAAATATTTTAATTATACATTAAATCACACCACTACACCATAAATCAATTATAAATACCAATAACTATTACCTTGGGATATCAATTTCACCTTTTTCTTCTTGAATTTCTAAAACTCCTGACTAAATCAATTGTTCATTAAAGCACTTAGGAGATTTGTGGATCAAATTATGGTCTATCAAAAAAGGGATTAGGCTACTTATGAGGCAACCAAAGAAAAGGCTAAAGGCTCAATGGGGGTTAACTAGGATTAAGTACAAAAGTAGGACAAACAGGATGTATAAAACAAACCTACCAAAGAAATGCCTAAATCATCTCCTGAACCCATATTTTTTATTTTACTTCACACACACATCGGGCAAGTACGAGATATCACATGCAACACGCAATATACAAAATTTCTCACATGCACATGGCACATGCACAACTCATATAGGATCATCATAGCCTCCCGACCAAACAATAGCATAACTTTAAAATTAAGTCAACAAGTACAAGAGTCCTACACATGAGCCAAAGAGTCTTAAAAAATAGCAATTCCCCTATTAAACAAGCTTTTTCCAAGAAAAACACTTTCATCATGTACTTAAAAATAGAACCAACAAGAATATCTCACTTATTCTTATCCTAAAAATTCTTAAATTGAGCGAAAAATTAAGAATTTCCCCACCGCACACATAAATCTACTTTGTCCCCAAACTGGATTTAAAAGTAAGAGAAAGAAATACTCCATGAGGCCTCTAGGCCTAGCTAGTAACATATTTTTGCATCAAGGAGATCCATGGAACCCCACACTTAGTCTTTGCCAAGCTTCAAGCTCAAGTTTATGATACTCAGACTTCCCATTAACCTGTGACTCAACCAAAAACCAAAAATACATAAAATAAAAACAAAAAAAAACTGAAAAGAAAACTTACCTAATTAACTTGGGCTGCCTCCCAAACAACGGCTGATTTAGTGTCGCGACACTACCCAACTCAAATTTTTCCTCCACGTTAAGGATATGAATTTCACCCCCAATTTTCCATCCATTTTTTTTCTTCACTCATAGGGTGGCGGTACAAAGATTAATGAATCGGGTAATGGAATATGCATGGTAAACCACTCAGCCTTGAAGTGAAGTGTATTTTTATATTGCTTATTCGGTGTAAAATCAAGAATATAGGATTCTTGTTCCTCAATTTAACACTCTTCCACTACTTTAAATGATTCCACAGACAAGACATCATCTAAACATAATGTAGAAAAGTGCTTTAAATGAGACCCAACCAATCCTACTTCAAAATTTACACTATCTTCAACACCCTCACTTTTATTCACCTTCTTAATTTCAGTCTAAAAAGAAAAATGACAATGTAGTAGCTACGATTCATATGGTAGTTGTGGTATCTCCTTAACAATTTCAACAATTTCAGTTTCCGAGTACTCATACTTCCTCGAATTGTCAGTAACTTTGCCTTTAATAGGTTGGGAAGTCAAGTCTATATCTACCTCCTTAGTTATCTTTGAATGGTTTTAATTGAACTTCATACCATTCCTCAAAGTGATTTCACTTATTTGTTCACTGTTACTTGACAAATCACCTTGAAGTCTGTTATTATATAGTTATTGCACTTCCCCTATTTGCATAACCAAGTTCCTCATGACAATTTTTTGATGCTTTTAAGTAGCTGCATTACTCTTCATATCTCATGACAACTGTGCTTGATTAGCTAGATGTTTTTTCAGCATTTCTTCCATATTGCTCGTTTGAATCGGGGCCTAGTAATTCTGAACCAGTGGTTGTTGAATCTGCCGCTGTTGATTGTAGGCTCTCACATAGTATTGACTTTGATCATAGCCCACAAACATTACAAAATCAGGGTTGACAACACACATATCTTCAGATGAACACTATTGCCATAAACGATACACCAAAAAGAAACTTCATCTGTCAAAACCCATCTATCCCAGGCAAATATGTCAAGAAGAGTGATAAAAAGAAAAATAAAATAAAATAAAATAAAAAGAGACTAAAAAGACAAAACTATTTACAACTCAATATAGAAACATTAAAAATAAGCTAGTTGCCTAATTATAAGTCCCCGACAATGGCGCCAAAAACTTGACAGTGCCTATGTGCACATGCAAGTGCACGTGGTGTTATAAAGTATTAAAGTGGCTTCAAGGAAGTGCAAGTATTGATATTTGAGGGACTTGCATCCGGCGCCTACCTAATTATAGTTTAAACAATTGAGAAAGTAGAAATAGAGTTTTAGAATGTAAACTAATAAATAAACTAAGCAAATGCCGGAAAGTAAATGACTTTGGACAATAAAAGGATAGAGATCCAGGGCTTAGGCTTTCAATCAATCATATACATTATTGAACTGCATTCGTTAAATTGCTAATCGTGATTAGTAATTCGTAGGGTTAATAACATGATTATGTTTTCCAAACGTCTAATACTTTACCTAAGTTGAACTTTACAACTACATCGTTGAGCGGGCATGTAATAGTCCACTTAAGTTCTTGAAGCTATCATCCTATATGTGAATCATGTAAGTCATCTAAGTACATCCCTGTCCTAGATACTAATTTGAATTCCTTATTTCATGAAGAAACACAAACTATACTTTGCTTATTCCCATGATCTATCGACCTATTCCCTCTTCCAAGTTTGCAAGGTTTACAAGTGATGTATTCTAAGGGCCGCGAATTATTAAAATAGTTAAAACAAGAATAAACAAACAACCAATAATGATAAGCAAATCAATAAATTTAATTCAAAATAAAAGTATTAATGATCTTGGCCTTAACCCCGGAAAGTGAGTTTTAGCCTGTAATGGAAATATTCATCATCTAATCCTTTGGAAAGATGATAGAATCCATGAACAAAACTAAAATTAAAGAGATATAAACCCTAAAAGAAAGTTGTGGTAGCTTCCTTAATCCTCCAAGATATTCAAAAGTGAATAATAACAAGTACAAAGATGTATTTATACTGTCCAAGTAGTCCCAAGATGTGTAGGACTCAAATAGCATTCTTGGACAAAGTGGACCTCACGTCGCGAGTTGTGCAAATGGGAATGAAAGTCACAATGCGCAGGCTGGAAATAGGAGTAGGGGAAGAGTCGCGAGGACTATAAATGGGTTTTAAAGTTCGCAACACGTCGTCATCAAGAGGGGTGACTATTTTGGGTCCTCTATCAAGCCCTGGTCCATATCCCACGCCAATTGTTGTTCACATGATCCCTCAATTCTCCAAGACATTTTAGGTGTCATAATTTGCATAAAGTTGTGTATTTTGCTTCCGTGATCCATGCCAAGCCTTTTGAGTTGTTTTCACTTGAGTTGAAGTTTGTATATCTTTAATATATCATTATAATCCATTAAAAGAGTATACTATAGCATTAAATACAATGATTTAGAGCTCCAAACAACACAACATCCAAAACGACGAACTAGAAATACAAGCTAAGCATAGGCAAATTTCACTTTGATCTTTAACTAATTGTTTCAACTCTTGTCTTGATCCAATTTACCCTTGAACATTTCAAAAATTTTTTTTCATAGATAAATACACAATAAAAACCTTAGGAACTCATTAAAACATATTATAACCCAACACAATAGACTAGACAAGTACCTAGCTCAAGCTAGTAACACTATTTCTCTCGGTTATACTCTAAATGATTAATTTGAATCAAAACTTGTTTGAGAACACCAGTTAACATTGTAAACACATACATGGATACTTAAATGCACATTTATTTCATTACTAACACATTAATCACAAGAATCATCCTCAAAACAAGGCTAAAAAGGCTAGAACAGTAAGGCTAGAGAGCATAAATACACCCAACTTCACCACCACACACTTAAAGCCTTGTTCGTCCTCAAAAAATACTTAAATATAAACATCACGAGCTGAAGATACTACACACTTTTACTATATGAAAGACACTCAAGATAGTACTACAATGGCTACACAGAATGCAAGTTACTACTCTAAGCATGTTATACACAATTGAAAGTTCAAGAATCCTACTCCAAAACATCCTAGCCTAAAGAATAACTCTCCTAGTTGGAAAACTCATGCTCATCATTAAATCAAAGACATCATACAAATCACCCACATTCATCAAATGTGTGCCCCTCACAATAAGAGAGTTACCAATAGTCACTCACATTTAAGCAATTCATAACAATGATGGGTACAAGAAACAAATTACGCTCACTCTCACAAAGAATTCATAAGTTACACATAATGAACCTTAGGCTTGCCCTTACCGTAATATTCCTCTAATAGTTGAATGTAAAGCTTAGGATCAATAAGGTTTTTTCTTGATTGTAATGTAGGCTAAAGGATGGGTATAAACTATTTAGGAATAGTGACTGACATCTCTAAGAACTTTAATACACTACATCATACAATTTAAACCATATCTAACAACCAATTTACACTTTTTCATCCATCCATACCTTTTGTTTTTGCCCCATTTTTTAAAGTATTTTCTTTAACACTTGGTAGAGAATAGTTTACTACCATAAGAATCAATTTTTTTAATTTTATCAAAATCATGGAAATATTTTTATCATAATTTACATCACACCAATACACCACAAATCAATTATAAACACCAATAACTATTACCTTGGGATATCAATTTCACCTTTTTCTTCTTCAATTTCTCAAACTCTTTACTAAATCAATTGTTCATTAAAGCACTTAGGAGATTTGTGGTACAAATTATGGGCTACTTAAGAAGGGATTAGGCCACTTATGAGGCTACCAAAGAAAAGGCTAAAGGCTTAGTGTGGGTTAACTAGGATTAAGCACAAAGGTAGGTCAAATAGGATATATAAAACAAGGCTATCAAAGAAAAGCCTAAATTATCTCCTAAACCTATATTCTTAATTTCGCTTCACACACACACCGGGCAAGTACGAGAAATCATATGCAACAAGGAATATACAAAATTTCTCACACACACATGGCACATGCACAACTCATATAGGATCATCATAGCCTCTCGACCAAACAATAGCATAAATTCAAAATTTAGTCAACAAGTGCAAGAGTCCTAAACATGAGCCAAAGAGTCTTAAAAAATAGCAATTTCGTCATTCAACATGATTTTTCCAAGAAAAACACATGCATCATGTACTTAAAAATAGCACCAATAAGAATTTCTCCCTTATTCTTATCCTAAAAATTCTTAAATTAAGCCAAAAATTGAGAATTTCCCCACTCCACACAAAAATCTACTTTATCCCCAAACTGGATTTAAAAGTAAGAGATAGAAATACTCCATGAGGCCTCTAGGCCTAGCTACTAACATCTTTTTGTATTAAGCAGATCCATGGAACCCCACACTCAGTCTTAGCCAAGCTTCAAGCTCAAGTTTATGGTACTCAGACTTCCCATTAACCTATGACTCAACCAAAAACAAAAAATACATGAAATAAAAACTAAAAGAAAAACTAGAAAGAAAACATACCTAATTAACTTGGGTTGCCTCCCAAACAACGGCTGATTTAGTGTCGAGCAATACCCAACTTAACTTTTTCCTCCACCTTAAAGATATGAATTTCACCCCCAATTTTCCATCCATCTTTTTCCCTCACTCATAGGGTGGTGGTACAAAGATTAATGAATCGGGTAATGGAATATGCATGGTAAACCACTCAGCCTTCAAGTGAGGTGTATTTTTATGTTGCTTATTCGGTGTAAACTCAATAATAAAGGATTCTTGTTCCTCATTTTAACACTCTTCCACAACTTTAAATAATTCTACAGACAAGAAATCATCTAAACATAATGTAGAAAAGTGCTTTGAATGAGACCCAACCAATCCTACTTCAAAATTTACACTATCTTCAACACCCTTACTTTTATTCACCTTCTTAATTTCAGTCTCAAAAGAAAAATGACAATCTAGTAGCAACGATTCATATGGTGGTGGTGTCATCTCCTTAACAATTTCAACAATTTCAGTTTTCGAGTACTCATACTTCCTCAAATTGTCAGCAACTTTGTTTTTAATAGGTTTGGAAGTCAACTCTACATATACCGTCTTAGTTATATTTGAATGTTTTTCATTGAGCTTCATACCATTCCTCAAAGTAATTTCACTTATTTGTTCACTAATACTTGACAAATCACCTTGAAGTCTGGTATTATATAGTTGGTGCACTTTCCCTATCTGCATAACCAAGTTCCTCGTGACAATTTTTTGATGCTCTAAAATAGTTGCATACACTTCATATCTACTGACAACTATTCTTGATTAGCTAGAAGTTGTTTTAGCATTTCTTCTATATAGCTCGTTTGAATCGGGGCCTAGTCATTCTGAACCAGTAGCTGTTGAAACTGCCACTGCCGATTATAGGCGCTCACATAGTATTGCCTTTGATCATAGCCCACAAACATTACAAAACAGGGTTGACAACAGACATATCTTTAGATAACCACTATTGCCATAAACCATACACCATAGAGAATCTTCATCTCTCAAAACCTATCCTAGGGTGATATGTCAAGAAGAGTGATAAAAAGAAAAATAAAATAAAATAAAATAAAAAGAGAATAAAAAAGACAAAACTATTTACAACTCAATATAGAAAAATAAAAATAAGATAGTTGCCTAATTATAAGTCCCCGACAATGGCGCCAAAAACTTGACAGCGCCCAAGCGTACATGCAAGTGGACGTGGTGTTATCAAGAATTAAAGTGTCTTGAAGGAAGCCCAAGTATTGATCTCTCAAGGTCTAGCATTCACCGCCTATCTAATTCTAGTTTAACCAATTGAAAAAAGTAGAAAATAGAGTTTTAGAATGTAAACTAAAAAATAAACTAAGAAAATGCGGGAAAGTAAATGACTTTGGACAATAAAAGGATAGAGATCCAGGGTTAAGGCTTTCGATCAATCATACAACGTTATTGAACTGCATTCGTTAAATTGCTAATCGCGGTTGTTGATTCATAGGGTTAATCACATGATTATGGTTTCCAAACCTCTAATACTTTACCTAAGTTGAACTTTACAACTACATCATTGATCGGGGTAGTAATAGTCCACTTAAGTTCTTGAAGCTTTCATCCTACATGTGAATCAAGTAAGTCATCGAAGTACACCCCTAGATGCTAATTTGAATTCCTTATTTCATGAAGAAACACAAACCATACTTTGCTTATTCCCATGATCTATCGACCTATTCCCTCTTCTAAGTTCACAAGATTTACAATTGATGTATTCTAAGGGCTGCGAATCCTTGAAATAGTTAAAACAAGAATAAACAAGCAACCAATAATGATAAGTAAATCAAAAAATTAATTTAAAATAAAAGTATTCATGATCTTGGCATTAACCCCGAAAAGGGAGTTTTATCCTTTAATGGAAATATTCATCATCTAATCCTTTGGAATGATGACATAAACCATGAAATAAACTAAAATTAAAGAGATATAAACCCTAAAAAGAAGTTGTGGAAGCCTCCTTAATCCTCCAAGACGTCCAGAAGTGAATAATAACAAGTACACAGATGAATTTATAGTGTCCAAGTAGTCCCAAGACGTGTAGGACTAAATTAGCATTCTTGTCCAAAGTTGACCTCACGTCGCGAGTTATGAAAATGGGAATGAGAGTCACGATGCACAGGCTGGAAATGGGAGTAGGGGAAGCATCGCGAGGCCTAAAAATGGGTTTTAAAGTTCACAACGCATCGTCATTGAGAGGGGTAACTATTTTGGGTCCCCTATCAAGCTTTTGGTCCGTATCCCGTGTGAATTGTTCTTCACATGATCCCTCAATTCTTCAAGACATTTCAGGTTTCATAATTTGCATCAAGTTGTGTATTTTGCTTTCGTGATCCATTCCAAGCCTTTTTGAGTTGTTTCCACTTGAGTTGAAGTTTGTATATCTTTAATATATAATTATAATCCATTAAAAATGTATACTATAGAATTAAAAACAACTATTTAGATCTCCAAACAACACAATATCCAAAACGACAAACTAGAAACACGAGCTAAGCATAGGTAAATTTCACTTTGATTTTTAACTCATTGTTTTGACTCTTGTCTTGATCCAATTGACCCTTGAACATTACAAACAAGTTGTTTCACATATAAATAAATAATTAATACCTTATTAACTCATTAAAACATATTAGAACTCAACACAATAGACTAGGCAAGCACTTAGCTCAAGCAAGTAATACCATTTCTCTCGGTTGAAGTCTAAATGATCAATTTGAATAAAACTTGTGTGAGAACAACATTTAACATTGTAAACACATACATGGATACTTAAATGCACATTTATTTCATTATTAACACATTAATCACATTATTATCCTCAAAATAAGGTTAAAAATGCTAGAACAGTAAGGCTAGACTGCATAAATACACCCAACTTCACCACCCCACACTTAAACATCTATATAAAGGAATAAGTTGTACCAAAAATGAAAATCAATAGCAAGTACCACTCTAGGGCCACAATAAGGCTAACATGACAAGGTAAATAGAACTTGGACCCAAATGCTACACCTAAAATAGAAAAATATCAATATAGATCAACTTCATCCACTACTAGAAGAAATAATATAGGAGGGTAGCCATATCATTGTGAACTCTATAACAAAAGCACATAACAACAAATATAAAACTACCCAAGGCAATAATATCTATGGGTACGATAACCCCAATACATACTAATAAAGAGGTAAAAGTAGGAAATAAAAGCGCACCTATCACAAAAAAATTTAAAGCCACATGTCTAATATGCCCGAGGGAAAATGAATCTGGATAGGTCCAAACTTAGACTAATCATTTGAATTAATAACTAAGGCTTTAGAAAATATCCAACCAAGCTGGCTTAGGCAGCTAGCCTGGTTGGATATTTTCTCTCTTGTAGAAAGGTGAGGTTGGTTATTTTTCTCTTCAGATAGGAATGCTAGACTTGTTGTTGAGTGAATTGTGGTACTAAGTAAATGTTGACCTTTCGTGGTTCTGTTATGATTCTAGAGTTAGCACTTTGGTAATATTACCGGATCTTGAGTTCGAAATTCTTAGACTTGCCTCCTGGGTTGCGAATGTTTTCTTCATTGGATATCCCCTTCTATGTAGCCTATTTTTGTGGTTGATCAATTTGGGGTCTATTATTTTGTTTTGGCCAGTTCATCACTCGATAGTTGTTTTGCTGGTATGTTGAGAAGTCTTAGATTTGTCTTTCTAGTTTTCTGGGCTCGTCTCTTGGTGGTGGTTTTCTCTTGGTACTAGGGTGGAGTTGGATACTCTATTCTTGTCGCGATATGGTCATTGTCTAAGTAGATTTAGAGAGTTAGAGACAAGTCATCTTTTTTGTGTCCGCTTATTAAGTTGGCAAATTAGAAATTCTTTATCTTGAGTTGCTTGGTTCATTTTCGGTAGTGGTCCTGACATTGGTATTGATATTGATATTGGTACTTTCACCATTGGCAATGCAATTCATGGTTTAATTGAGTTATGATTGTTCTACTTGGGTGGAGTCTGGAAATCCTCATTTTAGAATTTGTTCGGCATACTCAGACTTGGTGGAGTGCTTCTCCTTGATTATATGTTCCTATGGATAATTTTTTTCGAGATGGAGTATTGGATAGATTATTTATGGCTAAATTTGCATTTCTCCGAGTTGTTAGAGTTTTTCTATTACTAGTATGATTTGTAGCCTTGGTGATTTCTTGAGTATGTATTTTTGGTTCATGCCCTCCAATAGATATGAAGTTGATTGCTAGTGTTTTCAGCTGGGAATTTCTCCTCTGTGGTCGGTCGAGCAATCGGCTATACCCAAGAAGCTCCGAATATCGGTCAGAGTCATAGCTCTAGGACACATTTTAACCATCGTGACCTTTTGGGCATCCATCATGATCCCTTCACTAGAGATGACATGACCAAGAAAAGCCATAACTTTCAACCAAAACTCACACTTTGGAGAACTTGGCATACAAACGATGATCCTTCAAAGTTTGTAACATGGCATGGAGGTGATCTACATGATCTACCTCGCTCTTGTCATGCACTAAGATATCATCATTGAAAATAATGGAAAACATGTCCAAGAATAAATGGAAGACTGTAACCCCTCTTTCTTGTGGTGCAATCCCACTTAGGAAGATATGTAAAGTTTTTTCTGAATCTGCCAATCAGACAGAATTTAGGCCTTCCTACACACATGCATCCACCAGAATGCCTCCTTGGTTTCCAAGCTTGTCCCCAGTCTCTACGGGCTCAGCAGCAGCTTCTTGGGACGGGCCACCCCAATATCTAGTTCCTGCGATGCCACACGGTGCTTCGAACTACAAGTAGTCCTAAGCTAACCCTGACCGCTTTCTACTAAGTTAGGATCTCAACATAAGGTAAATATGAATATGAAATCATAATAATGCGTAAATCTTATATGAAACATACGATAAGTATTGGTAAAACAATACTAAAAAATCTGAATTCTGATTCAAATGTCTAAAACTAAATCTAGTAGTCAGTCTGACAAGCCTCTACTATCTGAATCTAGAGAGTCACTGGGACAGGCCCCTAGCTGACTTAAACTGTTTGAAATGAATAAAGGAACATCTACTAATAAACTGAAAGTATGAATAACTAAGTCCCTGAACTATGAGGACTCAACAACTGTAGAGATTTAGATGAGATGCTCAGGAATCACTCACGCTGCAGATACTGAGCTCCTGAACATATATTACAAGACAATGTAGCACATAGATATATATGTGGATTAGTACTTTAAGGATGTGCTAAGTATATGGAGGTGCATGCAATATGTAAATAATATCATCACAATTTATAAAATCATGCATGCTAAATGTAAATGACTCACACAGGCTTGAGTAATCCGAAATCTAAAGATCATAAATAATAAATGATAAAACATATAACGTAAATCTGGTGAGCCATTACACTTAGTTTTGAGATCTATAAAATACTTTATCTTAAATCTTAAGAATATTGAAACCATAACTTCTAAAAAATATGCTTTTATCTTAAAGCTTTTAAATCAATAGACTGTTAAACATTGGGGGACATCTTTTTGGGAGGTTTTTTTAACCGACATACACCATGTGATCATCCATGGAGTCCCATGTCTGGCCCCTGTTAGGTAGGTCTACTCTACCCTTGTCATCGGAATAGAACTTTATCTTAATGATCACAATCTGAGTCATCTATGTAGAAGTGGGAATAAATCTGAATCCTACGTTGGCACATAGTTTTGGGGTCTGAAATCGTAGTAACCTACCCATCTCAGTGCTAAATACTACTACTATTCTTATGCTCAAAATCTTAAGAAAACCACTTAAAAAGAAATAGCACAAGGGTTCACAAGAAAACCAATTATGCTTTTCTTTCTTTAAATCTCAAGTTATCTGAACAAAGTGGATTTTATCATAACTTACGACCAAAAGGTCAAATCTTTATCAAAATCCGAGAGAGATCTTATCTAAGGGTGCTCATGGCACAAATAATGTTGAAATAACAATCTTAAAATTGGGGCTTAACGACCCATGCATCAATCTCATGTTAAAACATCTAAAAATTCATGCTTGATAATGCAAACACTTATAATTCATCATGGAATCTAGAAATTACTCACAATGCATAGAAATATGAATAAAGTCACATAATTCAACTTTTAAATCATAGGAAATCTCATAATCTTGCAAGTAATGATAATGGGTTTAAACCCTAACTTAAATTTCATGGGAAATCTCATAAATTGCAGTCAATTTGTAATTAAAATAAAGTTTTGGGCATAAGGATTAAAGAATTATCCTTGTTCAATCCCCACATACCTTAATTTGATGATCTAAATGATAGAACTTGAATCTTGGATCTCAATTGATGTTTTGGAGATGACTTCTTAGAGTTCTTGAAATGGGCATTCTTAATTTTGTATTATCTTGGAGAATTGATAGAGGAAATTTTGGGGTTCTTGGAGAGGAAGTATGAGCCTTAGGGTTTTGTTTAAGAGAGAATGATGAGTAAATCATAAAGTTCTCTCAAATATTATTAATCTTTTGTCTTTGGACGGATTGGGGGTTGGAGAATTACCAAAATACCCCATTTAAAATTTTACACGAATTTGGAAAAAATAAATTTTCCCAATCAGGGTGGCCATCACGACACCCCACTATTGCGGTGGCTCACTGGAAATCGACGAATGTAAATTGGGTAGACTCTGCGATGCAGAGACACCACAATGCCTCTTTGGAATGCCATTTTAGCACATGGCGCGATGCACCATTATCACGATGAACCTCTAGAAATTGACAAATGAGAAATTGACCTATCTCTGTGATGCGCCAATATAGCAGAGAGCCACTGGAATAGGATAATTGGAAATTTACTCTTATCCGTGACACGCTAAGGGTCCCAATGATAATGTTTTGTGATAGGAACTTAAAATAGCCATAACTTCTTACTCGGTTATCAAATTTAGGCGAATCTTATGTCGCTGGAATGCTAATTCAGTTTCCTATGCAATAAAAAGTCCAAAAACTAAGGAATTCTGATGTTAGCGCAATCACGAACACATTTAAGGCCTTTAACTTAGATTAATTGTTAGGTCTTAAGAAACTTTTGTTATTTTTTGATGTGTTTATGTTAATATTATAGATTAAGTTAATGAGATAGAGAACCAAAAAGAATAGAGGCAAAGAAGATGACATCTGGAGAAATCTGAAGAAAGGTATGGCTGACAACATCTGTGACAAGGCATCAGCCTCGTGATAGGCTATCACAGTGGTTGTCAAACTTAACCAGGGAGTCAACATAAAATGAATGCTACGACGACATATGCTGATAAGACGTCAAAAGTGTAACAAGCCGTCAGAATCATCATAAACCTTTGGCAGAAAATTATCAAAATGGAGGAGGAGTGGATGACATCCATAACACGACGTCAGATTCCTATTAGGCCGTCATGATTTTCTTCAGCTTGAGACAACATAACCAACATTAAAGAGAATCTGACGACGTCCGTGATAGGCCGTCAGGCCCATGATAGGCCGTCACGGGCGCCGTCATCTATTCTGAGGAAAATCTGAAACTTTTCATTTTATTTTATGACAGCAATCATGACACGCCGTCAAGACCCTAATAGGATGTCAAAATTGCTGTCAATTATAGGCAGCAGGAGTTGAACTTATAGAGAAGTTGACCACGTCCGTGATAGGCCATAAAGATCATGATAAGACGTCATGGGCGCCGTCACCT
Source organism: Capsicum annuum (assembly GCF_002878395.1). NCBI lineage: Eukaryota > Viridiplantae > Streptophyta > Magnoliopsida > Solanales > Solanaceae > Capsicum > Capsicum annuum. Next base: position 136,037,434 of record NC_061117.1, read on the forward strand.
AATCTAAAGAAAATTAGAAATTTTAATAATATTTCCTTATTTGGGATCAACTATTTAAAGACTTGTTTTAGGGGTTTTATGAATATTCATTGAGGAATCTATCTTACAACATATGAATTTTCTCTCTGTCTATCTCAAGAAAAATATTTTAGAGTATTTCCTTGTAATTCAAATACAAGTTCACTTTTGATTTCATTCATCGTTGTAAGTTTATCCTTTCAATTATGAATTCAACTTGTGTGCTTATCTTTTGCATCATGAGTGGCTAAACATCTTTAACCTGGATTGTGAGATCTAGGGTTAGGTCAACATAAGATGTTAATTAATTACTCAAAGTTTAATAGGTGCTAGGATTTCTTGGTAATTATGATATTATAACTTATGTCTGATGGTTGGAAACAATAGGCATACCTACTTTGTTTGCTCGAGAAAGAAATCATAAACAGTAGGTATTAAATTATCGATAGGGACTCAGAAAGGCTTTGTTTAATAATCAGCACTGTAACAAGGTTGATTAACCTGAGGTAAAATTTGGACAGTTCGTTATGATTCCCTGTGTCTAAGAGGATTAGGAATTAGACGCTTGAATAGGCCGGGAGACATTAGAGCATACTATCGATAAAGATATCTTGTCATCCTAACCAGCGTGAGAACGTTGAGTAATTCTTAGCATCTGTTATGTACTATAAACCCTAGTGAACATAATCCTAGTTATTTAATAAAAATATTAGTTATAAACATTAATTTCAAAGTGAATAACAATTGTCTGAGAAATTTAAGCCCCCATTTCAGGAAATGGTAAACTACTAGTGAATTATTACGTAAACAACTTGATTTCACACCATATTCCCTGTGGAATTCAACCCCAACCTAGTTAGATTTTATATTGACAATGATCGCTTACACCCATTCCAGAGTGTAGTTTGAGCGTTATCAGAAATAACGTTGTTGTCGGGGTATAGGTTGTAAACTAAAAGTTGTGTTCGCTAATTTGTTGTTCATTAAGTTTTCTAGATTTACGTTTGGTTTTCATTTATTTTCATTTGTAGGATCTTTATAGGTTATGCCAAGAACTACTCATTTCGAAATTCCACAGCATAAACAGAATGGCAGAACAGCCGCTGCAGGATGAGTTTGAGGATGACGATGTAGATTGAGTAGGTGCAACGGGTGAAATCATTCCTCCTCAGTTGGCACTTGGTGCCAAGTTCAATATTACAAGCATGATGATCCAACTCCTTAATCTAAAGGGCTTGTTTGGAGGCATTCCTAGGGATGATCCCAACCTATATCTGGTAAATTTTGTCACTATTTGCACATATTTTGATAACCCAGGAGTAAGCCAGAACGCTATTCGGTTGAGGCTATTCCCATATTCTCTTTTTGGGGAGGCAGCATTGTGGCTAAACGAGTTGATTCCTGATTTTATAAGATACTGGAGGCAATTAAAAGGAGCTTTCCTAGAAAGGTTCTTTTCACCTTCTAGAAGGGTATAGTTGAGAGATGAGATCAACAATTTTAGACAGCTCCCGACTGAGGCCCTGCATGAAACTTGGGATAGGTTAAAGAAGAAGCTGACATAGTGTCCGAACCACAACATAACAGACATACATTTGATGGAGATTTTATACAGGGCTCTCAATTCTGTAGCGAAGCCAATTGTAGATAACGCCACCGGTGGTTCATTTGTCTATCTTTCCTTTTAAGATGCTGCAGATATCCTGAATAGGATGGTCAAATAGAGTTGGGCTTGGTATACCAGGGATTCTGTGGTGATAAGCCCTACTATTCCTATAGGAATAACTGTTGAGCAACATAGGAGAGATATAGAGAGGGATGAAGATATGGCCCATCTAAAGACTCAAGTGAACCTACTAACCAAGCACTTATTATCAGGAGAGACAGAGAAAGTAAAGGCTGTGATTTCTCAGGATCGTGTTGATATGGATCCTGAAGAAGAGGCTAATTATGTTAATAATCAGGGGGTTTCCGAGGCAATAGCCATGGAAATCAAGGTCAAAACATTTATGAAAGGCCTGGTTACAAAGATAGGGAGCAGGGAAACTGGAGAAGCAATAATAATATGAGTGGGCTATATATTCTTCCTGAAAATCAGAAGGCTGCTACAACTAGCTCGAGGAAGATATCTATGGAGGATATGATGGAAAAACTATTAAAGGGAGTTGAGGCTACCAACTTAGGAGTACTTACTATGAAGAGTGAATTTTCGACCTTAAATTAGTTTGTTAGTTCACACTCAACTTCTATCAATCAGTTAGAGCAAAAAATTAACCAACTTTTTCCAACACTAAACCAGGGAATAAGTGGAAACCTACCTAGTGAAATGGTTCAGAGTCAGCAGACAAATGTATCATGTCTGGCGATTACCACTAGAAGTAGTAAGATTATATCTGGCCCTTCTGTGGGCAAGTCTGTGAATAGTAAGGTAGTTACGGATGAACCAGAAAAAAACAACCTAGTGGAGTCTGAGAAGCCGGATAGCTCTATCGATGCATTGGAGAAGGTGAAGGAGAAGAAAGAGGAAGTGGTGTTGACAACTATCCCAAGACCACCTCCTTCCTTTCCTCAATGATTGAGAAACAAGGCCGATGATGACAAATTCAGCAAGTTCATGGCAATGCTCAAGCAATTAATAATTGATGTGCCTTTTATTGAGGCACTTGAGCAAATGCCAGGATATGCAAAATTCATGAAGGACCTTGTTACCAAGAAACTAGCAGTGAGTTGCAAATTAGAGGTAGACCTCCATCTTTGCAGCACTATTTCTACAAGGACCATAATGTAAAAGAAGCCGGATCCAGGTGCAATCACTATTTCCTGCATAATTGGAACTATGGAGTTCACTAAAGTACTGTGTGATCTGGGAGAAAGCGTTAATTTGATGCCATTGACTATTTATAAAAAGTTGGGTCTAGGGAATCTCACGCCCACCAACATGAGACTCGTGATGGCGGACAGGTCAGTAAAACGGCCTATTAGTATTCTGTATGATGTGTTGGTATAGGTTTCAAATTTCATATTCCCTACAGACTTTGTCATTCTACATTGCAAGGTAGACTTAGAGGTGCCCATAATCTTAGGTTGACCTTTCCTCACAACCAGAAGTGTGTTATCGATTTGAGAGCAAATGAGCTCTTATTCAGAGTGAACGATGAAGTGGTACGGTTTGATGTAGGCAAATCAATGAAACAAAATAAGGAAGCAAGTATGTTCTCAGTAGTTGATGTGTATTTTAAGGACGAATAGGATGTGCCTAGAACTGAACAACTTGTTATCGAACGTTTGGCCGCGGTCATGATGAACTATGATAGTGAAGGCATTGAGGAGTATGAAGACACAGTTTGTGCCTTGGCTGGCATTGGGTCATACACTTATGGTCCTAAAAATTTGCACCTTGACCTTGCTAATCGACTAATGCCACCAGCCAATCCATCTATTGAAGAACCCCAGTGTTGGAGTTAAAAATGCTGCCTGGACACTTATGATATGTGTTTTTGGGTAAAGGGAACACACTACTTGTTATTGTTACAACTGATTTGAAAGAAAAACAAGTAAAGTCAGTTATTTTAGTACTTCATAAGCATAAGAGAGCAATAGGATAGACTATCAAAGATATTATTGGTATTCCCCCTGGCATCTGCACGCATAAAATTCAACTTGAAGAAGATTGTATTCCAACCATAGAGCATCAGCTCCATCTTAACCCACCAATGCAAGAGGTGGTTAAGAAGGAGATTATTAAGTGGTTGGATACAGGAGTGGTTTACCCTATTTCTGATAGCAAGTGGGTGAGTCCAGTTCAATGCGTACCTAAAAAGGGGGTATGACAGTGGTTGCTAATGAAAAAAATGAGTTGATTCCACTCAGGCCAGTAACTGGGTGGAGATTTTGAAGGGACTACCGCAAGTTAAACTCTTGGACTCTGAAGAACCACTTCCCAATGCTTTTTATAGACCAAATGCTTGATCAATTAGTCGTTAAGGGTGGTATTACTTCTTGGATGGTTATCTGGATATAGCCAAATCTGCATTGCTCCTGAAGATCAACAGAAGACAACATTCACATGCCCATAAGGCACCTTTGCATTTAAAAGGATACCATTTAGGCTATGCAATGTACCCGCCACTTTCAATGGTGCATGATGTCTATCTTCTTTGACATAGTGGAAGACACCATAGAGGTGTGCATGGATGATTTCTCTGTGGTGGGTGATTCATTTGAAATATTTCTAGAGAATCAGAATGTGGCCTTACAAATATGTGTTGAATTTAACCTAGTGCTTAACTGGGAAAAATGCCATTTCATGGTAAAGGAGGGTATCATTCTTGGCCACAAAATTTCTAAAAAAGGGATTGAAGTTGACCGAGCAAAGGAGGAAGTTATCGAGAAATTACCGCCTCCCATTTCAATGAAGGGAGTGCGTGGTTTTCTTGGTCATGCAGTCTTTTATCAGAGATTCATAAAAGACATCTCAAAAGTTGCAAATCCAGTTTGCAAACTTTTGGAGAAGGAAGTGAAAGTTTTCTTCGATGATGAGGGCTTGAAGGAATTTAAGTGCCTTAAAAAGAAGCTGATTGAGGCCCCTATTGTTATTTTACCAGACTAGGAAAAACCATTTTAAATAATGTGTGATGCAAGTGGTGTTGCCCTGGGAGCTGTATTGGGATAAAAGAGGGATAAGCTATTTTATCTAATATATTATGCAAGCAAATCACAGAATGGAGCACCAAAGAATTACACAGAAACTGAATAGGAACTGCTATCTGTGGTGTATGCTTTCGAGAAATTTAGAGCTTATCTGCTTCGTACCAAAGTGGTCGTCTACATTGACCATGTACCGTAAACCCTAGTGAACATAATCCCGGTTATTTCATAAAAATTTTGGTTATAAACATTATATTTAAAGTGACTAAAAATTGTCTGAGCAATTTAAACCCCAATTTCAGGAAACGGTAAACTACCAGTGAATTATTTCATAAACAACTTGAGTTCACACCCTATTCCCTGTGGGATTTGACCCCAACCTAGTTGGGTTTTATATTGACAATGATCACTTACACTCATTCCAGAGTGTAGTATGAGCGTTATCAAATTCCACGTTAAATAAATAGTATTCATTTTTGAATCTATCCCTTAACATTCTAGGGTCAAATTTAAGATAGGAAAAGTATGGGGTATTACAAAGACCTTATTCATCAAATCCATGAATACCTCTAGGGCATTGGTCAACCCAAAAGACCTGACAAGAAACACACAGTGACCATCCCGGATTCTAAAGGTAGTCTTAGGGATATCCACTTGCCTAATATTAAGCTAATGATAACCTAATCAAAGATCAATCTTAGAGAAACACTTTGCACGCTGAAGTTGATCAAACAAATCATTGATCCTAGAAAGAGGATATTTGTTCTTTATGGCCACTTTTTTCAACTAACGATAACGAATGCACATACGAAGGGAGCCATCCTTCTTGCACATGAACCACATTGGAGCACCCCAAGGAGACATGATAGAATGGATAAAACCTGTATCTAAGAGGTCCTTCAATTACTCCTTAAGTTCTTTAAACTTTGCCAACGCCATTCTATAAGGAGGAATAGAGATTGGATGAGTATCTGGAACAAGATCAATCCCAAAATCAATTACCCTATCGGGAGGAACACTGGGAATATCATCGTGAAATACCTTGGGAAACTCCTTAACAACGAGGATAGAGCCTAGAGAAGGTTCTTCTTAGTTAGAATCTTTAACTCAGAACAAATGATACAAACACCCCTTTGAAATCAAATTTTGGGCATTTAGATAAGAAATAAACCTTCGCTTAGGAACTAAGGAATCACCTTCCCATACAATGACCGACTCATTAGGGAATTTGAACATGACCCTAAGGGTCCGACAATCTCAGGAAGCATAAAAAGAATACAACCAATCCATCCGAAGAATGACTTCAACATCAATCATGTCCAACTCTATCAGGTCAATACAAGTATCTCTACCACCAATAGATACCACACTTCTCTAATAGATCCTTCTAACGACTACCGAGTCCCTTACAGGGGTAGAAACAGAAAAGTGAACCAAAAGACTCTCAGGACCACACTCAAGATGCACAACCATATACGGGGTCACATAAAAAAGAGTAGACCCTGGATCAAGTAAAAAATATGTATCACGAGAGAAAATTTTAAACATAACCACGACAACATCGGGAGATGCTTCAGAATCTTGGCAAGTAGCAAGTCCATAAAAGTTGTTTCGGCTAGTGCCGGTGCCAAAAGCAGAAGTAGACATAGCACCCTTTCGTGTTGGAGTAGATAGATCAGTAATAGGGGCTCTGTTGGACAAAGTATCCATCTGAGAGAGGCACTCTTGATATATGTGCCCAACCTGACTGTAAAAAAAACAACTATCTCTCCCCTTCTCACATTGATCACGGTGACTTTAACTGCAGAATCTACAATGAGGGGGGGGGGGGGTGGAGCCAACTAGGAACCACTAGTCTAAAATTAGGTACCCTATTTCTAGGACCCACCACTAAACTAAGAGCGACGACAACCCTAAAACTTTGAGTAAAGAGAGAAAACACTATCCAAGGAGAACAAACTCGAACTCCTCCACTTCTTTCGTTGCCCCTTTCCACTATCTCCACCACTATGCTCGAAAGGCCTAAACTTTTTCCATTTTCTCTCACTAAGCTTAACTTGCTTCTTGTTCTCATCTTTCATTAGTTACATATACATAACCAACCTAGATATATCTATGTTCTCAATCAACAAGGTCGCCTTGATTTAAATAACTAGCTCACGAGATAATCCTGAGACAAACTTACATATTCTAGCCTTCATTCTAGAAACCATCTCAATAGCACACCTTGACAATTGATGGAATTTTAAGGCATACTCTTGAACAGACATCCTTCCTTATTTCAAGTTCACAAACTCTTCTTTCTTTGCCTCCCTCAACTCTTGAGGAAAGAAGCAGACAAAGCAGGTCTTAGAGAAATCCTCCCATATGGAGGGGATAACATCAAAACCCCTAGACATCGCCCACCCAACGTACAATTTGTACTCTATATCTTTCACCTACTAGAAATTAAACTTAATGGCCTTAACCTCCAAAGCATGCATGATTACAAAAATCTTCACCATTTCATCGATGAAGCCTTGAGAATCTTCCTCAAAGTTTGTACTAAAGAACATAGGAGGGCTCAACCTCATAAATTGGCCAACTCTTATGTCCTCAAAAGAAACAGTAATCGGAAAATTACATTCGACTTGAGAAGCTACCAACTGAGTCAAGCAGTTGATAGAGCAATGAAACTTCATGTATTAGTAGATTTATGTAGAGAAGACTGAGAAAGAGGATCACTGACATAGATAGGGTTGGTGGGGAAAGGTGGAACCCTATTAAGATGGCTAGGTACCATAGCCCTAGACCGAGTCCAAACTCTAGAAGTTGGATGAGCTTCATCAATATGGCCCTATGAAGGGTTTGACTTAGCCTCCTCCTTATAGATATAATCTCAATAATAGCAAATAGAAATAAGAGGAATCCAAGACATTTAACAATATAGCTTGAGATAGAAACACAAAAAAGGGAAATATTTCCTACAATGTCCCATAGCACCTCTTTTATAAGTGTGGCACGCTTTACACCTATAAAAGAGACTCTACTTAACATGGTGTTATGGACTCGTAACTAACCATGAAACCTGGCTTTGATACTAATTTGGAACAACCAAAATTGAGTCATGTCATATGGGCACCTCAAGAACACGTACGAGAGGTCGCTGTGTAACCCAACCTATCTATCAACAACAATCCATTAGGGTCTAATCCAATCCAACCATAATAATAAGATAGCAGAAATGTGACTATGTGTCAAGTCTTAACAATACCAACATTTTAACAATTATCAACACAGTAGCCTAATATGACCAACTCCACAGTTATCTACAACATGTCTATAAAAACTAAAGTTTAGAAATATATACATCGGGACAAGCACCTAACAATAGCTAAACAAGGTCAAAATAAACTAAGCCTAAAGATAGAAGACAAAGGATAAATGTCTTCTAAAGTAAGGAATCTTACCATTCTAAATTAAATGCACGAACAACTATGATCCACTAATAACTGCACAAGAAAAGAGGATGATCTTCAGCCCCTATGTCGCATGGGGAAATAACATCCAGATACGGTTAGCGGTAGGAACACTAGTGTGTAAATAAAGGTTAGGGATAAAATAATGTCATAATTTAACAAAAAGTCAATATATTATCACCATTCATATTGGTACACGTGTCCTTACACATAGGCATTTTACATGATAATCAAGAGACCAAGACACAACAACATTTTTCAACGTACACTTATATACACATGGATATACACAACATGATCATATTATGTCACATGGAAAAATGATTTAGCATGCGTTCTCAAATCATTCATTCTTGAGATTTAAAGTGAAGAACTTTCAACCAAGTTAGCTCATTTGACCAATCTCATAACTATTTCATTGGACTATGAACTCAAATCATTAGTCATTTCATCGGTCTAGGAAAACAAATCACTAACCATTTCATTTCAATAGACTAGGAACTCGAATCACTAGTCTAGAAACTCAAATGACTAGTTGTCTCATTTCATTAGAGTAGAAACTCGAATCACTAGTTATATCACCAATCTAGGAACTCGAATCACTGGCTATGTCATTTGATGAGGTATTCTAACCTCAAGAGAACTCTTCGAACTTAGAACTAGAATCACTGGTGTCATTGGACGAGGAGCTTGAATTACCCATAATTTCATAGAACTAGAAACTTGAATCAGTTGTAATATTATTAGATGAGGAACTTGAATTGACCGTCATTATTAGTCACAATTTGAATTATTGACACATTAGTTTATGCATTTACACTCATATAATTTATATCATATTTAAGGGCTTTGGCTCATTTAGCCAATTCAACATTACATGACCACATTGTGCTCATGTGAGCCTTCATTTTTCAACCACCTAAATAGGACAATGCCTTTATTCCATTATCATACAATTTAATTTCTGGTCCTCAAGATCCAGACAAACATTCAAATTTCATTAAGAATATTATATCACATTTTCACCACACTTGGTTTAATACATAATTAGAGTTCATCTTTATGCCTAGGGCTTTACCCTCTCCTTAGCCAAAAACCAACAAGGTTATCAATTCATTAATTCATGGTCTCATAATTCCCTTACAATATCATTTACTACTCGTTCATATATATTGGACCATTTCCCTAGTTTAAAACAACACCAACATATGATTAGACAATTCACTTAGACATTTTCACAAATACCTTATGTACTTAACTTTAAAAAGGTCATTTTTATGGTGGAATTTATCAAGATTAGGGTTACTCATGAGCCACATGTTATACCACATACAACAAGCATCCACATATTCAATCCAACATCAATAACATGAATAAACACAAGTCTAAGTAGGAATCATCATTGTTCATCATTTAGAAACAAAACCCTTTTTATTTTATTTCAAAACCACCATGTACACTTACTAATTAATGTATGAAATACATGGTTTTTAGAGTTATTTAATAATGGGAAGAGATACATTCCTAAAACAACTTGAATCACCAAGAATGTTGACTCCCTCTTTCCACTAAATGATCATCCTCAAAGTCCTAGCCTCCAATCTTGCTTCAAGAATCCTTTAGAGTGTTTAGGAGTGTTTGAGTCTTGTAGAATAAAGACTTAGAAGGACATAATTCCTTGTATAATGAGAGGGGTTCAGGCTTTAGGCAAGTAAAATAACCAAAGGGTCCTTCGTTAAAAGCAGAAAAGTAAGCTGGTGCAGGGGTACGTCTTCCCCATACGATTACCTTAGTGATCATACCCTAGGGTATGAGTGGTACCCTAACTCATACCATAGTCTTCTCCTAGGTGACACACACTGTTAAGGGTATGACAACACACCCATGTGTTGTATCCAAAGGGTTCAACTCATTCCATATTTGTAAGTTTCAACCATATGCAAGACAGTTTACCTCAAGCTCAAGTCTTACTCTTACGATTACTCTAGATATGACTCATATACATAGGCTACTATTGATGAGGGGTCACTAGTACTTAGGATAATGAGTGACCCTTACTATACTTCCTAGTATATGAGGGAGGGCAAGATGGGTGGGACTTAATTCTCTTGTCGTACCCAACTCAGATACACAAAAATGAAATTATTTTTCAATGGCTCAAAGTCTAGGTGTTTCATCTATCCTAGCATTCAGTCTTGCATGCATATCACCAGTATGCACCTATATCTATCATCCTTTTAGGGGGTTGCATAGGTATAGGTGATAAGTATGGCTTGTGGTATGTTGTATGGGGATTGGACCTTTTGGTACTATGGTAGGAAGTAATGTCTTATGAAAGGGATGGTTAGGTATTATTTGTCAGGACTAGCCAATTTCCTTATATTGTTATTGATATTTCTATAATGGTTCATTTTTAATAGATTGATTATTGGTCTAGTAGTACGATTTGTGGTATGATTTTGGTTCTTTTACATTATAGCCACATTAGTATTCATCTTTATTCATTGGTTGGGTATTATCATTTAGACTCTAGTACTCTTATCCCTATATTTATGGTTGCTTTATTATGCATAACTATCTCTTGTTTAGACGTATGGATTAGAGACCTTGATTATTTTAGAACTTGTTCCTACCATGACCCGTTGACTTAGAGTTGATAGTGCAATGACTTAGGCCATATCTTGAGTTAACCGTGGTTATAGACATATCTATCTATCTATATGTAATATGGTATTATCGCTTATCCCTTTCTTATTTCACTTCTTAATATTGTATATTTGTTCCTTGTCATTGTATACTACTATATATAAATCCTTCTTCTATTACTTATTTGTATATTGGCAAGTAAAATATGGTATAGTGCTAGGTTCTTTGAGTAATGTTGGAATAGTGTTATTTATTTTTACTATTTCGTTATGTCATTATATTAGTTTCTTGGATTTGAATAGATAGCCATCCTTATGGTTTTATTAGCCTGATTTTGTAGTTTGTAGGATATTTAGGTGTAGTTCATATTTCTACTTGCATGCTATTTAAATTTGCATTATCTTTAGAGCTCAGTCGGTTGTTGCCTACTAAGTACCACATGTTAGTACTCCTACTACACTTTTGTAGAATGAAGATCTTAGTGTTGGTGATTGCAATTCTTGTGTGCGTCTTGTAGAAAAGCTATTGTTCAAAGACATAGGGTGAGATCATAGTAGGCATAGTATTGCTATTATCCCTCTTATGCACTAGCCTAGTCTCTATAATGTATTCAGAGATGAGTTGTATCAGTATATTCATGTTGTAATTTATATTGTTAAGTGTTATTATATTAGAGGCTCTTGTATTGATTCCACTAGGTTTTGGGACTAGATTATGTATTTCAGTATTTCATTTCATTTATTCCACATTCTTCACTTTATTTGTCTTGGTAGTCCGTTATAAGTAGTTCCTAAATATTGGTTGGCTTACTTACTAGAGGGTTATGGTAGGTGCCATTATGACCTGAGAATTGGATTGTGACATGATGTAAACCTTAAACATGTTTTGGTAGAGGTAGTTGTTGCTATTAGTGAGGAGAAGGTAATCGCTAGTTAAAGAGCCAATGTATTATGTGTAATAATATTTATTAGCCACCGGTTTGAAGATAGCTTGTACATCAATAAGTATTTTCTTGTTTAGTTTAATATGTATCTTATGTGTATTTGTTAGGTAATTATGTATCATTTAAAGATTTTATGTATACTTTCTTGAATAGATAAGCATTTTTATGATAAAATTTGCCAAAATATGTAACTTCTCATATTAATTATGTATCTTCTAAACATGTTGATATTCAATGAATTTATAGCACTTTTGAGAATTAAAAGTATGAAAATATACATGTTTCTTAGATTCTTTTGTGAGATATGATGTGTTGTAGGTTTGATTTGCAGAAAATTAGGTTTTAGATGATAAACTACAGAAAAAGATAAAAATGTAAGTTTTTAGCTACTTGCCTAGGTAATATTGGGCATATGTACCACTTACTAGGCATAGGTGATCAAAGTAGGTATTAGAAATTGAAGTCTAGAGGCTCAAGAGTAGTAAAAAAAAGACTGCACATACCTATGTCCTCATACGATCCGTGTGTGGTACATACGGTCTAAATATGGTACATACTATCCGTATGTGACCCAAGTTTGTGTAGAGATCAAAAGTCTAGAGATCTGCAAGATATCTACAAAAGTTCTGCACTTACCTTCGTCCAGTATGGTTTGTATATGGTACATACATTTCATATGTGGCTTAAGTTAGTGGCTACCGAACTCAAATTTTCTTTTTCATTCAAGATTTTATTTGTAGGGTTTCCTTGTATACTATATATACCTTTTTGACATTTTGAAGTTTGGTTACGCACTTCTAACACTAACAACTTATATTTTGATTCCAAGAAATAAATTTGATTTTGGGATTACTATTGTACAGATTGTGGTTTATAATTCAGTTTCAGACTTTTAGTTTTATTCAATCACTCTAATGATGTTATTTAATAGCTTCAATCATGAATTCCGTTTATCGATTCACAAGCATGAGCGAATAAAAAGCTTATCTAGGGTTGTGGGAACCTTGGCATATTGATGATGTAGGGGAAGTATGATGTTTTTTTGAACTAGTACTTATGCATGTATTGTATTATCTTTGGTTTGATAGTTGTTCTAGCGACTGCGAACATTAGGATCCTGCCTAGATTATTGCTACTTACTCTACAAGAGTAGTAGTGACTAGGAAAAGATAATTACACCAGTAATTTAAAGATTAACTATTGATCTAGACTAATCAATATTATCTAGATAAGATGGTTAACTTCCATCTAATAACTTGATACTCAAAAGGTAACCGTTAATTAGAATCTAGGATAAGGGTTGGTAATGCAACATCCTCAGACTCAAAAGGTAAAGTTTGAAATTTGTCAATGAGTACACAAGACAGTTAAGGGTACATAACTTATCAAATTCCACATGCAAATTACTGGGTTAGTTCAATAACACAAAATAAACCTATGGATTCGAGATGTCGGGTGGAACACAACTCTAGTGCTCATCTCCGACTATTTATAACAAAAGTTACATACTGTTACTTGTTTCCCCCATTTATTGTTTGTTCAGCCTATTGAGTTCAGTAAATATGAGATATGCATTAAAGTCCCCCCTGTGGGTTCAGCTTCAACTTAGTTAGGTTATTATACTTGACATCGACTGCTTTATCCTCAATTGGAGGTGTAGTTTGGGTGTTGATCAAAGTTTTGGAATCTTTGTCAGGAAAGATGGTGTTTTGTTGATTGATGTTTGTTGGAGTTTGTTGGTCTTTATTTTTCTATTTTATGTTAGGTGTACATTGGTGTATGCCTATCACCAAGAGAAAAAACAATCCCTTACTCACACTAAATCATAACCTGGAGAGACTATTACAACCCAATCATACAATGACAGAATAATTATGACCATGTAATCTATAAAGGGTTCAAGATCATCTAAATACTGTACCTTATCCTACGCCAGGTGATCCACAGAATATTACTGATGGATAGTTAGAGGAGATGTTAGCAGGGGTACTTAAACAAAGAAGAGAGGCTAAGGAAGCTCGGTTGGCTCAACAGGCAGAGCTAGCCAGGCCAAGGATGATAGTTGATCGTCGAGCAGTACTCGATGGAAATTGAGATGGAGTTCGTAGAGCTTAGGATCAAGTTATCCTAGAATTCTAATATTTCAAGACATACGATAATGAGGAAGACTGATGAATCTTTTTTTAATGATGAGCAGATGACTACAAGGGAACAGGTCCCTGGATGTTCAAGGCTATAGTATAGTTGGCACGCGTCTACACAGTGTGTTCCTCATATGTTACAAACTGCGTAGGTGTTGCTTGTACTATTTTGGACACCTGGTCCAATTTCATTTCAACCATTATCATCACTCAACTATAAAATAAAATATGATCCTTTATTAACTATTTTTTGGCAAAGTTCAGAATAAAATAAATTAAAAGAGCCTAAAACTCAATCCAGCTTCATTGCACAAGTATAGCTCAATTTCTTATTTCTTGTTTGTGACAAAGGAGTGAGTGTTCTTGAGTTGAGTCCTGAATTATAATTTAGTCACTTATATTATACGAGTAATGTTCTTTTTTTCTTGGTTTGAGAGGGATTAGGTAGAGTTAATTAAGGTGGATATTGGTTAGAGTTAATCAATATCAAGGTGTGTTTATTGTCAGAGTTGTCAAGATAGGATTGTAGTAGAGTTATTACAAGTAGGTGGAACCTAGAGTTAGGTTCATTGGAGTCTATAATCCAGAATTTGATTATAGTGATGTTTTGGGTGCTTATGAGGGCAAGCTGTGTTTTTTTCTCCTATGATCAAAGGGGGTTTCCATGTTACATCTTGTATTATGTAAGTTTCCTGCACTGTTTTGTGTAACTGGTTCACTTACTATTTTATTCCTTTGATTGACATTGAGGGACTTCGTCCCTTACTGTGTGGTCCAACCTCCAAGCTTTCAATATTTAGTATCAAAGTAAGAACACTCTAAAAGATTCATGCCTAGAGTGATTTGGTTAGCATGGCTGCTCCACCTAACCCGGAAAAAGGGCAATCTACCACTAAGCCAGCTATATTTAATGGGTATTTCTATAGGTGGTGGAAAACTAGAATGTTTGACTTTATAAATGCAAAGGATGGTAAGCTTATAGATATAATACTTGATAGTCCTTATGTGCCTGTCAAGGAGATCAAGGAAAGTGATATGACAAGAATAGTGGTGAAAAAAAGGATAGAGTTTGATTTCTTCAGATAGAATTTTTTTCAAAAAAACAACAAGGCCAAGAAATTATTTGTTTTTGGCATAGGACTAGATGAATACAATAGGATTTTGTCTTGTCAAACAGCTAAGGAAATTTGGTATTGCTTGAAAATAGCTCACAAAGGGACCACTTATGTGAAGGATTCAAAAGTTGATATGCTGACAACACAATATAAACCTTCACTATAAAAGAAGGACCAACTATCCAAGAGATGTATACAAGATTTACTTTAATCACTAATGAGTTACACTATTTAGGAAAAGTGATTCCCGTGTACAAACAAGGGAGAAAAAATTTGGGGGTTCTTCCTAAATCCTGGGAAAGCAAAGTGGATGCTATCTCTGAGGCAAGGAACCTAAAAATCTCAATATAGATGAGCATATTGGTAATCTGAAGATAGATGAACTCAATAAGAATCAAGGGCTGGATAAGAAGGAAGTAAAAAGAGACAAATCTCTGGCATTGAAGGCCTAAAAATATGATTCAGGTGAAGAGTACACTGATATTGCCTATTTGGCAAAAATAATTGTTAGAGATATGTAGAAAAATGGCCAGTTTCAAAGTAGTGGAAGTAGAAGCACAAAAGATGCACTATAGAGGTTTGTCACAAATGTGGGAGTCCCAAGCATTTCATTAAGGATTGTCCTTTTCATAAATTGGACTAATAGGAATCTCTCAAGACCTGAGGTGACAAAGGAAATAATAGGGACGAAGTCTTTATAAAAGTAAGCAAAAGGGTTGCAACTGATTTTGTAGTCAAGTACTCCTTAACTGTCTGGGGTGATTCCTTCAGTGAATATAAAAAAGATGGGAAGAATGAAAATGCTTCTATAATGGCAGTGGAGAATGAGAAAGTGACCTTCTATTCCTTCCTTGCTTTTATGGAAAATACTAAAGATGAAGAAGAAAATAAGGTAATACTTCCCGACATTAAAGAAAATTTTGATAATTACTCTACTAGAAAGATAAAAAAGTTGGCTAATTTGTTGATTGATTCTATGTGTGACATGACTATTGGAAAACTGATCTAGAAGAAAAGGTATAAAATCAAGAGCTTGAGTTAATTGTTTTAACTCTCCATATATCTAAAACTGAGGAGTAGGTTACTAAGTTGAAATATGAGAATCTAAACTTAGTTAGTCAACTGGAGAAAGATAATAGTGCTTATGATAAAGAAAAGAATAATTTTCGAGAATGAAAGATAGAGGATCAGGAGCTTGAATTGATAGCTTTAACTCTCCAAATATCTAAAATTGAGCAACATGTTGGTAAGCTGAAATTAGAAAATCTAAGTTTTGAGAGTCAACTTTCAGATCGAGATTGAAGAGAAAATGAAGAATTCCTAAAAGCATCTCATGAATGCACTCTAGAATAATGAGGAGTTAGAAAGGGACCTAGCCCATCTGAGGGAAGAACATAAACAATCCCTACAATGGACTTCATCCCCATAGATCCTTTCTAACTAAACTAGTATAGGAGACAATACTGGTAAAGGGCTTGGGTATCAATATAAAACTCAATCACCTGAGTCACAAGGCAAGGTAATTAATGATTTCAGATAAAAAGTCCACAAATCTTTATGCACTCATAGTGGAAGAGATGGACACATAAAGGAAAAGTATCAAAGTTGGAATAGAGAAAGAATAATAAATATTAGATATATCGAGCAAAGGAATACCTATCATGAAGGTTTTAGACCTTTGAAAAATATGACGAAGATCTCATTACCTAAATGGGCAAAGAAGGGTTTAATCACACCTCTTTCCTTCTGCTGGAACTCAAACTTAAGTGGGTTCCCAAATCTAAAAAATAATTTATTTTTAGGCAGGAGAAAAGGTTTGTAGTAAGAATATGACACGAAGGTTTGACTGTATTCTCTCTATCAAGACACTTCGAGGTTAAAGTATCTCATGTGAAAATGGTAAAAGGGATAAAAAATGTGTGGTTGATGGGAAGTAACTTACTCTATTATTCAATACAAAGATGGTGATTCATGAGACATGTAAGTTCTTTTTTTTTCAACCACTTAATTTCAAGGGACCTGGTCCTTGGAAAACTAAAGTTTAAACTTCAAAGTAAAAAGTCCCAAGTAGAGTTGTAAACAATATTAAATCTAGGTTATGGTGAAGATTTAGTTTCTAAAGATCTGATCTCTGGTCAAAGGAATGACATTGATAAGGAAGAGAGTAAAGAAAATTTTTTGTTATAGAGGGGAGAGATGACAGTGATAGTGAAGATCTCTATAGAAGAGACTCAAGAAGTGTCTAGTCAAGATTTCACATGGACCTCATCCAAGTGTAATTCCTCTCATAAGATCAAATTGGACGCACATTCCTTCTCATCTCTCTGGACATTTTAATACTTTAATTAAAAGATAGAAGAGCAAACAAGAGGATAAGTCAGAAAATTTATTGGCTTTCTCATCATTCCTATCCCAAATGTAAGCTAAAAAGGTGAACAAGTTTGTGAAAGATATTGGCAAGTTCAAAGTAATACAGAAGGAGCCTTTGAATTTTGAAGGATGCTAAGTTTGGTACCTGGTCGTCAAACCTTTTTAGTACCAAATTTGGTATGGAGTAGTGTATTGAAACTAACAAGCTAAGGATAAAAAGTTAAAGCATGGACTGATCAAATTGACTTGATCTGACATGTGAATCATTGTCTCTCCTCAAATCTGGCTATGATAAAAAGGCAGGTATCTTACGTAGAATAGGTGCATGTTAATCTAACTCAATACCATAAATTTGCAGTCATACACCCATGGGAATAACTTTAGTGTATCAAAATATGAGATCCATAAAGTCGAGGATTCACTCAATGAAAGAGAGGGACCTAGTCCTATATCTAAGGTTTGTATCATGAATGTGTATTTTTGTTTATTCTAATAGATAAAGCCGTGTTCTCTCTCTCTCTCTCTCTCTTTATTTTTTAGAAAATTTCCTTTTTCCAAAAGAAAGGATGAGTCACCCCTAAATTAAAATTGATCACATCAAATTCTTTAAAAAAAAAACATTCCTATGCTTACTCCTTCCTTTACTTCTAGTCATACCCATTCCTGCCCATATAAAAAAGAAAACGTCCATTCACAAATAAGTTTCCCTATGGAAGGATCTATAAATGGCTACAAATTTGTCATTTTAAAGTCTTTTAAAGGAAACTGAGCTTTGCATTAACAGAAGTTCTTTCTCAAATCCTCTTGAAAAATGCCTTTCATCTCCTATTCTTCCAAAGCCAAACCACTTCTTCACTCAAATTCTGGATGAAGAATCATCCATGAACCCTCAAAATATTTTTGACAATACATTGATGGATGATGCCTGTTTTGCTAAAAATCTCATCTTGCTATCAAAAAGTGCAGAAAAGGGTTTTTTGATCTAAAAAAATAAAATATTAGTAAAGCATTAAGATGTTTTGTGGAAAAGTTTGAATATTTTATTGAAATGAAGGAAATACTAAGGGACCTAGTCCCAAAAAGAGAAAAGTAGCTATCAGAGAATCTGTGATCACTATACTAGAAGCAAAAATGGAGAGAAAGTAAGGTTTTTCTAAAGAAGTGAGAAATAGGTTCTGAGGAATCAGAAGATGTTAACCAGAAGGATTTTAGACACAAATGTGTTAAGAAAACCTAGAATTTTGGAGTAATATGAGCTAGTAAACTATCAAGGTTGGATGCGTCACATGGAAGGACCTATTCGTACAATCTTTGATAAGGTAGTAAAGCAATTCAAGGGAAGAAGCTGAATATTGATGTTGTTTACTTGGGAAAATTATGGATGTTTCTATTCATGATTTGAGAGCTGTCTTAAGGAAACAACAATCAATAGAGATCTTGGCAACTGTATCAAAGGTTAGAAGTAAATCAATGGCTCCAATGAATAAGAAGTCACTAAAGAGTGAGTTGCAACTACTTTTTTATTTTGTAAACAAAGTAGCTTTGACTAGATCGTAAAAAAAGTACATTGCTTCAGTGACTGACTTGTATGTCATGGAATATCTTAGCAGTTTTGAATTAATCAATTTTCCTGCATTGATGATAGAACATATACACAAAATGGTCCTTTGAAATAATTTCATACATGGCATGCCGTATGGTTACTGGTTAAATAAAGTGTTTGATAACTTTAATATTATGTGTGAGAATGGAACTCCTTGAACTATATTGCCAATTCTTTGGATGAATACTCTCATCAAAACTGAGTGTGTGAAGAAAAAATCAAGCACCAAGTGCCAAAGTAAATTCATCAAAGAGATAGAGGAGTTAAAAATCAATATAATTTCTAAGGATGTAAAGATCAGGAAATTGAACATGACAATCAATAGTTGATTGTTGAGTGTCTAGGTGAAACCAATGAGCTTAAAACTGAGAGTGTTGAACTAATGAAAAAATCTCCACTCTAACACATAAGTTTCTAGCTTGAATACAGAGATAAGGCATTTAACCAAGGAATTGTTGCACTGTCATGCTATAGAAAACAATATCCTGGCTCTACTTCTTCAAAGCATCCTTCAAAGTCCCCCCTATTTAACCTTTCTTGATCCCAATGGCGTTTTCTATAGAACACTTAAATTATGCAATGTAAGATACGTATCCTCTATATCTGAATGAATCTTTGCTTGTGTGATGATTGTATTCATATTTCTATTAAAGATGTTCGTCATATTGGTGTTGCCCCAGTGGCCATGAGTTAACTAACCAGTGCTTATTTTTGTTGCCCCAGTGGCCATGAGTTAACTAACCAATGCTTATTTTTACTCTTGGTTTACTATTTTCACTTTTCAATAATGCCCAAAGGGGAAATATTAACATCATGTGCTAAGGTACCAGGTGAGTATGGCTTGTTGATAGGGGAAAAAATGATGGTGCATATTGATAGGGGATAGTAAATGAGTTGAGCTTTTGATAAAATTGACAACATGAGATTAGGTCCATAAGTTACATGATGTTGTAAGTATGATGATTAAATGATAGGGGGAACATTCATCTTCAGTAGTGGTAATCACACTAATTAATATGATTAATGTGTATTGATGCTCAAAACTCATTGGTTGGCTTGTTATCATGAAAAAGGGAGAAAATTAATGTATTTTATTTTGATGATGAGCATATGAAAACAAGGGACTAGGTCTTTGGACATTCAAGGATATAGTACAACTGGCACGTATTTGGATAGTTTTGTCCTCTTGTGTAACAAACTGTGCAGGTGCTGCTTGTACTATTTAGGACACCTGGTCTAATTGCATTTCAACCTTTATCATCACTCAAATATAAAATAAAATAGAATCTTATCTATCATGTATTTCTTGCAAAAATTCAGAATAAAAAAAATTGAGAGAGGCAAAAACTCAATCAATTTCTATTGCTTAAGTATAGCTCAAGTTCTTATTTTTTGTGTGTACAAAAAGAGTTAGTCTTATTGAGTTGAGTCCAGAATTGTAATTGAATTACTCATCTTGTATGAGTAATGTTCTTTTCTTCTTTCTTTGAGAGTGCTTAGGTAGAGTTACCTAAGGTGGATATTTGTTAGAGTTAATCAACATTAAGGTGTGTTCTCTGTAGAGTTGTCAATATAGGCTTGTAATAGAGTTATTACAAGCAGCTTGAACCTAGATTTATGTTAATAGGAATCACTAATTATTAGTTTGATTATAGTTATGTTTTGTGTACTTGTGAGGGCAAGACGTGGTTTTTCCTGCCTTGAGCAAGGAGGTTTCCATGTTAAATCTTCTGTTCTTTAAGTTTACTGCACTATTTTGTGTTCCTAGTTCACTTACTATTTTATTCCTTTGATTGACCTTGAGAGACCTGGTCTATCACTGTGTGGTGCATCCCCCAATGTTTCAACAAATAGATAGGATGCCTTGATTCAGTAAAAACATGGGCTATTATTCTTTCTGCACTTCCCCCAATGTGAAATTTGATACAAAAAGTGCCATGATCCAGCTCTTAAACTTGAAAGGTGTATTATCGGGAGTTACCACAGATGATGCTAATATTCACCTTGCAAATATTATGGGGATCTACACTTCGTATACCATCCTAGGGGTAGACCAGGAGGTGCTTCGACTATGGTTGTTCCCCTTTTCACTGACTAGAGAAGCTTCTTTATGATTGGCGAAACTTCCTAGAGGATCTATCACCTCATTGAATGAGTTGCACATGAAATTCTTAAACTATTTCATTCCTTCGTCCAGGATGTTCCAACTTAAAGAAATGAGATAGATAATTTTACACAACTTCATTCAGCATCGATATATGAGGTGTGGTTTTTGTTCAAGAAGAAGCTTAGCATGGTGCCAATAACCGTATTCCAGGGACAAGCTTATTAGAAATATTCTAGAGAGACCTGATCATTAGTTCCTGAGCCATGGAAGACGCCATCACTGAAGGAGCATTTATGCACATTTATCTCACAAACTGAGGGTGGCATACTCGGGAGGTTGAGAGGGGTGTGGTACTTATGCTATCGAAGCTTGCAGTGAATAGAGAGCAGTTGATGAGTCTGTAGCGCAAGAGATTGCACAGCTGAGGACTAACATTGGGTTGCTACCTAAGTAGTTTGCATGGGTAAGTTAAAAAAAGGTTAATGCAGTAGATGTGTTGGGTTCAACCTTAAGAGGTAATGAGTCAGGCTTAGAAGAGAAGGCTAAGAATCTGGATCATAAGTTTGTGGATTTTTGAGCTTTAGGGCAAGGAAGCCAAGGTCAATAATATCATAGTGATAGATATAGAGGTTGTAGCAGGGAGAACGATGGTGACTATAGATAGAAAGATGACTACAAGGAGAAGCAAGACAGTTATATTTTTCCAGGAAATAGTGACAAAATTGAGAATAGAGGCGATGTTGATCAAACTAGTGAAGGGTAAAGAATGTCAAGAACCTAGCCTTAAAAAGATCAAGGCTGATATTTAAGGCCTGAACCAAAAGGTTGAATCTCTTATGACTGCGATCAAACAGTTAGAGACAAAGTTTAGGTAGTTGTCTACTACATTAAACTAGAGGCAGCTAGGTACCCTTTCGAGTAATATGGTCCAAAATCCAACAAATGATTGTCATTGTTTTGCTACCACCACTCAGAGTGGTTTATCTACTATTGACCCACAATTGTCTACTGATGAGGTACAAAAGAATAGAAGTCCTATGGTAGATAAGACACTTACCATAGGAGTAGACAAGGCAATAAATATGGATGCCAGCATAGGTGAGGATACAAGTAATGGCAAGGTCGATGAGCTTGAAGTAAAACAAATTCAATGACCTCCACCACCTTTTCCCCAAAGACTAAAACAAAAGAAAGAGAAAGGGAAATTCTAGCGGTTAATTGAGATATTAAAGATATGAGCTTCAATATCCCTTTCCTTGAGGTGTTGGAGCATATGACTGGGTATGCTAGGTTTATGAAGGAGTTGGTGATGATGAAAAAAGAAACTAGTTTTGAGGATGTCAGAGGAGTGAACCATTGTAGTGCCATCACTTATAAGACTCTAGCATTGAAAAATTGGTGATCCTTGGGAATTTGCTATCCCATGAACTATTGGGACATTCTGATTCGCCAAAGCCTTATATGACTTAGGAGTATGCATTAATTTGATGACACTTAGTGTATTCAATAAATTAGGCTTGAACATGACATTGCTCAACAACTCACACCATCATTGAATGCAACGCAGTCATAGTAAATATACACCCAATAAGAGTTTGGGTCAAATGCTTAAGGAGTGCAAGCTAGTTTTCAACGCCCACGTATGTTAAGGGTTAACTATGTGTTAACCCATATTACGAAATTAAAACAAAAAAATGGAAGTAAATTGGGGAGTTTTAAGGTTGAAATTATCGAACAGAATCACCAAAACACATTAATATAAGGTCAAACAATTGATAAGTTCATCAAATTATAAGAGAGCTTGAGGTTATGTTCTCCTAAGTAGTGTTCATGCATGGGTAATCAAGAGTTACCAAAATTTTGGCTAAGGGTTTTGGGTAGGATAGATTTAGGATCTTAGTGTCAATATTTTGACAAAACACTAAATTTTGCTCATTATTCTTTTGAACAACTCATAAGCATGACAAGCTTACTAATCTACAACCTCAACATAGCATCCTTATCTCTAAGATGATGCTAATGAACTTAACCAATTCACATAACACCCCAATTTCTAAGGTTATGCTAATAAATAAGCTAGTTCAAGGTGTTGTTTTGAATCACTTTTCCCCATATCCCTCTTCCAACGATGATATGTGATCCAAGGCACTTGGGGCTTTCACCCACAATTCTCAATTCAACTATAGAGTAAGAGAAAACCCCACAAAAATTAACCAATTATTTGGACTAACAATCAATATCCACACTTAGTGCGCTACTTAATCAAACATAACCCAAAGATATAAGATTAGTTAATCATGAAATCAAAGAGATAAATTATATCCAAATTTGCATTCTTTTGATAAAAAATAATCCAATATAAGAGTAAATCCAAGCTTCAATCTCAATTTACAACCAAACTCTCTTTGAATCCCCTTAACAAATTGTTCTTAACTCAAAAAGAATATATTTTCTTCTTCTTTAAAACTGAAAATTGAATGAAAGATGCTTAATTATGAAAGGGTTTAGACATTTTGTAATTTGGGTTCCAACTCCATGTAATTCCATTTCTGTCCTAGAAACTTTTCTTCTCTACCATGATCTCCATCTCTTGATTGTACTTGTTATTTCCGCGATTGCGGTGATTATATCCTGATCGTTGTAGTTTGACTTGACTTCAGAGTGTGATCGCGGTGCCTTAGGCTCATCTGATCTTCAGCTTTTGCTTCTCTTTCCCACTTTCCTTCTCTTCTAGCTTGATCTCCATTAATCTTCATCAAATTTCCTATAAGATCACAAAAACTGGAGTTTAATTCATTTAATTTGTGAATTAATTACATTTATACACATAAATCATTATAGTGTGCATCAATTTGGATGTAAATGAGTGACACATATGCCACTCATCACCAACCCCAACTTAAAACATTGCTTGTCCTCAAGCAATATTTCTATATACTCAATCAGAATACTCAACTTATAAGCCTAATATTACAACAAAATTATTACCATGATTCCGAACTTGATTAACGCTAACAACTAAACCCCAAGAATAGGAAAAACTATTCGTGCTGCACCCCTCAAAATCAATCACCTTTTTCAAGAATTCTAGAGACTTGTAAGAACTATTAAGTAACAACAACTAACTCTCAAGATGTGAATCTCTTTCTAAAGTGACTTGACCTTACTCATTTGCCTCTTTTTCAGAACATGACAACTTCACCAACCTCAATTAGTTTATATGCCTCCTCACCCAGGAAAGTCCCAACATACCAAATTCCAATCATGCAATAAGGGATAAATGAGCAAACACTCACACTCATAAAAAATTTCTCAATGCAAGCAGATATCATACCATATACTTTCCCTTATTTTCAATCACTACTAACTCAAAGACGCTTGGTTGGGGATCTGAAAGAATGTTTTCAAGCTTTTAATGAAGACTTGGGGAAGGGTAGGATAAAACTTTGATATAAAGTGACCACACCATCCTTAAACTCCACATAAAACACTATTAGATCAAACTTTCAGTCATGGGCCACTTCATTCATTCCTAATTTACATATGTGCCTACTTTTACTACATTAGCTCACCCATATTTTTAAAGCATTTGATTTTTATTTCTTTTCTTTGCACAATGTCCTTCTTTTTTTTTTTTTATGATCTCTTTCTTTTATCTCATTCTCTTGTCCTCATTACTTAGATTTTAGGCACCCATTTACAATGTCGTGGCCCAAGATTGCCTCTTCCAAGACTCACCACCCTAACTTAGGCCTTTAATATCAAGTTGCACTTTCAAGTTCAAGGAGGGTAGGGTTTAAAAAAAGGGAAAAATTTCAAATGGTTAAAGGCTTGTAATGCGGTTGCCAAAAAAAGGTTCAAAGGATCAAATAGGGTGACTAAGGATACCATTCATGCACAAGCAGGATTTTTAGGCTTAAGTAGTCTTTGAAGTTCACAAAGAAGGCCTAAGTTCATTCCTCCAACCACGTGTAATCAAGACTATCTTAGAATAACCAACATGGCAAGTTCTAGATGACACAAGAATACACGATACTCAATCAACCAAGCTCATTGGACATGGCATACAAACATTTTTACGAGTAGTAGTTGCATTTCCTAGTAGAGACAAAAGGAATTATTTACCATACACTACCTACTAAAGACTTTGGAGTAACAAAAAAGGTAAAGTTTTGTTACATAATCATTCACGTCTGTGTCCTTGATTTTTATAAAAAAAATTTAGATGGAGAGTGGCACTTGCTTTGTATTTCACGATACAATACGGACTATTATTGGCTCAAAATCGGGCTGTCACCTCACATTAGAGCTATCACAAGGGCAAAACCTATGGCTACTTAGACTTCAACATAGGAATAATCGCAATCCCAAATCTATAATGCCATGGGCACTCAGACATCACCTATATTTATAGCTCGCTGCCCCAAATGATGATTTTCCCTAATGAATATTGTCACTCAATCTATCATAGGGAAAGGATCCTCTAGCACCACATCAAAAGAGAAATTTAAAATGAAACCATTAATTCAAAAAATCTCCATGCTCAGTGTGAACTAAATTAAAAATATTGCAAACCAATGCACACACAAGGGTAACACCCCCAATTTAATGACTAGTACTATCCAAACTACCTAAAAAACATAAAAAGATTAAAAGGGGATCCCTAAAACCAAAATAAGAAACATTATGGAAGCTTGATATACTATAGTGATTACGACAAAATTAGTGTGATCATGATCCTTAGATAGAGATTGCGGTACAAAAGGCATTTTTCTACCCAATTTTGTGCTATTTGTTGATGGTTGCCACATTTCTAAACTTAATTTTCCCTTATTTTTTCTTCCAATCTTTCCAAAACACCTGCAAAGCATCAAAATTATGTGAATTAATAAAAAATAAATAATACAAACAAGAAAACAATGGGTTCCCTCCCATGCAACACTTAATTATATGTTGCAGTACTGCGCTCTTTTATCAACATTGAGGGTGCTTGAAGTGCAACAACTCAATCTTGGCTGCCCTGGGTCTACCTATGTTATAGTGCTTCAACCTTTGCCCATTTATTATGAATCTCTTTTTCAAGGTGTCCAACTTGATAACACCACTAGGGTACACATTCATAATCATAAAGGGACCTGACCACTTGGATCGAAGTTTACCCATAAAAAGCTTCAAGCAAGAGTTGTAGAGGAGTACAATTCCCCCATATGAAATTCCCTCTTAAGGCTCTTAGAATCATGACACCACTTCATTTTATACTTATATAAAGCAGAACATATAAAAGCCTTGTGTTGGAAATGCTCCAACTCACAAAGTTTAGTAACCCTTGACTTAAAAGCCTCTTCCTAATGCATATTTTACTTCTCTAATTCCATTTTACTCGAGATGATAGCACTACAATTATGAGTTACCTCTAAGGTTTCACAATTCTTAACTCGCTTTCTAGAGATAAAATCTTTTATGTACTTGGCATACCCTAACATATCTTGCAAAGCCTCTATCAATGGAATGTTGATGGATATGCTACCAAATTTCTCAAGAAACATCTTGAATTTGGCATTGTCATCTTTTTTTGTGAGCCTTTATGGAAATGGGAGAAGAATTTTAACTGTTGGCAATGAGACAATTTTAGGCTTATTAACTCTCTGATCATTACCCATAACAACTATAGGAGGATCTTCCCTCTCACTCTTGCCTTCCACTATATTTGGTTACTCACCAATTGCTTTATTGGGCTAAGGGGCCTCATCACTTGGATCCAACAGCCTCCTTATAACATTAGCTTGCCCATCACTCACCTTATTATCATAGTTTTAACCAAGATCAACAACCTTCTCACCAAGTGATTGACACCTCCATGTGAAGATGGCCTCGATATGAGCACCATCTTTCAGATTGGCCACCACATTACTATGTTGTCCCCCTCTTTATCTAGCTTGAAGTTTTTTCGATATTAGGTCCACTTATACCTTTAATTAATTGATGGTTTTTGAATTTGATGCCACCATTTGGTTTAATTAGAAGAAATCATTTATCATTTCCCTAACCATATTGTTGGTCCCTTCAACAACCTTCAAATTTGAGTCACGACATCTTAATTTTTATTCCTTTCTTGATAGTTTTAACCTTGATTCCAACCTTTCCTTTGATAGGTAAGGCGGGAACACTCTACTTTATTTGATAAAGACCTTACTTCTTCACCAAGTGCCCTCCTTTCCTCATTTTCATACACCCTTATACTTTTTCAATTAATGGTATTAACCGCTCCAATACGAGTGCCCATCACATACTGAGTAAGAATATTTAGTTGTCTTGTCTGTATTTTTATCTTTGTATTCATCCCTTATCCTTTATTCTTGACCCACAAGAGTTGCAGAGGGAGCCTCAACGGCCACCTCGGTATATCTTGTGTGGCACCCTCAAGATATCTTCATCACTCAATTTAGAAATTCTAATGCAAACCCATAAGACAATATAATGACTAATCCTCTAGATGTGTTGTCAACAATGGATTTATTCAATTGGTCTAGTGCCCGGTAAAATATTTGGCGCAGCACCTTCCCTGACACTTCATGGTTTCGGTATTTGAAACATCCCGAGTTCGTACCCCGGACACTACACAGTGCTCATATTCCCAAAGAAACACAAGCTAACCCATTACTGGTACATGCTACAATAACTGAATAATAATATAGTAAATATACAGAAAATAGGCAGAAAACCAGCCCTAAGGTTCAATACTATAAATAATACTGAATATGGTATAATAATACAAAAACTGAACATCAATACTGAAAATTGAACAGCTATCTAAAAATACTCTAGTCTGAATCTAAACTGTCTGAATTGTGGAGTTGATGGGACAAGTCCCCAACTAACTTTGACTACTGAAAATGAACTAAAATGCTAAAATAAATAATCACATCCTTGAACTATAAGGACTCACCACTAAATATATATGCTGAGATTCTAAACTGCTAAAGGTGCTCGGGAGCTCGTAAATCTGAACTTAAGATATAAGACATCATAGCGCAAAACAAAAGAATATGTCAGTAATTTGAATGTACTGGAATGCTGAGTGAGGTAGGCTAAAATACATAGGTTCATATGCAGGAATAATACTAACTAAATATCATGAGTATGACTGAATGAGAGTACATGCATGAATATGAAAATTGTACTAAGATTGTAATAACAATGAATATTGGATTATTGGTAACTGAATGACTATATGTAACAGTGTTGATTCTGTGGAACTATAATGAGTCCTGTATCGAGCTGAGTGACAGTGTCTGACAGTCCTAAATCTGTGGAACTTAACTGAGTTCCATACTAAGAGTGAATTTGAAACTAAGAATATGGAAAGTAATCATCTAACCGATATGTCCCTTTTCTAACTGATTTCGGGTCCAACCTGTCACCCTGTTGGAAGGGTTTCAATACCATGCCACGGGTAAGGAAAAGTGATGAGTCACCCTCATCTGGCAGGTACTCTAAACAAGAATGGTAGTAGTCTCAACTGGCTGGTAGATCACCTCATCAACCCTCAATTGGCAGGTTAATGTCTCAACCTATGCTAGCTACGTATGTTTTAACGTAAGGACTTCTTCTAAGGATTACACCCTCTGCTAGTAGGTGAGTCCCCATCCTTGGGTTCACTCGGTGCTGAATCCTACTCCCAACTGAATAGACACTGTACTAAATTCTGAACTGTAATAGGCTAGACTGAACTATTACTGATCATACTATATAATTGAACTGAACCTATTTTACAGAACTTAACTTGACTGATTCCAAGTTTACTGAGTTTTCCTATGTTCTATAACTGATTGAATTCTACTGATCAAGACATGACTGATTTAACTCTGTGTCTGACCATGTCTTTAGACAAACAGCTAAATTGTCAGGTTTTAAATACCACTAGGACTCGATAGCATTAACTTAAAAGACATTGTATAATCTTGAGGCATGGTAATTAAATACTTAGTCATCATTCATTCATTTGGGTATCCAAGCAAACACTTACATGACATGAACATGTATACACGCTAATATGATATAATTTCACTATTTCACTCACATGGGCAATTCATCAACACTTGTGGGGCATAATATATGCACATAATACATTAAACAACATAGAGGCATCGTGATTCAATTCCAATTTTATAATTTCAAGAGTTTCAACATGAATTCACATAATAAAGCACACATATCAATTAACTCTATATGAATCTTGTAATAAATCAGGAAACAGAAAGCCAATTACGTATTAATCATGAATACACTTTAATTCAATTCTTGGGAATCATGAAATCACTTTATGTCAGCTTTGAAAGAGTTTCTTGGACTCCAAGGGTAGAAGGAACCCTTGTATGAACACCTCACATACCTTAGTTGGTGAATACTAGAAAATTAATGGTGGAATATGTAGCCTTGAATTTGAATTTACTTCACCAAGGGTTTTTGTTCTTGAGCAATTTGTGAAAGAATGAATATAACTTATTAAAAGAGGGCTACATTTTGAGTTATGGGGGCTAAAGGGCATGGAAAAAAGAATTAATTAACCCTGAGGACACGGCCTTTTAATTATTGAAAAATTGAATCATCGATGCGCTGGCTGACACGTTACATTGTTGGCATCGATGTGACAGCTAACGTGCCCGGTCCAGTCCGCATCAATTCATCGGAAAATGCACTGAGCTAAGGGAAAAATTACCTGTCGATGCAATGGACGATGCGATGCGTCATGATCACGTTGACTCACTACTTTGGCCATTAGAACATGATCTAAATGAGGTCCAAAAAATTCAAAACTTGTCCAGAAACACCTATTGACATTCCGGATCATGAATTGACTTAAATATTAACATTTAATGGATGTAAAGGTCGTGAAATAAGATTGATAACTTTCAAAGGCTAAAATAACACTAAGTCTTAATACTTAGCTAGAATTTTCTAATTCAGGGATCCCTTAGTAAGCTTAAAAGGTTGAGTCGAGCTTAGGATTTCACGGGGTCTTATAATATCTCCCCTTAGGAACATTCGTCCTTGAATGAGACTGACTAAGCTGAGACAACTGGTAGACTAAAATTACTTACTAAACATGAACATCTGAAACAAGATTGTCTGACAGACATTACTGACACAATGAATTTCATACTGAACATACATATCTGATGCATGAATACATGACTGATTTAACTTATGAACATATGACTAAATATGCAATGGTAACTGATACCATGTTTGTAGGAAAATCTGGGAATAAAACTGAATAAGATTAAAGAAAGACTATTACCTTGATATGAATTTGAGTTTGCGGAGAAGAGGTAAGGATACTTAGTCTGCATATCTGCTTCTGCTTCCTAGAAGCTCCCTCAACGGACTGATTTCGCCAAAGAACTTTGACTAGAGGGACTTTTTTTTCCTCAGTCTACGAATCTAATAATCAAGGATTTTGAGTGGCATCTCTTCATAAGAGAGGTTGTCGAGAACATCTATGCCCTCTATGGGGAATACAGCTGATGGGTCACCTATGCATTTCTTTAGCAACGAGACTTGTAACACTAGATGGACTGAAAATATATTTAAAGGAAACTCAAGCTAGTAAGCTACCTTTTCGAAATGGCTGAGAATTCAAGAAGGACTAACATATCGGGGACTGAGAATCCCCTTCTTGCCAAAACACTTCCCTTTATTTTATAGAAAAGATTTTTAAGTACACAGTCACCAATCTCGAACTCTAGATCCTTTCTACATATATCTGTATATAATTTCTATCAGCTCTGAGTGGTCTTAAGCCTTTCCTTGATCAACGAGACTTTCATTAAGGTATCAAATACCCAGTCAAGCCCTACCACTACAGCCTCACCTACTTCAAACCAACCAATGGGAGATCTATACCTCTTCCCATAAAGCACCTCAAACAGAGCCATCTAAACAATGGAATGATAGCTTTTATTATATGTGAATTAAATAAAAGGCAAGTGGTTATCCCAACTACCTTTAATATCTATTGCACATCCTCGTAGCATATCCTCTAAAGTTTGAATGGTTCTTTCTGCTTAACCATCTATCTAAGGGTGAAAAGCTTTAATTAGGTGAACCCGGGCACCAAGAACCTTTTGGAATACTTTCTAGAAATGAGAGGTGAACTGGGTACCACTATCTGAGATGATGGACAACAAAACGCCGTGCAATCTGACCAACTCCCTAATATAGAGTTTGGAATAATCCTCGGCTAAGTAATAGGGATGAATAGGTAGGAAATAAGCTGGTTTGGTCATCCTATCTACAATGACCCAAACTAAATTATGTTGATGATGAGTATGAGTCAAACCCATCACAAAGTCTATGTTCACTTCTTCCCATTTCCAGGTGGGAATACTGAACTCCTGCATGGATCCACTAGGCTTTTGATACACAATCTTAAGTTGCAGACATGTCGAGCACTTAGCCATAAACTTTGCAATATCTCTTTTCATCCCACTCCACTAATAGATCTCCTACAAATCATGGTACATATTAGTGGCCCCTGGATAAATAGAGTAGCATTTACCATGCACTTCTGCAACAATTCACTGCCTCAAGTTATCTACGCCTGGCACACATCGTCGACCCTGAGAACTCAAAACACCATCACCCCCTTGTGGGGTAAACCTCTACCTTTTGATCTCTGACTGATTCTTTCAACTTGACTAGATTGGGATCCTTATCCTATTTTCCTTCACTTTAAAAACAATGGATGATTCTTAACTTCTCTGCACCCATACACTACCTTCTAGTAAATCGACTAAGCGGACACCTAGTCGGGCTAGCTAATGAACTTCCTGAGCTAATTTCTTTTTTCTATCCTCGACATGAGCAATACTACCTATAGATATTCTACTAAGAGTGTCAGCCACTACATTGGCCTTGCCCGGATGATATAGGACACTCATGTCATAGTATTTCAACAATTCCAATCACCTTCTCTGATGGAGGTTTAGGTCTTTCTGAGAGAATACATACTGCAGACTCTTGTGGTCTATAAACATATCCGCATGAATTCCATAAAAATAGTTTCTCCAAATATTTAAGGCAAACACTACTGCTTTTAGCTCGAGATCACGAGTGTGGGAATTTTCTCATGTGGTTTAAGCTGCCTAGAGGCATAGGATCTGGTGTTACCTCTTTGCCTCAGAACATACCCCAAGCTAACTCTGGAGGCATCACAATATACGACAAAACCATCTAAACCATCTGGTAAGGTGAAAAATAGAGTTGTAAGGAGTCGAGTCTTCAACTCCTAAAAACTCCTCACAAGAATCTGACCATAGGAACTTAACTGTCTGCTGAGTTAATCTGGACATAGAAGATGCAATAGATGAAAATACCTAAATAAACCATCGGTTATAGCTGGCTTAACCCTAGAAACTCCTGATATCTAATGAGAAGATGAGCCTGGTCTAGTTTCTCACTACTTTGATCTTTAAGGGATTAAATCTAATGGGATCATTGAAAACTATAAGGCCGAGGAAAGCTACCGTTCTTAGCCAAAATTTGCACTTACTAAATTTTGCAAATAAGTGATGATTTTTGAGAGTCTGTAATACTATTCTGAGATTTTCTGCATGATTATGTTCACTGCGGGAGTAGATGAGACTGTCATCTATGAAGACTATGACAAACATGTTCAAGTACTGCTTGAAAACACGGTTCATCAAGCCCATGAAGGATGTTGGAGCATTGGTAAGACCAAAGGATATAAATAAGACTTTGAAGTGACCATACTAAGTTCTGAAAGCTATTTTTGAGATATCACACTTCCTGACTCTGAACTGGTGATAGCCTGATCTGAGGTCGATCTTAGAGAAGTAATTGGCACACTGAAGTTGGTCAAATACGTCATTAATTCTGGGAAGTGAATACTTATTCTTGATCGTGACTTTATTTAATTGACAATAGTCAATATATATTCTGAGTAAACTCTCTCTCTTATGCATAAATAAAATTGGTGCGCCCCATGGGGACATATTGGGTCTGATGAATCCCTTATCTTGGAGATCCTTTAACTGCTCTTTTAATTCTCTTAGTTCTACTGGAGCCATTCTATATGCTGGATTAGATATGGGATGAGTATCTGGAAGAAGAATCGTTTTGAAATAAATTTCCCTTTCGGGAGAACTCTGGGAAGATCTTTGGGAAACACATTTGGGAATTCATATGCCACTAATAAAGACTCAAGAGTAGGAGTTTCTGAACTAGAGTTCTGGACCCGAACGAGATGGTAGAAAAATCCCTTAGATATCATTTTTCTATCCCGAAGGTAAGAAATAAGCTGACCCCTAAGTGCTAAAGTACTACCCATCTACACTAGGATTGGTTCATTTGGAAACTAAAGCTGGACAATTCTATTTTTGCAGTCGACTAAGGCATAACAGGAATAAAGATAATCCATGCTGAGAATGACATCAAAACTGATCATTTCTAATTCAACTAAATCTACTGAAGTGATTTTCTGAGATATCATAACTGGGTAGTTCCTGTATACCCGCCTGGATATAATGGATTTACCCACTAGGGTAGAGACTGAGAAAGGCTCTGCTAGAATTTTGGGACTGACTCTAAAATCAACTGCTATATAAGGAGTAACAAAGGATAAAGAAGCTCCTTGATCTAGCAAAACATAAACAAACAAATAGAAAATTTGTAATGTACTAGTGACCACATTATGAGAACTCTCCTAATCCTATCGGAACTGAAAACCATAGAGTCTGTTTGGGCGCTGCCCACTGGTGGCACTGGAAGTGGCACCTTACTAATTTGGGTGACTGGAATGAACTGGGTGATGGTTATTATGACCCTATGAACCTGAATAGGGACAATATCTGACTCTGTGGCCTAGCTTTCCATACTAGAAATACACATCGCTACCTTCTCTACAGATACCCTAGTTATTTCTGCCACACTTATGACAAAGGGGATTGGTTCGGGCACTACTAACACTGCCCTTCAATTTAGGGCCTAGTGCCCTATATCTATTATCATCACTGAATTTCAGCGTAGGAGAATAGGCTAAGGACGAAGCTGGAACTAAGGAATTCAGGCGGAACTGAGAATGAATTCCACCCTCTGACTTATGTTGGATGAAGTTGAAACTACTTGTTTTCGCTCTCATGTTCTGCCTCTCCTTTTCTTTATTCTTAGCCTTCTCTTTCTACTTAGCATGGACCATGAGCCTGGAGATGTCTATCTCCTTAATAAGCATTGTGGTCCTACACTCCTTGACCACGCTGCTAGACACCCATGATACAAACTTACTCATTCGGGATCTGTTGTCTGCCACCACATGAGGAGCATATCTAGCTAATTGAGTAAACTTGAGAAAATAATCTTTCACTGTCATATTTCCCTACTTCATATTAATAAATTCAAACACCTTCGCTTTTCTCAACTCTAGTGGGAAGAACTTATCTAGAAGAGTAGTAGCAAACTCCTCCCACTCTATGGGCCCTACATATATGGCCCTCTCTGCCTTCCACTTTTAAACAATTAGTGAGCCACATCCTACAACTAATATATGGCCAACTCAGCACTCTTAACAGCAGTCACCCCCATAATATAAGTAACCTTCTACACCTGATCAAGAAATTCCTGAGGGTCTTTATCTGACTTAGACTGGTAAATGATGAAGGGTTCATTTGGGTGAATTCTGAATCCTGACAACAGCAGTATTGGCTACTGGTTTAGCTGGAATGGTAGTTGGGCATTCATTCTGGGCTGCCACAGAATAAGCTAAGGTGGTGAAGGCTGCTCTGAACACAGCGTGGGAGATGTGTTTATCCAGTAGATTTGGCTTGACGGGCTGAGGTTTTGGCTGGTTTCCTATTACACTTTCCTTAGTTCTCTTTTGAGGTATATTTTTATAAATGGATGAGAAAAGATTAGACTGAGAGTCTTACTAAAGCTCATTCTCACTCGTATGACATGAATACTGAAATAAGGGAAACTTTTACTAAAATATCTCATAGCCTTCTATCCATAAGTGTGAGCATAATACACCAATTCACAAGACTCTACTAGATACAAATTTCAGACTTCCTAGGACTCTGTTGAACCTTAGGCTCTTACACCATGTTTTATAACTCCCCGAGTCTGTAACCCAGATGCTACACGATGGTCATATTCCCGAAAATGGTACCTACTATAATTACTGAATAATAATATGATAAATATGCGGAAAATAGGTAGAAAACTTGATATATGGTTCAATACTATAAATAATACTAAATATGGTATCACAATACCAAAACTGAGCATCAATATTGAAAACTGAATAACTGTTTGAAAATACTCCAGTCTAAAAAGCCTCTAAACTGTCTGAACTATGGAGTTGATAGGACAAGTCCCTAACTAACTCTGATACAAAAAATATAATGAAGTACTGAAATAAATAATAACGTCCTCATACGATAAAGACTCACCATTAACTCTGTATGCTAAGAGTCTGAAATGCTAAGGGTGCTCAAGAGCTCGCGTGTCTGAATATATGATATAAGACATCATAGAACAAAACAAAAGAAGGCGTCAGTACTTTGACTGCACTGGTATGCTCAGTGAGGTAGGATGAAATGCATGGGTTCATATGCATGAACAGTACTAGTTGAATATCATAAGTATGACTGAATGAGAGTACATGCATGTATATGTAAACCATACTAAGATCGTAATAACACTGAATACTAAATTACTGGTAACTGAATGACTGTATCTGATAGTCTTGATTTTGTGGAACTATATTTAGTCTCGTACTAAGCTTAGTGATTGTGTCCAACAGTCCTGAATCTGCAGAACTAAACTGAGTGCCACACTGAGACTGAATCTAAAATTTAGACTTTGAGAGCTAATCATCTACCCGACATAACCCTTATCTAACTGATTTGGGGTCAAACCTGTAACCCCAGTTGGAAGGATGTCAATATCGTACCATGGGTAAGAACAAGTGCTGAGTCATCCTCATCTAGCTAGTACTCTGAACAAGAATAGTGGTACTCTGAATAAGAATAGTGGTACCCTCAAATAGTAGGTAGATCACCTCATCAACCCTCAACTGGTAGGTTGATGTCTCAACCTACCATGGCTACATAGTTTGAGAATTCAAGGAATGCTTCTAAGGATTACACCCTCTACTGGTAGGTGAGTCCCCATCCTTGGTTTCACTCAGTGTGGAATCCTACTCTCAACTGAATAAACACTGGACTAAATTCTGAACTGTACTTGGATTGACTGAACTGTTACTGATCGTACTGTATAACTGAACGAAACTAATTTTACTTAACTGAACTAGACTGATTTTGAGTTCACTAAGTTTTCTTACCTTCTATAACTAACTAAATTCGACTGATTAAGATATGGCCGATTCTATTCTATGACTAACCATGGTTCTAGAAAAGTAGCTAAATTATCGTGTATTAAATACCCCAGGACTCGATAGCATAAACTTAAAAGACATCGCATAATCTTGAGACATGGTAATTAACTACTTAGTCATCATTCATTCATTTGGGCATTCAATCAAACAGTTGCACAATATGAACTTGCATACATGATAACATGATATAATTTCACTATTTCACTCACATGGTCAATTCATCAAACACTTGTGGCACATAATATAAGCACATAATACTAAAACAACATGTAGGCTTCATTATGCAATTCCAATTACATAATTCCAAAAGTTTTAACATGAATTCATATTATAAAGCACACATATCAATTAACTCTACATGAAACTAGAAATAAATCATGAAATAGAAACCCAATTAATTAATAATCATGAATACACTTTAATTCAATTCATGGAAATCATTAAATAACTCTACATGAGCTTTAAAAGAGTTTCTTGGACTCCAAGGGTGGAAGAAACCCTTGGATGAACACTTCGTATACCTTAGTTGTGAATTCTAGTAAATTAACAGTGGAATCTTGAGCCTTGAATTTGAATTTACTTCACCTCAGGGTTTTTCTTCTTTAGCAATTTGTGAAAGAATGAATATAACTTGCTAAAAGAGGGTTAAATTTCATGTAATGGGGGATGAAGGCCATGGGAAAAAAATTAATTAACCCTAAGGGTGCAGACTTTTAATTATTGAAAAATTAAACCATTGACACACAGGCCGACGCACCACATCATTAGCATTAACGTGATAGCCAGTGCCCCGCGTCGAGTCTGCATTGATTCACTTAAAATTACATTGAACTGAGAGAAAAATTATCTGTCGACGCGATGGACGACGTTACACATCACGATCGCATCGAATCACTATCTTGGTCATTTGAACAAGATCTAAACGAGGTCCAAAAAATCAAAAACATGTCCGAAAACACCTATTGACATTTCTCATAATGAATTAACTCAAATATTAACATTTAAAGGATGTGAAGGTCACAAAATAAGATTTCCAACTTTTGAAGTCTAAAATAACAGTAAATTTGAATACTTAGATAGAATCTTAGGATTTCACGAGGTCTTACATAATTGTAAGAATTTGTCCTTGAACCTTTGCCACACTTCATATTAAGGGTTCACCGCTGAATTGAAGAAAGTTTGTGATTTCATCCCTTAGTTGTAGAATTCTAGATGTAGGGGAATATTGACATAAGAAAGTCTCCACAAATTCGGGCCAAGATGTAATATACCCGGCGAGTAGAGATCTCAACCACAAAACCACTTTACCCGTCAAAGAAAATGGGAAAAGTTAATCCATGTGGACTCTTGAGGGACTTTAGCAATATTAAGTCGGGAGCACACGTCGATGAATCTTTTAAAATGAAAACTTACATCTTTGTGTGATTGACCACCCAAATAAACCTTACATTTGGGGTAGATGGAGCATCGCACTAGTGACATAAAATTCTTTATTCCCTTCCGCCGGTGGAATGCGGATTCCACTAGCATACCCTACACATCAAGATATACCATATATCCTTGATTCCAATAAAAAAAATAATCAATTCTCCCATGTTGCCAATCCACAACCTCAACTTAGCATCCTTATTTTTAAGATGATGATAATGAACACAGCCAATTCACTTAACACCCATTTTTTAGATAGAGCTAATAATTAAGCTATTTCAACGTGTTGGTTGAAATCACGCTTCACCCACATCCCCTTTTTAAGGATAATATGAGATTCGAGGATATTGGGTATTTTACCTATAATTATCAATTCAACTATAGTGTAAGAGCAAAACCCACAACAATTAACCAATTATTTGGACTAACAATCAACACCCACACTTAATGAACCACTTAAACAAACATAACCCCAAGATATAAGATTAGTTACACTTAAAAATAAATCGAGGAATTACACCCAATTTCGCATGCATTGGATCTATAATAATCCAAAATAAGAGTAAACCCAGGCTTCAATCTCAATTTACAGCCAAACTCTCTTGGAATCTCCTTAAAAAATTGTTTGTAACTCTAAGATAAAATGTTTTCTTCTTCAAAATAAAAAATTGTATGAAATATGCCTAATTATGAAAAGGTTTAGCCATTTTGTGCTTTGGAATCAAGCTCTATGAAATTCCATTTCTTTACTTGTAACTTTTTTGCTCTATCATGACCACCATCTCTTGATCATATTCGTAACTCCTGCAATTGTAGTTATCATATCATGATCGACGTAGTTTGAATTGACTTTAGACAACTATAACGATCCTCATGGTGTGATTTCGACACATGAGGGTGTTCTGATCTTTAGCTTTTGCTCCTCTTTTCTGCTTTCCTTCTCTTCAAGCGTGATCTTCATTCATCTTTATTAAATTTCCTACAAGATCCCAAAAACTAGATGTTAATGCATTTAAATGGAGAATTAGTCTCATTTATACACTTCAATCATTATAGTGTGCAATAATTTTTATGTAAACGAGTGACAAAGTTACCACTCATAAAGCCCTCCAGAGCCGACTAAATTACGATTGTTAATAGCAGACCACACTATGAAAAAGCCATAGACATCTATTTTGATGTATAGGTAAGAGTTGATAACCTCATCTTTCCAGTTGAATTTGTCATTCTGGATTGTGAGGTTGACTTTGAGATGACCATTATTTTGGGAATACCTTTTATAGCCACTAGTAGAGCGTTGGTTGACATGGAAAATAGGCAATCTCAAGTTTAGAATCAACAAAAAGAAGCCACTTTAAACCTTTGAAGAACAATGATGCAACATACTGACATGAGGGTTGTATCAGTTATCCATTGTATTGATAACCTAGAAAGGTATTCCTTTGGGTACCTTAATGAATTCTGAGTAGACAAGGTACCCGCGTCGTTTTGCAACATTAAATTAAGTGTTGCATGGGAGGCAACCCCTAGGCTTGTTAGTGAAGTCTGAGTAACCAATGTAGCCACATCGTGCCATGTCATTAAATAAGGCACTGGGTAGGAGACAACCCACTATTTTAGTGTCCACTTTTGTTCTTTTTTTTGTAGGTAAAATAAAATAAGGACAAGCCTAGGAAGTGGTAAAAATTGAGGTTATGAGACTTTGTGACCAATCAACAAGGTCTTAATTCCTACATAGGCTAGGTAAATTATGCATTAACTAAAAAGATAAATTTTTGAGAATTTTTTGGGGAATCACTAGACTTTAACTAAAGAACTTACTTACAAGGCCATAAATACCACTTACGAACTTGTATGTAGAAAAGTAAGTGTTAAAATACATAGTCTAGAGACCAGGAAATTGGACGAAAATTTGGACCCACATACAGTTGGCCCATATACGGTTGGCCAATATGGACTGTATTTATTACATACAGGCCGTATGTGGCATTCGTAAGTGGGTATTTTTGTGAGCCCAATTTGGTTTAAAATTGTATCTCAGTTCCACTTAAACAAACCTAAATTGGCCCCAACCCTATTTAAGCCCTTTGAATCAATTTTAACACGTAGAAATCCTCAAAATCTCTTCTAAATTCTTTAAATTCAACCTCTCTCTCAGAGTTCAAACTTTTCCAACACAAAATAAAAGATTAAATTGTTATTGTTTGAGGTACTAACTTGTTTAAAAGTGTTATATACATTCTCTAACTTTGGGTTTACTTTACCTCTTTATAATACACTTCCAGTTTCTTGCTTGAATAATATTTTTGGTCAAATTCAAAGTATGTAAGTTGGTATGCTGAGGTTAATGCTAAATATGTAGTAACCAACATATTTGTGGATGGGATCCTTGACATATAATAAAAATCTTAATGTAGTGCTTTGTTATTGAATTAAACCCTAATATTTTGACCCAAACGGAAGTTAAACTTGCAAAATTAGAGGAATTCCAAATGTTTTGATACTAACTTATGTTGAAAATTTAATTTTAAGTAAATATATGCATATTGAAATTTCCTGTACTAAGAATAAGTTTTAGGGATGCAAAACATAAAGAAAATTAAAGTTTTAAAATTTTTAGTTTTTGTTCAAACTTTGCAATCCCCTATTATCGGTTAGACGGTAACACATCATCTCTTATGTACACATAACACTGAAGAAGAAGAGGGATACACCTACTAGGCAAGGGAATGGATATTTCGAGAGTAATATCTTGGAGGAGGAGTACTAGGAGGCCCGATCTAGAGCAATCTCACTAGAGTATCAGGGCTAGTGACTAGAGGCCGGGTACATGATACAACCGAGGCTATTCTTATTACCATGTTTGGTGAATATATTCTAGAAAAAACTCAGTGGGGCAAGCAAT
Organism: Capsicum annuum; assembly: GCF_002878395.1. NCBI lineage: Eukaryota > Viridiplantae > Streptophyta > Magnoliopsida > Solanales > Solanaceae > Capsicum > Capsicum annuum. The sequence continues at coordinate 136,078,230 of NC_061117.1, forward strand.
CGACTTTTATTTGTCCTAAGAGATAGGTTGAGGATATTGAGTTTCTAGGAAAGCCGAAGATGAAAAAGGCCTAGATATCACCACCACACTTTACCCTGGCTATTCAGGGTGGTGGTGGTGATGATAAGGACAATGATAATTCTAAGAAGGAAGAGTCACCTCACTCAACAGTTATACAGGATCCTATGTCTAAGGAGGGGTCCTAGAATGAATCTGATGCAGTGGATATAGAGTCGTCATTAGTAGTACCCTTATGTAATGATGGTACAATAGTTCACGAGTATTCTTCAGTCGTACCCCTATATAAGGAGGGTATAGTCTATGATACACATCATATGCCAGGTCCTGATTTAGAAACACCAGCTCAATATGATTAGGCATCAGACCCCACACATGTATTGGAGGAACCTCTTAATGAAGTAAATCCAAGAAGGTTCATGGAGGGACTTTGGACTATATTTGAGTAGGAACATTATAATATTGAGTTTGTCCAGCCCATTATGACTATTTATAAGGAGAGAAATATTGACTTGTCTAGGTTGGACGATGCACCACTGTTGCGGGCTACATTTGATATTTATCAATTGAGGTGGATGACTCAACCCTAGGCTCTTACAACACAGATTTAGTGTAGGAATTTTATGCATCATATTATGCCACATATCCTTAACTACGCCAAAGAGTATAGGTCTTTTGAGGTACACTGAGCAGCTACAACTTAACCAAATGCATGTGAGAGAGGTTATTATTAATATTTTAGTTGTGGTTATCTCAAAGCTATCTTCAGGAAAAATTATATTACTTTAGCATCCATAGATGAGTGTTATTATAGATTGAGAGATGCTCATAATAGACACATTATCTGTGATATTGAGCATATTAGTACAAGAGTTTAGTTGGTGGGATAGATCACAAGCTATATTATACCTTTGGGTGATGATAGTCCTTTGATTGAGTGGCAGGGTGTTATAAAGAAGGTGATGCTTACTTTTGTCGCTATTTTTATGTGCCTACTTGTTCATTATTTACAATGTTTGACTGTTGAGGATAATGTATTGAATTAGCATGGAGTTGCATTTTTTGCTAGCATGATGGCCAAATATAATATTGATTTTTCTTATATTATTTAGTGTGAACTTCATGAGAGAGATTTTGGTGAGGATATGACTCTACCATTCTAATATTTTGTATAATAATTATATTAAGTGGCCAATATGCCAGAGATACTATGAGTTGAGGAGAAAGTACAGGTGATGGCCGTGACACAGACTAAGACGATGAAGGATCAAATATGTTTGGACCTTCCCAAGAGACCCCGTACACTTACTACAGTGCCTCCAACATCTTCTAAGGATCCATAAGTCCAAGAAGAGTCTAATGATAGATAGGGAGGTGATATGGGGGGTTTGTATAGATTTTAAGATTAGCGGAGAGAGAGGCCCCCAAATTAAGTACTCAGGGTTAAGGGATTCCCGCTACAGCTACTTCATCTTTGAATTTTACTTCAGAGTTGGTGGGTGCATTTTAATTGCCCCCTCGCCCATCCACTATAGCTCTTTCTTCAATTACAATGCTAGAATATAACACCCCGATTTTCTGGAATCAGAATGCCACACGGTGCTCATGATCCCGAACAACCCCAAGCTAACCCTCTACTAATATCTATACCTGAGAACTACATAATATAGTATGATAAATATGGAAAACTAATAAAAACTTTCCATAAGGTTCAAAATATCTAAAATACTCAAAATTGAACACTAAATACTGATACATCTGTCTGGAAAGCCTCTAACTGTCTGAACTCTTGAGTTGATGGGACATGTTCTCAACTAACTCCATATACTAAAAATAAAATAAGTCTAATGCCATAATAAAATAAGAATTATCCTAGAATGAAGAGGACTCACTGCTACGTCTACTGCTGCTGACTGAGTCTGGACTGCTAAGGGTGTTCTAGATCTCGCGCTTCTGAACCTATGGAATAAGACACCACAGCGTAAGAAAAAAATATGCGTCAGTACTTTGAATGCACTGGTATGCTAGATGAGGTAAGGTTAAATGAAAGGGCTTATGTATGAACATATCTTAACTTAATAACATGAGAGTACTGAATGAGGACATATGCATGAATGCACAAACCATAAATAAAATCATCGTGAATTTGAATGTTGATACTCAGATACTGCTTTAATAAAATCTGAACTTACTACTACTGAGATACTAAATAATTAAATCTTCTGATATTGATAATTGAGTACTGAAGTTAAGATCAGTGCTCTCTAGTGGAAGATCTCTGAATTATTTAATAATAAAAATGATAGACTGAGTTTGAGATCAGGCTTATCTAATGGGTGATCTTCGGCTCTATTAGTTTTGATACTGATTGACTTTATATGAGACCAGGCCTATCTGGCGGGTGGTCCATGAATCTATGGAACTATATAAGTTCCTTACTTAGATGGGTGACTGCATCTGACAGTCTTAATTTTTGAGTTCTACTATGAAGACTGATACTAAAACTGCAACAATAAGAGTTCTCACTTAACAGACATGCCCAGAATCTGATCTAGTGTGGTCCAACCTATAACCCCAGCTCGAAAGATGTCAATATTATGCCACGGGTAAAGACCCCTACTATAGTCAAGTCTCTCTAACTGGTGACCCTGAACAAGAAGTCAAGCCTAAGGCAATATGATAGTCAAGCCTTAATCTATGAGTGGCTCCTTGTCCTGCGCTGGCTACACAGTTCTAGAGTTCAGGGACTAGTACTAACGACTCTGCTTCTCTAAGGGAGAAGTTGTTATCTCTGCACTCACTTGGTGCTAGTTCGTATTCCCAACTGAAAGAAACTAAACTTATTCTTAGACTGTACTAGACTAAGCTAAATCTATTACTGATAATCATACTTGATAGATCTCACTGAGTTTACTTGATTCCGTTATCTAATGGAATACTTCTAAATCTTATTATCTAACGGGATGATTCTAAGTTCAGAATTGATTACTTGAATTCTACTGAGGTCTGAAACTTAATTCTTAAATACAACTAAGATTTGAGTTGAGTACTGAACTAAAGTTGGAATGCTAATGATACTTAGATTACTGATATTTCTTAAGTTCTGTAACTGTCTAAGAGTACTGAATTCTATATCTGACTAAGTTTTAAGGATCATGGCATGATTGAGATTATCGTGAAATTTGACACTAGGTCTAGATAACAACTAATTTGTCAGGTATAAATACCCCAGGACTCGATAACATAACAATAAAACATAACCATTCTTGAATAATGATGACCATGGACTTTAATTCACAACACAATCAATATAATATCTCATCAATATCTTGAATGTCATACACATGTAAATGTATAAGGAATGCATACTAATATCTCATAGTTGTTCAATAAGGAATACACAAGGATAAGAACGCATGCAACTTATCATAATACATTCATTAAGGCATTTCAACAATTGCTTGGCATGCACTAGTTATGACAGAATTGGGGATTTCATGCTTAACATACTAAGTAGGCACTATTATCTTTAGTTAAGCATTCTATCAAACATATGGGGAGCATTCTTTAGTTACACCACAGATTCAATACTTAATCATCTTGAATACATCAATATCATGCAACTTGAAGAGGGTTTATTATGAACATCATACAATTCATCACATACTAGAATAAACTCTTGAAATTGGTAGTCTAAATCATGAATTAAAATCCAACAATACAAAATCATGAATTATAATACACATAAATCATGAAATCTCATAAATACGTAAACCTCAAACTTTTGAAAAGGATTCTTGAGCTTCTTGGGTGGAAGGAAACCAAGAATCTAAATCTAACATATCTTAGAAAACTCTTTCTTGAAGGTTCTTGAAGAAAATCCTTAGTCTTGTTCTTGATTTCTTGGCTAGGGTTCTTTCCCCTTGGAGAGAAAAATATAATGTTCTTGAGAGAAAAGTGAGGAAAATAATAGAATAAGGGCTTATTAGGCATTTTATTTTGTGTTTCGGGTTGATAGGGGTCATGGGAAAAGTCTAAGAAGCCCTTGGAAATAAATAACAGAATCTAAAAGTCCCGATTTTTCATGGAGGCGCGACACACCATAATCGTGCCATCTTACTGGAAATTGGACAATTGGGAAACTGCTTGATGGCGCAATGCGGTGGAAGTCATGTTACCTCCTTGGTTGAGATCTAGAAATATGCCGTAACACAGTGGAATCACGAAGGCTCACTGAATTTTGATGATTGCCATTTTCGCTGACTCCGTGACGCACAAAAGTACTAGGTAGTACACTGTTTTACTAAAATGGCTCTAACTCTTTGCCCAAATGTCGGATTTGGGAAAATTTAGTATCGATGGAAAGCTTATTCAATTCTCCACATAACAGAAGTCGAAATTAGGGAAATTATACACAGTTTAAAATCTTTTTTACTTGGGAAGTTAGCCCTTACTTCTCTAAAGGATGAAACTCAACTTGAAAAAAGTTTGGGGTATTACAATATCTCCCCCTTGGGAACATTCATTCTCGAATGTCAGTTGTTAGGCTAAGGATACTGATCTACTGAACTTACTTATGGATCGTGAAATTCTAAAACATAATTCAGTGATATGATACTATTGATATAGTGAGTTCTTATACTGGACATGCATTTTTGATGCATGGAATACTCAATTAAAGCTACTCATAAGATGAATTCTCATAATGGATATGCATATCTGATGAATGCATACATGATGAAGTTTGTCTCGTGAATACATAACTATATACACTGAAGAGCTGAACTTTTTCTACTGAACATGCATATCTAATGCATGAGTATAATAGATTCTTGAATACATGGCTGAGTATGCAATGATAACTGGTGTTAACTTCGTAAGAAGAGTCTGAACATACAACTAAATTCGTCTAATGACATGAAAGCATCAGAATACTATGGGGTATCTCCCCCTTGGGACTCTATGTCCCTCTAAGAACAATTCACTGAAATATTGGGGTGGTGCATGGGGCACCTCCGAAATGGGTCATGATTGATCGTCTGAGATCTGAAACTAATGCATGACTCATGAACTGAGTTATACTCACGACTACTAGGATACTCTATCTTGGAATAAATACATTCCAGGAATTTCTGGTAGCATGATAAGGTGAAGAGATGAGGTAACAAATTATACAAATCTGACTGTTTGACTGCTAAACAGACTAGCTGGCTCGACTAACTAACTCATGCTAAAAACTTAAACTCAAAATAGTAGCAAATGATTTAAGGACGCATATCATAAAGATGAAGGACTCATAACACACTCGAATCTATATCAGGGAACCTTTCCTCATCATGGTTAGTCTAAAGTGCATAGAGTCTATTCTGATGTAGACCACTATTGGCATTAAAAGTGGCACCCTGCTGATACAATTCTCAACTTCTCTAAGCTAGCACTCTACATTCTCGCATTCTATGTCCTAGCTTACTATATCAAAAACATACCTAACTGTTATCTCTGCAGACATCTAGGTGATTCTTGCCACACTCTCCCATAAAGAGGATAGGTATGAACACCACTGGCACTACCTTGGGCCTTGGAGCCTGGCGTCTCATCATGATTGACATTTACAAAATTTGGTGTGGGTATAATATATAAGGATAGAGATGGAACTAAAAACTTTTTAATATGCTGAGAATGGTTATCACCCTATAACACTGTCTGAGATAAATTATGACTACCTATTTTGGCCTTCTTACTCACTCTCTCCCTTTCTTTTGTCTTATCACCCTCAATCTTCTATGCATGCATCATCAATATAGAAAGGTTCATATCTCTATTAAGTATATAATTTCTACACTATTTCATCACTAACCCGGATAGACCAGTCAGAAACTTACTCATACTCGCTCTAGTCTCAGCTATCAAATCAGGCGCATACTTAACTAACTGATTGAACTTAAGGCAATACTCCCTTATTGTTATGGAGCCTTGCCTCAGGTTCATAAACTCTTCTACCTTAGCTTTTCTCATCTCTAGTGGGAAAAACTTATCTAAAAAGGCATCCTAGAAGTCCTGCCAAGTCATGGGAGCTAGATCCTCTACTCTACATTTTTTCCACATTACTACCCAATCGTGAGAAATATCTTTTAGCCTATAGGATGCTAACTCTACACTCTCCTCCTCAGAAATATGCATAATCTGGTTGATCTTCTTCACCTTCTCTAGATAGAGTTGTCAGTCCTTACCTGCTACTGATCCAAAGAATTCTGGCGGATTTATTTTCATGAAATCTTTGATTCTGGCTGTGGTTGAACCCCTATCTTGCTAAGGTGGGACTATAGCTTGACGGTTTCCCTGAACACTAGTGGTCACAGCTTGGGCTAGCACCTGAAGAGCTGGCCGAAACTCTACATGTGACACATTCTCATTCGGAGGATCTACAGGCTGAGGTAGCTAGTTATCAACCCTATAGGAATTATCTCTATGAGGAGGCATACTCTGTAAATAAATGAAAGAATGGATCAGATTGAGAATCAACTGGAACTTATGCATACTCGTATGACATAAAAACTGAAAGAAGGAAAACTATTCCTAAAAACATCTTATAGCCTCTTGTACATAAATTTGGCACACAATACACCCATGTACAAGACTCTACTATATGTGTCTTTTTAGACTTCCTAGGAAACTATTGAACCTTAGGCTCTGATACCAAGTTTGTAATGCCCCAATTTTCTAGAATCAAAATGCCACACAGTGCTCATGATCCTGAAGGACCACAACCTAACTATCTATTGATATTTGTACCTGAGAACTGCATAATATAATATAATAAATATGGAAAACTATCGAAAACTTGCCATAAGGTTCAAAACATATAAAATACTTAATACTAAACACTGAATTCTGATACATCTATCTAAAAAGCCTCTAACTGTCTGAACTATAAAGTTGATCGGACATGTCCCCTACTAACTCCGTCTACTAAAAATAAACTAAGTCAATACCATAATAAAATATGGATTATCCTCGAATGAGGAGGACTCACTGCTACGTCTGCTGCTGCTGACTGAGTCTGGACTGCTAAGGGTGCTCTGGATCTCGTGTTTCTAAACCTCTGGTATAAGACACCATAGGATAAGAGAAAAGTATGCATTAGTACTTTGAATGTACTGGTATGATAGATGAGGTATGGATAAATGAAAGGGCTTTTGCATAGACATAGCTAAACTGAATAACATATGTGTATTAAATGAGGATATATGCATGAATGCATAAACCATAACTAAAATCATTGTGACTTTGAATACTGATACTCGGATACTGCTTTACTGACATCTGAATTCACTACTAATACTGAGACACTGAATAACTGAATCTTGTGATATTGATAATTGAGTACTAAAGTTAAGATCAGTCCTCTCTAGCGGAAGATCTCTGAATCTTTTAATAACAGGAATGATGGACTAAGTTTAAGATCAGGCCTATCTAAGTTCCTTACTAAGATGGGTGACAATATCTGACAACCCTAATTTCTAGTTCTACTCTGAAGACTGATACTGAAACTGCAATTGTGGGAGTTCTCACTTAACCTACATACCTTGAATTTGATCTAGTGGGGTCCATCCTATAACCCCAGCTGGAAGGGTATCAATACCATGTCACGGGTAAAGACCTCTACTATGATCAAGCCTCTCTAATGGATGACCCTGAACAGGAATTCAAGCCTAAGGAAATATGATAGTCAATCCTTAATCTACGGGTGACTCCTGGTCCTGTGCGGGCTACACAGTTCTGGAGTTCAGGGACTACTACTAACAAATCTGCCTCTCTAACGGGAAAATCATCATCCCTGCACTCGCTTGGTGCTAATTCCTATACCCAACTAAAAGACACTAAATTGATTCTTGGACTGTACTAGACTGAGAAGAATCTATTACTGATTATTTTACTTGACTAATTTGACTGAGTTTACTTGATTCCATTATCTGATGTAATACTTTTGAATCTCGTTATCTAACTTGATGATACTAAGTTCTGAATTGATTACCTGAATGTTACTGAGGTCTGAAACTTAATTCTTGAATACTACTAAGATTTGAGCTGAGTACTGTACTGAATATGGAATGCTAATGATACTTATGTTACTGAGATTTCTTAAGTTTTGTAACTGTCTCAGGGTACTGAATTTTGTAACTAACTGAGTTCTAATGATCATGGCTTCACTGAGATTATCGTGAAAACTGACAATGGCTCTAGACAACAGCTAATTTGTCCAGTATAAATACCCCTAGGACATAATAAAATAAAAGTAAAATATAACCATATCTCGTCATTCACTTGAATATCATACACATGTAAATGTAAAGGGAATGCATACTAATATCTCATTGTTGTTCAATAAGGAATACACATGGAAAAGAATGCATTTAACATATCATAATACATTCATTAAGGCATTTAAACAAATGCTTGACATGTACTAGTTATCACAGAATTAGGGATTTCATACTTAACATACTAAATAGGCACTATTATCTTTACTTAAGAATTCTATCAAACATATGGGGAGCATGCTTTGGTTATAACACAGATTCTATACTTAATTATCATGAATTCATCAATATCATACAACTTGAAGAGGGTTTATGATGAACATCATACAATTCATCACATACTAGAATTAACTCTTGTAATTGGTAGCCTAAATCATTAATTAATACCCAACAATACAAAATCATGAACTCTAATATAGATAAATCATGAAATCTCATAAATACATAAACCTCAAACATTTGGAAAGGATTCTTGAGCTTCTTGGTTGGAAAGAACCCAAGAATCAACATCTAACATACCTTAGAAGACTCATTCTTGAAAGTTCTTGAAGAAAATCCTTAGTATTATTCTTGATTTCTTGGATAGGGTTCTTGGCCCTTTGAGAGAAAAATGTAATGTTCTTGAGAGAAAAGTGAGGAAAATAATGGAATAAGGGCTTATTGGGTATTTTATTTTTTGTTTAGGGCTGATAGGGGTCATGGGAAAAGTCTAAGATGACCTTGGAATTAAATAATGGAATCTAAAAATCCCAATTTTTTGTGCTAGTGAGATGCGCCATAATCGCGCCAGCTTACTAAAAATTGGACAATTGGAAAACTATTTGATGACGTGACGTGGTGGAAATCGCATTGCCACCTTGGTTGTGAAGTAGAAATACACTGTGACATGGTGGAATCTTAGAGGCTCATTGGATTTTTATGATTACCATTTTGGCTAAGTTCGCAACGTGCCAAAGAACCAGGTGGTACACTATCTCACTAAAATTACTCTAACTCTTCACCCGAGTGTCGGATTTGGGTGAATTTATTATCGACAAAAAACTTATTCAATTCTCCACATAAAATAGTTGATATTAGGGAAATGATAAAAAGTTTAAAATATATTTCTCACTTAGAAAGTCAGCCCTTCTCTTCCTTAGGATGAAACTTGACTTGAAGAAAGTTTGGGGTATTAGATTGTATCTTATATGTTTTTGTAGGGCTTGGTGGAAAGTCAGAAAGTCACTAAAAATTAGCTACAGAATGTCAAGGTCAAGATGGATACTTTATATAGATAGTTTTGGACATAGGATCGGACTACACTAAATAGCTGAGGATAGATTGAAGTCTCTGAGTCTAGCTGCTCTGTTAGAGCTACGAGCTGAGTTGCATACATGAATAGAAACTTTTGAGGATCGGGCATTAACTTGATTTATTAGTATTAAGGTGATAGATATATGTGATATTAAGGAGGAGGTGGATGTACTTAGAGCAGAGGTATGCTCTCTCACAGAGAGCCATATGTCAGTTGTCCCTCTGGTGATGGCCCTATTTGTTCAGCCAGTACCTTTGTGTGGGCCTAGATACTTTTTTTTTGGCAAAGAATGATGATATTTTCCTTTTTATAGGTATCATAAGAGGCCAAGAGGGGTGCCTGCAGGATCCCACCATTCCATATGACCAGGCCCTAAAATAGGCCGCACATGAGTTGATAGAGGCTAAAATTATTGATTATCAGAGGTAGGCCAAGATAGCAGTGGGTGAATCTTCTAGTAGTGCACCACTACTGTCATCACCTCTGTCACTCTAGATACCCTCACCTGAGAACGATCATGATATAGACACCTAGTCCATCCTATGTATGTTATTAGTCCCTTGCTTTATATTATAAGCAATCATAACATAGATATATAGTGCATCCCATGTGTGTTTGACTTTTGTGTATTTTTTATGGCATTACAATTAGGGACATGATAATCATAGCTAACTTATGTATGAATCAAATAGGTAGTAGCTTGTGATGTGACTCTATGCCATTTGTGTAAGATTCTACCTAGTTCCCTTTATGTGTTGTATGAAGAACTTGCCTAGTTAATCTTGCCTAGATTGTAGGATAGTGGGTTAGGAATGGATCATACGCCATTTTTTATTTTTGCCCATTTTTAGCCTAACTGACATTTCCAATGTAAAATAGTATACCTTTATCCCATTTTTTGAGCTACCTTCCAATTTGTGTTGCAATGAACCTATTTTGTCCCTGTTTCTTCTTGAAAAATATGAAGCTCAACTCAGGTAAATCACCTAAGTTGAGGGTGGCTATCATAGGAGAGCATGATATAGAGAAGATATGAAGAAGGGTGAAAATAAGTGAAAAATCTAGTAAGGTTGGGTGTGGTAGAAATAGAAAAAGAAAAAGAAAAAAATTATGATTCAGAAAAGAAAAATAAAAATAATGAAAAAAAGAAACCACAACCAAATTGATGAGCAATAAAGAATAAACGGGAGAAATAGGGAAGGAATAAAAGGAAACTGGTTACAGTGTGGACCCCAAAGTTACTGTAGTGCCAAGGAGGCTTAGTCACTTGATATATCCATATATACCGTACCAGCCCATATGCTTACATTAAAAGTTGAATTAAGTCCTATAGTAATCCTAACTTGATTGTCTAAAAACCAAAGTAAAGAAAATAAGGGCAAGCTTATGGTATTTTATCCACATTGATTGAACTTCTTTTGAGTGTGACTGTTTTGTTTGTCCCTACATTGAAATGCTTATTTTATATGACTGAGTGGGACTTCTTTGTTATTAGGGCACACGGATTTCATTACTAGTTGCTTACATGTCTGGGTAGTGTAACTTGTATATATGTTTGTTTATATTTTGCTAATGTTATTGCTATATCTTAATCCCATTGTGTCACATTGTTGTACTTTATTATTATACACAGTTGGTTTTTACATTTTTATATAGGAGGAGGTAATGTGTTTGAGCTTAAAGTGATGATTGACTGCCTTAGATAGCTTAGATTCTTTTAGTTAAGAGTCGTGCATTTTGCTTTGGTTTATTGTGTTGTCTGAGGACATGCAAATGTTCTAAGTTAAGGGTGTTGATGTGTTATAATTTTATAGCACTCTCGACTCTTAAAACAATCAAATATGCTATTTTCTTAGGGTTTTTTGTGAGATATGATGTATTTTGGGTATGCTTTGGTGGAAAATAGGTTTTGGATGATAAACTAAAGAAAAATATGAAAATTTATATTTTGGACACATACTAAGGCTATTTTATCTGTATTTATTATCGGACGTAGATGATCAATGTATGTATCAAGAATTGAACTACAGAGGCTTAGGAGCAGAAAAAAAAAAGACTCTGCGCATACCTATGTCCACATACGGTATATATGTGACCCAAGTATATGTAGAGATAAAAGTCCAGAGAGTTGTAGGATATGTGTAGAAGTTTTGCACTTACCTAAGTCCACATAGGGCCCGTATGTGGTACATATGGTCTATATGTTGACGGAGTAAGTGGACACCAAATTGATATTTCCTTTTTCATTTGGGATTTGATTTTTAGGGTTTCTTTGTGTACTATATATACCTTTTTGATGTTTTAAAGTTAGGTCACATACTATTAACACTTACAACTTATATTTTGATTCCAAGATTCGAATTTGATCTTGGTATTACTCTTGTATTCATTTTTGCTGATAATTCGGTTTTTGACTTTGAGTTTTATTAAATAACTATTGTGACATTATTTAATGGTTTCAATCATGAATTTCGTTGATTATTTCACAAGCATGAGTTTCTAAAACCCTTAGCTAGGGTTGAGGGAACCCTAGCATATTGAGGAATTAAGGGAAGTATAAAGTTGTTCTGAACCAGTACTTGTGCAAGCATTGTATTTTCTTGGGTATGTTAGTTGTTCTAGCGGTTGAAAATGTTAGGATACCACCTATATCATTGGTACTAATAAGGCTCAACTCACTCTATGATTTATGAGAAAGGTGATAGTTGTGAAGTATATTAACCCAAACGTGAGTTGTGGTTGAATCCTCGAGGAGTGGAGTTAGTCTTCTAATCTTATAGGTGTCAATAGCTACTAAAGAGATACCCATAATTTAAAAAAAATGAAATATATGAATTAAAGAATGGGGGATAGGTTTGTTAAGTTATTTTACCAAAATCTAATCAAACTACCAATTTATGGCAACAAATGTGGTTAAGATTTCAATATGAGACAAGTATTGGGATTATGACTTCCTAGGGGAAAATAATGCATGTGTTCATGACAACTGAATGAAAATTCTAGTTACTTACTACATGGGTAGGCTAGTTTAGGGGTTCTTGATGCTATTTTATCAACCAAACGCCAAGACTATCACCATGGACTCTTTTGGATACCTTGTGGATGTTTCAAGCAAATCCATCCAATACCTCAATTGGGTATCCCCATTTCTAGGAAGATGCCCAAGACCTAGCTAATTCTAAATCCACCCTTATTTCTAATATTATGAAAATGTAATAAGCTATATCTACCTATTTTTCATTAATACCTTGTCACCCATATCCCTCATTCACGGATGATATAGGATCGAAAAGTATACTTACATCCCTCTTTCAAGGATGACGTGAGATTTTGGAAAAATTAGGGTTTTCACCCACAAATCCATTTTGGGAATTTAGGGTTTTCACCCACAAATCCCAACTCAATCAAGCAAGTATTAATGAAAACTATCATTAATAACCAAGAATATATACTAATAAATAACAACCCACACATATTTGCACCCTATTTAAACATAATCCCAAGATAAATGTTTAGATACTCATGAATTTCAAGGAAAGGAACATACCAAAATGATCATTCAATGCTTCCATGGAAATTGAAAGTAAGATTAACCCAATATCAACCTTCAATTACAACCAAACCTACTTAAGAAATTAGAAACAATAAATTTCCTCAATTTGGTTAGGTTTCAAGTTGTTCAAAGTTCAATTCTAGTTGGGACTATCCCAAAAAGTGGAAGAGTTTTTGCTGTATATGTGATTTGGGGTCGGTTTTATAAAATTACAAATCTATCTGTTGGCATACACCCGTGCTGTCGTGATTTCCCCAGCTTGATCGCAATCATAAATCCTACGATGTGAAGGAGTCCTTCGCGAATGCTAGTTCTGAATAATCTTGACTGGCCACGACCATGATCCTCAAACTGCTATCACGATAACTGAGGTCAGATCCTACTCCTTCTTTTCTAGCTGATGCACTTTTCTTCCCTTTTGATCTCTTTTCAGCTTATTTCACTTTTTTCTTATCATCACCTATATACCCAAAAAATATGGGAATTAGTTCATTCATTACAAAGTTGTCTCATTCATATTGTTAAATCATAGTAGTGTGCATGCATTTGGGCATAAATGAGTGGTAAATGTACCACTCATAAATACAACCATCTAAAACCTTTTCTTGTCATCAAGAAAAGATACTTCTTACTTAATGATACCATGAAATTGTATGCCTATTTACTCAACCGAATGATCTCAATGAATTTGAACGTGATTAACAACAACAAGTAGCTATCAAACATTGGAAACGCTATTCTCACGACTACTCTCAATATGAAACAAAATTTAAAATATGGAAAATACTTTAAAGAATAATAATGCAACATTCACCAAATCTCTATCGGTGACTCCCTATGAATAGCAACTCAACCATACTTCTTTGCCGTATTTTTAGGAAGATTACAATTTCAACAGCCTCAATTAGTCTACATGCCTCCTCACGAGACGGAAATACCACACACCAAATTAACTAATATGAAACAAGTGATTTTAGTGCAAAATACTCTCTCTCAAAAAGACTCTCAATGCTAAGAAGTACCATTCCATAGGCTTTCCCTTATTTTAAATTTCCACTACAATGAATACACTTGGTTAGAGATCTCAAAGGACTTTTTAATCTTGTAATGTAGGTTCGGAGAAAGGGTATGATATAATTAAGGAGAAAAGTGACTACACCCTCCTTGAAGATCTACATCACACTACTTAACTCAACTTTGTACCATGGACCACTTCATTTGTTTTCAAAATTCACCCATGCCTATTTTTACTACCTTGATTTACCCAATTATTTGAAAGCATTTTCTTTTTGACTAATTATTTTTTCTATATCACGCTATTCATTAATTTAATGAGTCCTTTTTTTTTCATTTCTTTCTTTGCTTAGCATCAATGACATCCAATTACATAACCATGGACAAAGGTCATCGCTTCCAAACTTTCCACCCTTAACATAGGCATTTGGCCTCAAGTTTCATCTTCCAAGTTCAAAGAGGGTATGCTTCAAAAGAGGGAAAAACTTTCAATGGTTCAAGGCTTGTAATGTGGTTTCCAAGGAAAGGCTTAAAGTCTTAAATTGGGTAACTAACGATTCTATTCTATGTATGGATAGGCTATTTAGGCTATAGTGGACTCCTATGATCACAAAGAAGGCCTAAGATCATTTGACCAACAAAGTATAATCACAATTAGCCTTGAGAAACTAACATGGTAAGTTCTAGATGGTACACATATACATGAAATTTGGAAAATTACGTTCACCGCACATGGCATGCAAACTTTTCAAGAGGGCTCGATTGCACTTCCTACTAGAGACAAAATGGACTGTTTAACAATTTCTACATGCTATAGACTCCAGAGTCACAAAAAGTGGTGAAGTATTGTTATAAAATTGTTCACGTCTATTTCCCTTGGTTTTAAAATTTTTTTAGGAGGAGCGGGTGTTTCCTTTGGATTTATACCACGCAAAATTTGCTATTTATGGCACCAAACCAAGCCATCATCTAAAATTTAGGATTTTAATGAGGACAATCCATATGTATACTTAGACTTCACCACAAGTATAAGGGAGATCCCAAATCAAAAATGCCATAGGTAATTGGATTTCCCTTGCATTTATAGGTTTGATGCTATGGGTACTCAGACTTCCCCTACATCCATGGATCAAAACCCAAGCATGGAGATTTTCCCATTAGAATGTCGTTAGTCAGTCTATCATAGGGAAAGGCTCATTCAGCATTGTTATAAACATGATAAGACAAAATAAAAAAATGTAAAAATGAAATATGCAACTAACCCATGAAATACGGGCACCATTAGAGTGTCCGAATATTATAACCCAGAATAAAAAAATCATCCATTATAACATAAAAACATCCACAAATATCTCAATAATGTAGGCCAAATAAATAAGTACAGAGACAGACACACCTAACTAAGAAGCTTGTAGTGACCTTACTGCATAATAAGTAAAGCATAAAGAGAGTAAAAGGGTGCTCCCTGTAACCGCATCAAGAGTTGTTGTCTCCATCTGTCTCAACATTACCTACCACACTCTTTGAATCTGACCACTCAGCTGAGGCCTCATCATCACTATCATCTTTGGCTGAAGAAAGTTTTTCTCTAGGTTTTAGGACCTTCCAAAGTTCCTTTGCCCTTTCCACATCTTCAAGAAAAATATGTTTTTATTCATCTCTCTCTTTTTCATCTTCTCATATGAGTCCATGAGCTTCCTATGCTAATATTCTAGAGATCAGTAGGCTTCATCAACCCTTGAAATGGTATCTCCCTACTTTTTTTGATCCTTCATGTACTTCTATTAATTGTATCGAGCAACATATGAATGAAGGGCAGTGGAAGACTCTCCCGATCCCTGAGGGAACCTGTTACAAGATACTTTATCGCCCTTATATATATCGAGATCTATAAAAAAGGCCCTGATGTGGATAACCTAAAAGAGTTAATTTCCTCACCTATCGACTAGCCTATGTTTATCTTCTTCTTTTTGTCCTTGATCGATGCTCCTTCACCCCGCATCTTGAGAGAATAAATTGGGGTGTTTAGGCATACCCAAGTGTCTTCAGGATACTGCTTAACCTCGACTCTCCTGCATATCTCAGTTTTCAAGTAGGTAAATAAGAGGAACATACCACAATAGATATTAAAATGCCTCATGTTTGAAATGACAAGCTGACCAACATTCAAAGAAATGTTGTCTAGTATACAAGCAACCATCCATGCTCGCACATCTGGAACAACAGTTATGTGTGTGAATGGAGAAAACTAGCTACAAATAATGTTCAACCATATCCTTGACTCAGCTATGAAATTATTCATCGATATACCCCTTTTGGTAGCCGCCCAATGAACCTCCCAGCCAGAATACAACTTTTCAGCCATGCAACTCCCTGGTTCACAACACTTTGCCTCAAATACGCTCATGTCCTCATCTAGAGACCCATAAAATACATTAATTTGTCTAACTCAGAAGTGAACATTTTTTCTCCGAATTTGTACAACTTATTCAGAGAAGGATACTATGCTATGGTTAGCATAGAATTCCATTGCGAAATGCTTATTTCCCTTGTAAGGATCCTGGGCAAAGCAGTTCCATCCAGTGGGCATAAAATGTCGGGCGCTTTTCTAGCACCTTATCTAAGAATATGCCTCTCCCTAGGAGAAATTTAGTTTTAGGGAGGCCAGCATAGTACTGATTGTGGCATTCAGGGGCCATAAACCGAGCTTGATCATACTCTTCCATATTGGGTCTTGTAAACCGGATTAATGATGCAGGGAGGATAATAAACACTTTTGGGATAACCAATATGTATACACAAAGAGAGTAATTTTAGAGGGATTTGAAAAGAAAGAATGGGGAAAATGCAGTCTACTAGCCTTATAACACATCCTATCCTTGATAGCAGTCCATGTTTTCCTATCGTGGTCATGCAACTACCTTGATCACGATGGCAAGGGCGATGCGATTGTGGTAATTGAGGTTATTTTTGTTCCTCTATTTTCCCCTATTCAGTCCACTACCCAAATATTTTCACACTTCCCCTATTCCACCTCATTTAGAACACCTTATAGCTCCCCAACTTCATAAATTAATCACAAACAAAAGTAAAACCTACTCTACTTAATCAAAAAATAAAGGATACGGGGCATTTTTATGGCATAGGTGGGTTGCCTCCCACCTAGTGCCTAATTAATCATTCCTACATGAAGTTATTCATTTTTCTAAGTTGGATCCTCAAGAGACCCATCATTCACCTCCGTGTCCACTAAATAAATAACGGACACCACCTGTAGTTTCGTGGGATATTTCTTGATTTTACATACTTGAAAGGACACTTTATTATTTTGGACCCAAAATTTCATTTCTCGAAACTCCATACCAACAATAGCTCTTAGGGTTAAAGGGAAAGGTCGGCCAAGGATAAGAGGTATCTCTTGGTCTATTTCATGATCGAGCACAACGAAATCGGCTAGAAGAATGAAGCAATCCACTTTCACCAAAACATTAAACAAATGATCTCTTGATAAAATGATCTGCCATTAATAGCCTCATTATTATTGGAGGAGGAGTGCCTAACCCAAGTCTCCGATAGATTGCTTAGGGAATGATATTGATGATTACGCCAAGGTCACACAAAGCTTTCTCAAACTTATGTATCCCTATAGTTCAAGGGCTTATAAAGTCCCTGGGATCCTCATTTTTTTTCTATAGCACCAGTCATGATAGCACTACACCCATGGGTACCATCTATGGTTTCACTAAAAACAAGACGTTTCTTTGACATAAACTTCTTCATAAGCTTAGCATATTCTGGAATCTCTTGAATGGCATCTAGAAATGAGATATTAATTGATAAATTGCTATTAGCAGGAACGTCTTGAGTTTGACATTATCCTTGTTTTAGCCTTTGAGGGAATGGAGAGAGAAACTTCATGGTAGGCAGTGGATAACTTTATCGTTCATCTTTCTCAACTACCTTAGGATCTCCCTCTTTATCAACCATTTCTTCATTTAACATTTGTTTTTTCACCCCCCTCTTAAGACATCGGAGTCTCTTCATTTGAATAAACTATAAGCTTTTTCTTCATATTTGCTTGTTCAACATTTGTCTTTTTATCAACTTCATCCATAAGATCACTGAGGGTTTCTCCACTCCTAGTTACTATGGACAATACTTAAGCATCATTTTTGGGCTTTACAGTGGTATAACTAGGAATGCCTCATTTTTGGATAACATTAAGTTGAGAGAAGATTTTGAAAATTTGAGTCTCCAATTGCTTGATTGAGGTAGAGTGTGATACAAACATTTGGGTGACTTTTAAAATTTTGCCTTTCAATTCTCGGACCATCTTTTTCATTTCCTCCACTTTCACCAAGATCTTTGCTAACATATCCTTGGTATTGAATTGTTTAAGAACAACAAAATTAGACTCTTTGCTCTTTACTCGATAATGGGGAGGAACATATCAATCATACTCCCTTTCATTGTCTCTCCAATCATGATCTCTATCCCTTCCACACCAATTCTTTTCACTTTCACAATCGGTTAAACCTTGGTTCCCACTTTGCCTTTAATAGACCCGGCAGAAACACACAGGTTAGTTATCCAATAACTGAATTTCTTCATCTAGCCTTTTGTCCTTTTTTTCATCATAGCCATTGGATTCCTCAGAATTTATCAATTTTATGGGTGTACCCATCATATGTTTCTTTAGCAACTCTATTTGTGTCATTATTCTCGCCATGTCTTCATCCCTCTCTTTATCTTTCTTTATTTGCTCTTTATCAACAGAGGAGGTGGTACTAGACCCTTTAGCTGCCTTGGTGTCTCGGGTATGCCATCCTCTATTTTGATTTGTGACTTCCTCAACCAAGTTTGAAGCCACATTATAAGACAACTTCACAAATAACTCCTTCCCCATAACAGCATTATCTACCATAATTATATCAAGTTGATAAAAAATGTGGTATAAGATTTGGAGAAGCATATGCTTTGAGACCTCGTGGTTGGGATATTGCATGAGCTTTCCATAAAATCTCTTCCACATCTCATAAAGAGGTTCTCCATTCAATATATGAAAATTGGTGATTTCATTACGCAATTAAAACTTCTAGGATGGTGGGATGTATTGGTCTAAGGAAGTAATGGTAAGTTTTTCCCACGATGTGATTGACCCTATGGGAAGAAATCATATCCATAATACTACCTCACCCATTAGAGAAAGTGGAAAGAAGAGGAACTTTATGGACTCTTGTGAGATTTGAGCAATGTCGAAGTGGGCACAAACTTCAACAAGGTCTTCATGAGCTTGCCACCCAATGAGACGCTTCATTTGAATCATGTGCAGCATAACACTCAAGGTGTGGAATACAATATTCCCTTGATTAGGTGGGATACGGATAACACTCACACGTCTAACATCATTGAGTTGCTCCTCATCATCAAGGGGCCCATCAAAGGTCCTGGTATTACTTGTATTATCACTCATGGTGTCGTGGACACAACTGAAATCATTTAAAGAGATACAAAAATAGTAACCAAAATAAATAACAACCAATGCGAGTAATCCCAAAGCTATTATCAACACTATACAAGAGAAACTAAGTTTCACACCCTAGCAGTGCCATATTGATAACACTCAACTCAATACAATATTTATAGGCAACCCGATCATTGTCAAGTATATTAACCTAACATGAGTTGGGGTTGAATCCTTGTGGAGTGGAATTAGTTTTATAATTCTATGGGTGTTTATAGATACTAAAGAGTTAACCGTAATGTAAAAAATTGAAATACATGAATTAAAATTGGGGGGAGGGGAATTAGTTTGGAAACTTGTTTCACTGAAATCTAATCAAACTACCAATTCAATGCAACAAATGTGGCTAATATTGCAATATGAGACAAGTCTTGGGGTTATGTCTTTCTAGGGGAAAATAGTGCATGGGTTCAAGACAATTAAATTCATATTCTAGTTAATGACTACATCGATTGGCTAGCTTAGGGGTTCTTAATGCTAGTTTGTCAACCAAACCTTAAGATTATGACCCATGGACCCTTTTTGATACCTCATGGATGTGGAAATAAATCCACCCAATACCTCTATTGGGCATCCCATTTTCTGGGAAGATGCCCAAGACCTAGCAAATTCTTAATCCACCCTTATTTCTAAGATAATGAAAAGGGAGTAAACTACCTCTAACTATTGTTCACAAATGCCTTGTCACCTATATCCCTCTTTCAACAGTGATATAGGAGCCAAAAGTGTATCCTTCTTTCAAGGATGATATGAGATTTTTGAAATTTGGGGTTTTCACACACAAATCCATTTTGAAAATTTAGGGTTTTCACCCACAAATCCCAACTCAATCTAGAAAAAATTAATGAAACCCATCATCAATTATGAAGAATCTACACTAATAAATCACAACCCATACATATTTTCACCATATTTCAACATAATCCCAAGATAAATGTTTTGCTACTCATCAAGTTAAAGGAAAGGAATATACCAGAAGGATCATTCAATGCTTCCATGGAAATTAAAAGTAAGAGTAATCCAATATCAAACTTTAGTTATAATAAAAAATACTTGAGAAATTATCCACAGTAAATTTCCATAATTTGGTAGGTTTTAAAATTGTTCAAAGTTCAATTCTAGTTAGAAAGATCCCAAAAGTGAAAGGATTTTTGCTCTATATGGGATTTGGGGTCGGTTCTATAAAATTTTAAATCTACCCTTGGCATAAAGTCACATTGCCACAATTTCCCCAGCATGATCTTGATCGTGACTATCATAATCATGGTGAGACCTTTGCGATCGCTAGTTTTGACTAATCTTGACTAGCTGGGATCGCAGACCTCAAGCCGTTATCGCAGTAACTGAGGTCAGATCCTGGTCCTGCTTTTCCATCTTTTGCACTTCTTTTCTGTTTTTGATAGCTCACTTCACTTCTTTTCTTCTGATCACTTGTATACCTGTAAAATATGCTAATTACGACATTCAAATACCAATTTTTTCTCATTTCATACCGTTAAATCATAGTAGTGTACGTGCATTTGGGCATAAATGAGTGGTAAATTTATCACTATCAGCTGCTTACTCCATAAGAAAAGTAGTGACTAGGAAACAATTATGACAGTAGTAATTTGAAGATTAACTATTGATCTAGTCTAATCAATATTATCTATGTAATATTGTTAACAATCATCTAATAACATGAGACTCAAAAGATAATAGTTAACTTAAATGTAGGATAAGGGTTAGTAATGCAATATTTTGAGGCTCAAAGGTAAAAAATGAAATCCATTAATTAGTTCACAATATAGTGAAGGGTACATAACTTATCAAATTCTTCTTGCAAAGTACTGGGTTGGTTCGTTAACACATGATAAACCTACGGATTCGAGAAGCCAGGGGGAACATAGCTCTAGTGTATGTCTCCGACTGTTTACTAAAAAAATTACATACTATTACTTGTTCGATATTGTTACGACAAACCCACCATTTACTTTATGTTCCGCCTGTTGAGTTCAGCAAACCAGATATATACATCCAAGTATTTCCTGTGGGTTCGACCCCAACCTAGTTGGGTTATTATACTTGACAGCGACTGCTTTATCCTTAATTGGAGGTGTAGTTTTGGCATTGTCACATTTTATGCATCTTTTCACATTAAATATGTACCTCTTATGATAACCTTTGAAAAAATATCTATCTTTTTAGGATGATGTCACTGTACCTACCACTATTGTATAGGATAGATTCACAAAAGGTACTACCCAAACTAATTCCGAAGGGGAACAAAACCTTTATGGCTATCAGTTCATACCAAACAAACAATAGTCAATTTTACCTCCTTGATAGACAATGGCCAACTGAATTTCTAAGCACCTAGGTAGTGGATAGAGATCAGACAAAGACCCTTATTGCAAGGATTAGGAAGCCTTCAAAAATATTTTGGTCTCAATACATAACGATGTTTGGTTCATCTTATTAAGTCAATGAGGATGTACCTTCGGATATTTGGCAGAATTATTCGTTGAAAGGTTTCAGTATTTTGGATGAGGCTCCAACACTATTGATCAACATTTATTTAGAATAAATTGAGGATAGGCTGTTAAAACATCAAGCAAAAAGGTAACAGTAAATAATTTTTACAAAATTCTATTTCATAAACTTCTTGTAGAAACATGTTCTTAACACATATTAATCGTGCAAAAAATACAATGATGACCTCTACAAATAGAAATCCTTGGGTCCTATATTTGATGGGGTTTAATTTATTGTTGCACATCCTAAAAACATAGATTGGTACTACTGGATGTCACATCTCAAAACCTATTGAGATGATGATGTATAAATACCTCTTTCAAAATGCATTATCAATACTATTATTTTGCCTGACAAATTTTTTGGATAACTGTATATGTTAACTATTATTTCTAACTTAATATTAATGTTTTATGCCATGTGCGGTACATCGATGACATATTTTATGTCATGAACCAAACCAGGGACATTCCGTGACGAGCATAGCAAGTCCCATATGGATAGAAGATCTCCCCCTTCATCCAATCAATCTAACACAACCGAACATATAACAAGAAATGAGCTTAATTATATAAAAACATCAAAGTATAAGCATAATCTATACTATCGGGTATCGGTGTCAATGCAAATACCAACACCAATTCTGATACTATTAGCGACATCGCTCATACCAACAGTAGTTCTCAAAGCCTCTAATCAAATTCAAAGAGTATATAGTCAGGACATGCCCCTGACTTTAGCAAAACAAAGTCTAAGCAAAGTCTAAAACATAGAATATAAACACTATGAAATGAATCCTTCCAAAGTATGAAAGCTCACCACTTCAAGTCAACTAACAAACTGTTTTGAACACCTAGTAAACTACGTAGGAAAGGAATAAGAAGCTCTGTTCCCTGTATTACTTTAGGATACAGTGTCCAGAGATGATTAGTGTTTGGAAAGATAGAATGTAACTCAGGGTAGAGGAATAATATAATGCCATCATTCAAAACCAAATCACATCATCATATGTAATTACATGTATACATACATATATATATATATATGTATATCGTGCTGGGGTATGGAACAAGGCTTACCATGAACTTTGAAAACATTAACCTGGGTTGTGTAACATAACCACCATATAACAAGGCACATAGGGCTATATGGCACAAACTCTACCCTACTTTAATGGCCCAGTGCCTATAGCTCCACGAACCAAAGAATATACATAATGGTATAAGCCATTATGGGGAACTTGAACCTCCCAGCATAATCAAGGTGACTTAATCTCTAATGTATATTATATACGACTCATACCTCTCCTTCATATTTTCATTCAAGGTGCTAAAACCTCCTAGTCATATAGACACCCACACCGGCTAGCGCGGTTTCAAGTGTTTATACTTTGGACTCCACTTTCACGGCCCGACTACAAATCTTGCTTTAAAGCCCAATTAAAACATTCTTTGCACATATACACAACCATTAATCCAATTACATACCAAAGCCATACCATATGTATAGTTATAAAAACTCCACTTGCAAGAGTACCACATGCCATGATCATTCTTAGTCAACTATGGGACTCGAATCCATTGTATAAATAAGGATATTAATTCAATTAACATTTTGGGACTCTAACTCATTTAGCCAATTAAACCACGAAGGTTATAATTCAAATCAATTTATGGTCATCAAGACCTTCATAAACCATTTACCAATCATTAACATTCATAAGTCAATGCCATAGTTCAAAACACAATTCATATGGGACAAGATTCTTCTTATTGACATTTTCACAAGCAGGTTGAGGCAATACCATAATCACACCATTTTTCAAGCGAAAAACCATCAAGTCTAGGGTTAAACTTTACTCCTTCCATTAAAACAAAATTTCCATGCACCCTAATGTGGAAAACCATTTTTAAAACTTGTACAATCTTAACTGGAAACATGAGTAAACAATACTCAACATTATGCGTTGAAACCCTCAGCGATGACTTTTAAAACCATTATTAATGACCATGAACAATGTTTGAAACACATGATTTTTGTGAACTAACAGTGAAGGAAGTGTCACATGCCTTATTTACTATGATTTACAAAGATATTTCGTTCCTTAAGTCTCTAGATGACCACCTTGAAAAAACCCTTGCCAAATCTTCTAGAAAGGTTTTTAGAGAGTGTTTAGGGAGTGTTTCAATCTTCTAAATTGTAGAATGAATGTAAAATTAGATTTATAAAACATGGGGTCTTAAGGGCTTGGGGTGGAAAATGTCTGAAATACCCTTATCTTAATAGTTGTAAAAAGAATGTATGTGGGTACTATTGGACCTTTCAATTTGTAACAACACTATATGAGTGGTACCCTCAACTCGTCACTTGATCAAAAAGTTTGACACCACATTCTTACAAATGTACGACTCCACTACCTAACTCGTATCATTAAAATATGACTAGTACCCTTAAGTGGTACCTTAGGAAAAACATCAAAGTCTAGACATGGACAACATACGGTTTTGACCTTACCTCTCGTCACTTCAACATACGACTCGTATGGAGTCTTCTCATAACTAGGATAGAACATGGCCAATAGCACACTGACCAACATATGACTAGGGTCCCTAAACCCGTAACCACACCATACAAATCATTGTGTGAGTTATATGATGATCAGAATGTTCAAGATTTAAGAAATTTTGCAAGGGCCAAAGTTCAGAGTGTTTTAGTCTCCCCCCTTAAGATCATTAATCCTTGGATGATGGGATAAGGTAATACTAGTATGATTAAACCCCAAATATCTCTACTCTTAACTTTAAGACAGAAAAAAAAACACCAAGAAATTCATGATCTATCATCAATAAATATAGAAAACAAGGAGGTTAAGTACAACACATACCTCAAGCACAATTTTTTAAAATCTGGAATCAGCATGGATACTTGGACTTGATATCCTTGCCGGCTTCCAAAGTAGCTTCCTCAGAATTTTGATTCTACAATAGGACCTTCACCAAAGCCACATCTTTTGTTCTTAACCGATGAACTTGCCGATCCAAGATGCTCACTAGGATATCCTTATAGGACAAAGAATCTGAAATACTAATGGTCTCCAAGGGGAAAACCAATGAAGGATCACCCATGCATTCCCTCAGCATGGGCACATGTACTACCGCATGAATAGAAATCATGATAGAGGGAAAATCCAATATATATGCAATATTTCAAACCCTTCTCAAAATCAAGTATGGGCCAAAATACCAAGGACTGAGCTTCCCCTTCTACCCAAACCACATTAGTCCTTTCATGGGACACACTTTCAAGAACACCCAATCTGAAACGTCAAACTCCAAGTCACTTTACATCATATTTGGATAGAAATTTTGGCAACTTTGGGTGGTCTTAAGACTATCCCAAATTACAATCACCATTTCCCTCGATTAGTGAACCATATCTGGGCCAAACATCTCCGCTTCAACAACTTTGAACCACCTAATAGGAGACCTACACCTCCTATCATATAGTTCCTCAAATGGGGCCATACTATTGCTGGAACGGTAACTATTGTTATACGAAAATTCAATCAAAGGAAAATTATCAAACCAATTACCACCATAGTCAATCTCATAGGCGTGCAACATGTCTTCCAAAGTCTGAATAGTCCTTTTGGATTACCCATACGTCTGCGGCTAGAAAGCCATACTAAGACTCACTTTAGTCCCCAAACCAAGATGAAAAAAGCATCGAAAATAAGACGAGAATTGAGTACCATGATCTAAAACAATCGAGACAAGCACACTATGTAACTTTACATTTTTCTGAAGGAATAACTTTGCATAATCCTCGATAGAATAAATAGTCCTTACTGGTAAGAAGAGAGGAGACTTGGTCATCCTATCCATGATGACCCAGATAAAGTCATACTGATTCCACAATTGCGGAAGGTCGGTAACAAAATCCATATTAATTATCTTTCACTTCCACACCAATTGTTCAATCTCTTGAAGTAGCCTATCGGGCATCATGTGATCCTCTTTTACTTAATGACATATAATACACTTATCTACAAAGTAGGCAACATCCTATCTCTTATTATTCGACTAATAAATCTCCTTAAAGTTTTGATACATCTTTATTGAATCGGTATGAATCATATAACGTGATTCATAAGCCTTAGCTAAAATCCTGCCTAGCATTCTATCAATAACGAGAACACATAAATTCCCTTTGTACCTCAATATAACATCATCACCAATCTCAAAGGCCATCACCTTCTGCATACATATATCATCCTTGATTTTTATCAAGACAGGATCCATTACCTATTTATCCCTTATTTTTGAACTAAGTGATGATTGGGCCACTTGTTTATCCAGCACACCACCATCCTCAGATTCCATAAGGTGAACTATAAGGTTAGTTAGATGGTGAATATCCTCCACCAATTCTCGCTTATCCTTATCCACATGCGATAAGCTACCCATGGACAACCTACTAAGAGTATCAACAATAATATTAACTGTACCTGGCTAATAGTGAAGACTCATATCATAGTCCTTTAGAAAATTAAACCACCTTATTTGCCTTAGATTAAGATCTTTATGAGTGAAAAGATACTACAAGCTCTTCTGATCAGAAAAATATTAGCATACACACCATATAGATAGCGATCCCAAATTTTCAATTTGAATACCATGACTAACAACTCTAAGTAATCAGTCGGATAGTTAATCTCATGAACCTTTAACTGCCTAGAAGAATAATTAACTACCTTACGATACTTCATTAATACACAACCCAAACCAACTCGTGACGCATCACAGTAGACCTAAAATTCCTCTGTACCCTTAGGTAGAGTTAAGATAAGAGTTGCAGTCAACTTATCTTTTAACTTCTTAATACTACCATCACAAGCGTCAGACCATAAAAACTTTACCTTTTTCTGTGTTAACTTAGTAAATAGATCAATAATAAAAGAAAAGCTATTCATAAACATTCTATAATACCCAGATAAAACTAAGAAACTCTAAATATCGATTGGAGTCATGGATCTAGAACACTTATTAACCACAACAATTATCTGAGGATCTACCATAATCTTTTTACTAGACACGACATGACCCAAAAAAGTTAGAACATTAAACTAGAATTCAAATTTAGAGAATTTAGCATATAACTGTTGCTCTTTCAAAGTCTAAAACACATGATGAAGGTGATTGGCACGATCTTCTTACTCTTAGAGTATACCAAAATATCTTCATTGAAGACAATTACAAGTAGGTCTAGAAACTGACGGAAGATCCTATTTATAAAATCCATAAATGCCGCAGGGGCATTGGTCAAGACAAACAACATCACAAAGAACTCGAAATGCCCACATGGGGTATAGAAAGCTATTGTAGTGATATCCATATCAATAATCCTTAACTGATTATACCAGAATCAAAGATCAATCTCAAAGAAAAATTTGGCATGTTAATGTTGATCGATGAGATCATCAATTCTCGAAAGAAGGTACTTATTCTTTATCGTTACCTTATTTTGATATAGATAATCAATTCAAACCCAATGGGAACCATCGTTCTTACGCACAAATAACACTACTTCACCCGATAGGGACAAGCAAGGATGAATCAAACCCTTGTCTAAAAGATCCTTAAACTCTTCTTTGAGTTCTTTCAACTCAGCTGGAGCTATTTTATACGGGGCAATAGAAATGGGACGAGTGTCCATGACAAAATCTAAACCAAAATCAATCTCCCTATCGGGAAGGACACTAGGAAAGTCATCAGTGAAGACCTTAGGGAATTAATTTACTACAGGAACATGATGTAAAGAAAGACCTTCTAAGTTAGAAGCTTTAACCCAGACCACATAATAGAGACAACCTTTGGAAATTAATTTTTGAGCACTAAGATATGATATGAATTTTCCCTTAGGATCTTGGGAACCACCACCTCATTCAATAATCGGTAAGGAATTTAAACATGATCTTATGAGTCCAACAATCTAAAGAAGCACAGCAAGAGTGCAACCAATCCATCCTTAGAATAACATCAAACTCAACCCTGTCTAACTCTACCAAGTGTACCATAGTTTCTTTACCACGAATAAATATCACACACCTCTATAGATTTATCTGACAACTACAGATTCTCATACCAGTGTAAAAACAAAAAAGGGTCCAATAGACACCTAGGACCAAAACTGAAATAAACAACCACAAATGGGGCAACATAAGATAGAGTGGACCCCAGATCAAGTAAAAAATACACATCACATAAAAAAAGTGTCAACATATTAGTAAAAATATCTAGAGATGCCTCAGACTCCTAACGAGTAGTAAATGCATAAAGATGGTTTCAACCAGTGTCGGAGCCCGAATTGGCACCCTTTGGTGCTTGAGATGATGAAGAGGCACCAAGAACCTTATTTTCCAAAGAAGCAACTCTAGAGGGACAATCTTGCTGAATATGCTCAAAATCTATAAAGAGGGTAGGATGGTATTGACTGGGCCCCACTACCTTATATTGGGCACCCTGTGCCCTAGAAGCGTCACTACCCTAAAATATTGGTCTCCAAATGGATTTGGGTAGGGAGCACTATCTATCAAGTAGAAGTTAGGACTCCCCCTGCTCTTCTACTTAAATAACTTTCCACTCTGCATTGGCTCCCACTCTTTTTTTGAATGCCAGAATTTTTTACTCTGCCTCTCACCAATTTAAACCTACTTCTTTTTCTTCTCTTTAACTTGCTGCATATACACAACCAATCTGGAGATGTCTATGTTCTTCATCAACAAGGCCACCTTACTCTCAAGAATCAACTTACGAGAAGATCCCAAAGTAAACTTTTTCATCTTGGTTGTTATATTAGATGCCAATTCTGGAGTATACGAGGACAATTAATGTAATTTAAAAGCATGCCCCTTGACTGTTATCTTTCTTTGCTTCAAGTTAACAAATTCTTCCGCCTTTGGCTCTTTTAACTTCTTCGGAAAGAAAAGATCTATAAATACACTCGAGAAATCATCCCATAAGGCAGAACCAACATCATCACCTCATGACTTTTCCCTCTCTTCATACTACTAGTATGGCACATCTTTTTATTGGTAGGCAGAGAACTCTAAAACTTTAACCTCCAAAGCATACATAACCTAAAAATTTTCTCCATCTCATCAATAACACTTTAAGGATCCTCCTCAACCTTTGTACTAGTAAACACGGGAGGATGCAACCTCATAAAATAACCCACTCTTGTGACCTCAGATGAACCTATAGCAGCAGCAAAAACTGATTGTTGTAGCTGATACATCACCAACTGAGTCAACAGGCTAATAGAGTGATGAAACTGAGCATTAGTAACCTCCTTAGGAGGCGACTGAGTACGAGTGTCACCCTCAAGAGTAGGATCAGTGGGGACAGGTTAGACCTCATAAGGATAGTCAAATGCAGCGACCCTTGACTTGGTTAGGACCCTAAAGATTTGACCAGCTCTGTCCACATTGTCCTTCAATGGGAAAGAAGAGTTTTCATGAAAATCAAATATTCTTGGAGGCATGATTTGGAAGATGAGCAAATGGAAATTAGAAGAATCAAAGACCTTAGACTCTATAGATAAAAAAATAAAATAAGAAAGGGAAATATTTCTAAATGTCTCATAGCCTCTCTCTCTTATATGTGTGGCATGCTATATACCCATAAAAGAGACTCCACTTGACATGGCTTCTCAGACACCCAATGACACCAAACCTAGTCGATGAATTCCAAATATATAACAAATATATGCTTAATTATGTAAAGATATCAAAGTATAACAATTATAAATACTATCGGGTATCAACGTTATTGAAAAATCCAATATCAATTCTGATACTACTACATCATTGCCCATACCAACAATAGCCTGACAAAGACTATTATCAAATCCAAAGAGTATCCGATCGAGACATACCCTCGACCATAGCAAAAACTAAGTCAAATAAAGTTTGAAACAAAGAATAAAAAGACTATGAAATGAAGCCTTACGAAGTATAGAATCTCACCACTTTAATGTCAACTCATGAATCAACTCAAACACCTTATCACTATGCAGTAAAGGTAGAAAAAGATCCGATTCCTATTTTGCATGGGGATAAAATATCTGGAGATGGTTATCAGTTGGAACGTTAGTATGTAACTCAGAGATAGAAGAATAAAATAATGCCATTATCCAAAACCAAATCATATCATCATATGCAATCACATGTATACACACACAAACATATATATATATCATGTCGGGGTAGGAACAAGACTTAGAATGAACTATGAAAATATTAACCTGGGTTGTGTAGCATAATATTCATATAAAAAGGCACCCACGGGCTATATGGGCCCAGATCTCCCTTAGTTTAAAGGACCCAAATGTGTGTTGCCATACAAACCAGAGAATATCCATAACCATATATGCCATTATGGGGGACACGAATCTCCTGGCATAATCAAGGTGGCTTAAGAACAAATGTATACAATATAAGGGACATGAAGGTCCCATTCATACATTCATTTATGGGTCCTGAACTTCCCGATCATATAGATACCTACACATTCTACTGAGATTTCAGCTTTAGTCCTTCAGACTCCACTTTCACTGCCCGACTACACATCCTACTTTAAAGCCTAATAGAAACATCCTTTACGCATATTCACAATAATTAATCCAATTACTTACCAAAGCCACCCCAATTGTATCATCATACCAACCCTATTTGCAAGTGTACCATATGTAATAATCATTATTAGTCAACTTTGGGACTCGAATCCATTGTCTAAACAAAGACATAATTCAATTCAGCCTTTAGGGACTCAAACCCATTTAGCCAATAAAACTACCAAGGTTATAATTCAAAAATATTTATGGTCATCAAGATCTTCATAAAACATTTATCAATCATCAACATTCATAGTAAAATGCCATAATTCAAAACACAATTCATATGGGCCAAGATTCTTCTCATTTATATTTCCACAAATAGGTTGAGAGCATAACATAATCAAACTATTGTTCCGGCAAAAAACCAACAAGTGTAAGGTTAAATAATACCCCTTTCATTAAACCACAATTTCCATACACCCACATGAGAAAAACCATTATTAAAACATGTATAATCATAATTGGAAATATGAGAAACCAATACTCAATATTATGCATTCAAACCCGCAGTCATGGCTTTCAAAACCCCAATTAATGAAGCATGAACAATGTTTAAAACATATTATTTTTGTGCAATAACAATGAAGGAAGAGTCACATGCCTGATTTAGGAAGATTCACAGAAAGATTTTGATACTTAAGCTTCTATATGATCACCTTGAATAAAACCTAACCCAATATTCTTGAGAGGTTTTTAGAGAGTGTTTAGGGAGTATTTCAATCTTCTAAAGTGTAGAATAAAAGACAAATAACTGTAATTAGATATGGGGTCTTAAGGGATTGGGTGGAAAATGTCCAAAATACCCTCAGCTTAAAAATTATAAAAAAAATGCAGGTGGGTATGATTGGACCCTACAACTCATAACCATTTCATACAAGTGGTACCCTTAACTTATCACTTAATATGAATGTTGGACACAATATTCTGTCAAACATACAACTCCTCTACCTAACTATTATCATCACCATTTGACTAGTATCCTAATGTCGTATACTAGGCAGAACATCAAAGGCTATACACTGGACAAATACGAGTTAGACCCTACCTCTCATCTATAAATCATATGACTTGATGAAGTCTTCTACTATCAAGGAAAGAACATGGCTAATTTCATACTAACTAATATATGACTATGGTCCCTAGCCCGTAACCATACCGTATAAGTCATGGTCTGAGTTGTATGATGTTTAGAAGGTTCAAGACTAAAGAAATTTTGCAAGAGACAAAGTTCAGGGTGTTTTATTTTACTACCTTTAAAAGAAGGCCAACTTATAAACACAACAAAAATAACGATATATGATAACCAAATACTTGTTCAAAGTCTACATATATCAGACCAACAAAAGGTATTACCCACAACGCGGGACTAAATTTCTGTCATCACATGTGGATTATCAACCACATATTCAAGTTGCTCAAAATGAGGAATTTTTAAGCAACATTATTGTAGTTTTTATCATTCCACCTTGACTACATTGGTATTTGGTTGACAAAGTTTGCATTCTCTTAAACTATGGTGGTGAGTTTCACTAGATATTTGCTGTTGTTTTTCTAAAAGAGAGATACATCTACATCTATGATTTAATGTTGGTAAAGAGACATACTGAGCTATCGTCTTTGATATAAAAGTTGTCCATAATGCTGCCAACTTATCCTCATATCAATGATTTTTCGGAATAATTATTCTTACTGACTAGTTGATGGTTGAAGTATACAAGGAGAAAAAAGGTTATAACCAATATTTACTGGGTCCTCTAATTGACATCAAATATTTTAAAGGTATTGCTTAGAAATCAATTGGAAGCCCATTAGTATCATGTATAATTTTCTAATAATTCATAACTTAACAATACTTGAACATGTTTATCAATATTAGTTGATTGCTTACATATCCAAGGAATGCACTATTTTTTTGCCGCTTACAAGGGAGCTTTTGAGTGAAGTACTACAAATACCAAATGAAGGACTTGATGTTGAATTATTTCATAAAATATAGGAGACATATTTGTGTAACTATAGAATTATGAAGGCTTAGAATAGTTATGTCAATATCAGTTAAGTTCCCCCAATACTAAACTCATATTTTATACCACCTAATTAATGAATAAATATGTATGAGTTAGGTCTATCTTATCAATGTTAGGAAAATACTTTTAGTTTTTTTTTGAAAAATATTTTGGATATAATGTCCTTAGCTACTAATCAAGGCATGTCTTGATTTTTTATGTATTATCTAACTTATTGGTGGAAATGTGGACCTGATTATCCATAAAAAAGTTTTTGTTGTAGATGTATTTTTGGAATTAACAGCTTAAATTTATTGTCAAAAATTTATCTATATAGGTGGCTTATCTATCAAACATCCATATTATGTATCTTTATACATTTTCCAGTTAAACAAAATTTTTCACATAACAATGTATTTTAAGAATATATCTTCCAACAACCATATTAGTGATGTTGCCCAATAACAAACCTCCAAAGAAATATGCTGCGGTCGATGTCAAATA
Organism: Capsicum annuum; assembly: GCF_002878395.1. Classification (NCBI taxonomy): domain Eukaryota; kingdom Viridiplantae; phylum Streptophyta; class Magnoliopsida; order Solanales; family Solanaceae; genus Capsicum; species Capsicum annuum. Next base: position 136,111,654 of record NC_061117.1, read on the forward strand.
TAGTAATCCAAACCAGGTTGGGGTTGAACCCACAGGGAATACGTGGAAAAGTCTCTCAAACTTGACAAAATCTATTAGTAGTGCAGAAAAGTAAGTGGGGGCATTAAAGTAAAAAGTAACATGTAGAGAACTTGAATGCAGTAGTTTGTAAGCAATAGGAGATGAACACTAGGACTATGTCTGCATGGAAATTTGATTATCAATCATCTTTTGAATGCATTTATAAATATTTTTCTTTACCTTGTGAGTCTCAGGGTGTATCCTTACTGTCTCTTGTCCGTAACCTCAGTACAACTCTCACCATTTGAGTCTCAAGTTGATTAGATGAGGGTTGATAGCCTCAAATCAATATTTTAACATCATTTTTCCAATCTCAAACTCCCTTGTGAGGATGTTCTAAAATGCAAGTAATTCCCTAGATTTCGTAGTAGCTTAGTATATAATTAATATGAGTAAGATCTGAATTAACGCAATTGGAAATAGAGTAGATAAATCTCCCACTTCCCTTATGTTTTAATCCTCCAGGGTTCTCATAACCGTAGTCAAGGAAATTAGTTGCTTATGATCATGCAACAATCCATGGAAATAAATAAAGAAGTCATGTAATTAATTTCACAATAATGAATGAATAAATCTAAAACCTCCACTTTGATACGATACAAAAAACTCAAGGACAATTGTATCAATAATAAAAATATGTAAAAATTTGAAGAAAATTGTAATAACTGTGTAACATAATAATGGAATAACCATAGGGTTCTCATAATCAAAACAAAATAGGAAAAATATGTTAACAGTTATCATGCCTCCAGCAATGAGTTATTACGTCTGGTTATGAATCGCTCGTTGTAGTCAAATCTCTTTTCAGGCTTCAGCGGTTACGACTCATAATGTTAACCTACGAGTTGTCTGCTGCTAATTTTATTCACTCCAGTAACTTTTAATCCTTAGGGACTTTGAGCCTATTATATTTAGGAATTCTTACCATAGATCATAGTAAATCCTTACGCCATATGGCCTTCACTAGTTACTACTAGAGCATCAACCTTCAGTACTTTGCACACTGTTCTCAGTATTGATTCACACTGTGAGTCTTAATCTGACCTCATGACTCGTAGAATTCTATGACTTTGCTTTTGGAAATTTGCTTTGCACACTATTATCTTTGTGAGTTTAGATAAGAGTTGTAAGCTGATTGAATGAATCATAGCTTGACTAGTACTTTACTTATTCTGCACTTTCCTGTTTTTTTTTAATTCAACACAACTTCTGATCTACTTTCCCCGAAAAACACATAAAACACATATTATATATGAAAAAATGACCTAAATACATCATTTCTCTGTTTAAGCATCAAATATTCCATGTTTGCATGGAACATCAACACTCTCAAATTAGAACATTTGCATGTCTTTAGGAAAAGCACAAAACAAACAAAAAGAAGATGCTTAAACAGTCATATCCTAAGATACCTTTGGCAGTAAATTCTCAGCTTTAGTTCATAACACATTGCCCTCTCTTATTTTTAGACTTTCAAAACCAAATTATGCATATAGATGGAGTTCAACAACATGACACTCAAGAATCGAGTGGTGGCATTACATTAGCAACGAACAACTAGGCATATACACAAGTTACACTACACAAATAAATAAATAATTTAACAATGTGACCCTTGTACCCTCTTGGTCAAATAAGTCCCATTCACTCAAATAGATTTATTGTGATAATGCAAGGATGGTCAACAGATGCTCCTGCTCACAAAGAAGTTCCACAATGTGCACAAAATACCACAGGCTTGCCCTTATATTCTTTACCTTAATTTTTGAACGGTCGAATTAGGATCACTATTTAACTTTATTTGTCTTATAACGTAGGCTTGGGGTTGGTATGCTATAATAGGGAATTTTTTTTAGTGACTAAGTATTCTTAAAAATACAATTACTTTTGGTTCCACTCATTTTCAAACTTTTCTTTCAATCCACCCTTGTTTCTCTTTTTTTTCTATTCATTTTCAACCTGTTCAGACTGGCTACCATCTTTTATTTTTTTCTTTTCTCATTTTTCACAAATTTCTTTTTCTTTCTCTTTGTCTATTTTTTATAGTTTTCCAATTTTTCTTTTTCTACCATACAAAACCCTACTTTGTTTTCTATTCACAACACTTCTTCATATCTACTTTCCTTTGTGCACCCTCTAATAGCTAGCCTCAACACAGGCAATTTCCCTGAGTTAAGGTACACAATATCCAAGGAAGAGCAGGACCAAAATAGGTTCATTACAATTAAAATAGGAAGTCAAATCAGTGTGAAAAACAATTAAATCTATTATGGCTCAAATTGGGATCAAGGGATTCTTATTCACATTTGGTTGGTTATTTTTGGCTAAAGTAGACTAATTTTTTCAACAACGTCCTATGATACTTTCCGAACTGATGATGCTACAACCTAGGTAAGACTAACTGGGCAAGTTCTTTATTTCACTCACACAAGGAACTGGGTAACGACTTACGCACATATTGTACATGATCACATAGGTAGTTACTTCCTATTCAGTTCATGCAACTGTCTACTACAATTATTACACATCTAATTCTAATTCCATTATGAGGTTCACAACGGTCACATGGGTACACAAACCACATAGTTGTCAAAATTTTAAGAGGCGCCATTTTTTTCCAAATATATTCAAAACTTTTAGCACAATCAAATCAACAAATATTAACTGCCTTAGTTATGAAGTTTCTTCCCATTTTAAACATCACACAAAATACATGCACAAAACATCACAAAATATTACATAATATGCTACTTTTGCATTCAAACAACATTAGATGAGAAAAGAAACATGACAACAACAACCCAAAATGGCTATGCGTTGCACCCCTACCCCCAACTAAATACCTATGCACTGTCCCCTGTGCAACTAAAAATACAAACCCAGGGCAAAGACATACGTGGGTGCCATAGGAGCCAGATCAAGCCTGATTAGCATGTGGGACCTCAAATTGGGCCCCACCTTAAATATCAGTGGTTCCACCAACTGTCAGGACACTCTTAGTAATAGTGGCCAGTGAGCTCAAAGGTGTCTTGGTAGCAGTGCAATAGTACTGCTCATTCTAGAAGATTCAGTATGTCTCGAACTACCATACCCCACCTCTATCTCTTAGAACCTCTTCTCGAAGACCCTCTAACTCTGAAGACTATTTTGTTGCTATCTAAATATTTTCATTTTTGGTTCCCTTTCTCTTTCTTTGTTTTTTTTTATTCACCTTCTTGCCAGATTCAAGGGTCACATCATCAATAGCCTAAATATTTTTACCATATCCTTACCGTGGGTATCTTCAATAATAGGGTTAGAGAGGATTAGTCGATTATCAAACTCCTCTACTAATTTTCATAGCTCGATTAACTCAACATGTACAACTACTAGGTTTGGGGACTAGATACATTCATGCTGCTAGTTAATCCTCTGCTAGAACCCATCAAACCTAGCTTGCATTGTCCTTGTTTCTTCCCTAAGACTTCTCTTAACCCACGATTTCACTCCTCTTTCTGTTAAGTGCACTATCATTTCCAAAATCCTTAACATCTTCATGTCTTTAGACATAAGCAACTGAGACATTAATACATAGCCATCTAGAACCAACCTAGATGTCGATGGCCATGGTGCCACTGTAGGTGGTTGAATAGTACGGGAGGTTCCTGCTTCATCAGAGGCCTAGATATTGGATAGTATTAGTAAGGGCGTCAACTATATCGGTTAAACTCACAGTGTTATCTCCTCTAACTTTCTATGCATCAGTAATTAGTAACGTGCACAACTTTTCCATCTTTTAAATAAGGTTTTTTACATATCTAATTAACCCCAAATCTATTGTGGTTCTATGTCTCAATTAATATATGGAAGCTCTAGCACTCCCGCCTCCAAACATATCTTAGTTATCTAGTATGGAAAAACCAATATAGCGTTTGTGATAGTTTTCATATCGTTAATCTGTTATTCTATCCACTTGGCTACATCGATCTTATATGTCAACATTATACCTACTATTATTTCTAATTTTTCCAGACCCACAATATTGTCTTATAAATTATGACTCAGTCTATGCCTAACCTACCTGGGTCCACCAAGCTTTTGCTTAGAAGTTTAGGCTGCCTTTCTTGATTGATGATGATCCTCCAACCACACCAACTACCTATGGTGTCTTTTTCCAATACATAGCAATGATCCGACCATCCAACAGAACTGAATAAGTTTATATTCTGAACCTATTTATTTAACCTTTATTCTTCTTCTCTAATAAAAAATCTATCTCTGTGGTGTTGGTTGGTAGTATAAACTCTAGTCCATGAAGAAATTAGGAGATGGTCTGAGCAGAGATTTTCACCCAAGTGACTCAAATTAACGAATTTGACAATGGGTCTGCACCCCTCCACAAATTTCCCTACAGTATTTACCTTTTCAACTACATCTGATACGCAACATAAAACTCAATCTATCTTGGTGTTCTAGTCATCCACTTCAACTTATATTGCTTGAATCTAGCATCAAACGAAGGCATCTCATATATGCTTATAGTGGTAGTTGTCTCTTCAGTTAAATACTTTTCAAGGGATTTCTGGTCAAATGGTTCACAACGAGGTGCTTTTCATATAAGTCCTGCATTTTGGGGTACCCCCACTGTTCAACGATAGGCATAGAGGCAAACTCAATTAAGAGTAGAGTTGGAGGTAATCTTGATGGTGGTATTTCTTTCATTAAACCGTCACTCTCCTTACTATCCCCTTCTCCCTCAGGTTCGGACCCATCATCATCACTATTCTCATTCTCGTAGTCACCTCTATTATTATTTTATTTTCCTTAGAACCTGATTCTTCCTCACACGTGTCCTTGCTATTTTCTTCTTCATCATCATCATATAACATTTTACATCAGAGGATGATGGTGAATGGGGTGATAAAGTGCTAGGGTTTTTCATCCTTAGTGTAGACCTAGGGGCGTGTCGTCCTCCGTAGTTGCTTTTGCACCCCGAGGTACCCTTTCCCTTTTCTCTACCTACCCAATATTTCGTGTTTTTTGAGGCTACTGGTTAACTCATCGGTGTCCTCATACTCGAAGTTAAGAATGGACTTTGGGTATGGTTTTTTTGGGTGTACTTCTTCGGTGTAAACTTATTTGATGGATCACCTTTTATAGCCATTAGTACCTATTGAGTAAGGCCCATTAGTTTTTCCTAAGAAAAGAAAAGAAAAAACAGGAAATAATGTGTTAGTGTAGTAAATACTAGGCATACTATTATTCAAGGTAGTAAACGTTAAATCTAGTCATAAGTCGTATTGCGACTTATAAGGTGGAAGGATTCCTAATCAGTATTTACTGGGTTGCAAATGAGTCCTCAAAATGAGTCATAATATTAAACTATGACCCATTACAAATACTTATTATCTGACCTGTACCACTTTCTTAATTCTAAACCATCTTCAGTCATTGCGACTCCTGAATACGAGTCATATAGTGTGACTATGACTCGATAAGATGAGTCATAATGTTAACAAAACCTAAACTCTTATAATCAATCATGTTACAAGTGGAATGAGTGATGTAACAACTCTTTAAGTGACTTTACGAGTCGTTAAGAGACCCGTAGCCACTGTAAAATCAATGATTAGAGTAGCTGGTTTAGATTTTAAGCCTAACACAACAATATTAATTAAGATAAGGTCAATCTATTAATTTTTATCCTCCAACAATAACATTTTAATAAAAATTGTACTCTTACTCCTATTTATTATCTTCATTGCTACTTTATTTCAAGAGCAAGGCTCAAGATGCACTTACATGCATATTAGAGTCAAGCTCCAAAGAAATATAAATAAAGTACAATACTACATTCATAGGTAAAGCATGAAATGAACAATACTTAATTTTACTTTATTTGGTTACTTGATCAATGCCTTAATGAAATGAGCCCTAATTCTTGTGCTTTTTTGTGCTTTGGGGATGTTTAATTGTCGAATGTAATGTTGGGAATGAAGATTTTAGAGTTTTCTAGTATATTTTGGGAATGGATTGAGTCACCAAATTCAAATGATTGGAATACTAATCATTTGGTTTTCGATTTAGTTTATTTAGTTTGGAACAAATCGGGTTTATCTACTAGGCCTGCAATGTCTGTCCTTTTTATAAGTCTTAAGCATAACTCATAACCAAATAATATGGGTCGTAGACTCCCTCTATAATACTTGGAACCTTACCTGGGTTTCCAGTCGTTATGACTCAAGGTGATGATTCTTAGTCACTAACTACAACACCTTCTGAGAGTTACAATGTCTCAAGAGACAAAAATACCTAGGAGATTATTAAGCCAAGTCCCTACAACTTAGATGACGAGTCATAAAATATAATTAACACTCGTAAGGTAAGCCGTATGTCCTGACACTAGAAAAATATTCAGTTTTATTCTAGCAATCTCCAGCCATGCATATTGAACTCAACAATTACCTTATAAAAAATAAGTACAAAAAATAGGTTTCCTCCCACACAACGCTTGATTTAACACTGCAACATGACATAAATAGGTTGGATACTCAGATTTCACCAATCAACCCCATCGGTTGCCTCCTATGTAGTACCTTATTTAGTGTTATGGAATGACTCAAATGCCTTGGTTACTCAGACTTTGCCAAGGCTCAAATCATCAATTACCTTTACTTCCTCAGTGTTGCCCATATAGTGCTAGACCCTTTACCCATTCACTATCACTACTAGAAATTACCCCTATGAAAATAGTTCAAAAATCATTGCGATAGATATAAAACTATTGCAATAGAGCTACCGCAATGGTTTTATATGTGTTGCATAAGTGGGCATTGCAATAGGTCTATTGCAATGACTTTTGCAATGGTTACAAAAACCGTTGCAATAAATAGACCTATTGCAATGGTTTTTTTAACTCCTATTGAGACGGTTCATATTTTCTATTGCAATGTTTAAGAACCATTTCAATAGACTATATTGCAATAATAGAAAAGCATTGCAATAACCTTATTTCAACAATTTTTGATCTTTTGCAATGGTTTTTCAGTACCTATGGCGATGGTTTTTGACACCTATTGCAATGATTTTAGAATCTTTTGCAACATTTTTTGCTACCTATTGCAACAATTTTTTCCACCTATTATTATAGCTACTTCAAATACCAATTGATATATATACACACACATCACAAAATCTTTCATTAATAGTAATACAAATTAAAATCTATAACAAACTAGTAATCTAAACCCAAAATCAAAATGTTAAAGTCAAATGATCATTAGTTTTCCCACATAGTATCATGTTCAAGTGGAGATAAATTTTAGGAAATTCAATATCAAAAAGATCGATATTGAAGCATTTATCAACAATTCAAAAATCTTCTCAAGTAAGGTCAATTTCTTCATGACATCTTCCTTCATTTCCTTCTTCATTTTGGACCCCAATAGAAAGAGAAAAAATAGTCTAAATTAGCTCTTAAATGACAGCATATTTAAAGAGGGTAAGTTGGCCTATTGTTTATAACACTATAACGAGTAACGAAGCAAACTAAAAAAATAATAAACATAGCTATTCACTTCACAATAACAACAAAAGAGCATAACTTATTAACATACAATACCATCACGATCGTGTAGTAAAGAGTAGCATACTTTCTAATTACTAATGAAATAATAGTACATAAATTAAATAATGCCATCAAGAATTCGAACAAACAAAACAATGACTCTAGTTGAGCAGTTCTTATATTGCTTTGGTTCAGAACTATTGCTCTTGTTGATCATGTATTATTAATAGAGCAATGATTATATTGCTTTGGTTCAGCAACTAGTGTTGGAATTAGCTGGTTCTGTCCTCTTCATTTCTTGTGTACTGTAGAAGATGAAATTCTTTCACTGACAAAAACCCCTCAACTTTTTCACAGGGGGTATTTTACTCTGTTATCACACTGTCACTACACTTCTTTAGTTATGTTAGTAAATCTTAATTTGACAAAAAATATCTCCTATGAAGGAAGAAAGCAGCCGATGAACTCATTGATTATGCACATCCAATCATACTAGGCTACTACGTTTATCTTACCAATGAAGGTAATAAGCCCAATGATCACTTTGTAGGAATTTTTTATGGAGTTGAATAGCCAGTATCGAGAAAACACCTCTCATTGCATGAGAGATAATTTACAGACCGATGAATGAAGAAGGGTTGGGTGTGAAAAATTGTAAAACATGGGATAAGGCTCTTGTAGCAAAACAGGTATGGAACATTACTTACAAAGCTAATAATCTTTTGATAAAATGGGTCAACCATATACAAATAAAGCAGAAAAATGTTAGGAATATAAAGCCCCCATTAATAGTTGTTGGTACTGGAAGATACTCTGTGTGGAATCAAAGAAATATTTACACCAGGCTATGACTAGGATAGATGACTCACAATCTAGAATGGATATACGTGGAGGATAGGAAAAGAGGCTCCATGAAACACTTGGAGAGAAGTATGGAATAAAATAAATGTCACCAAACACAACTTTAAATGCTGGTTAACAAGCATGGAAGGTATTGACTCGGGATAGACTATTAAGAATAAAAGTATGTCAGTATAAGATATACATGGGTCATTATTGAGCAAAATATAGGAGTGGTAGCAGAACAGGTTCTTTAGCAAAATATGTCATTTTTGAGTTGTGATTTACCAATAAAGAGAAATGTTTTTAGAACTCAATTACTCTTTTAATCAATTGAAGATTGCGCTCACCATCTTGTGAAACAAGTTAGGCTTCTCTTCAAAGAGACCAAGCAAGTGTTTCCTCATACTAGCTTCTAACTTTATTACATCTACCTCAGGAACACCATACCACACTTTTGGAGCCACCTAATTCATGTAATTTAATAAGTATAAGTGGTGATCTTCAATATTTTGTTCGGTAAAATTTTTAGAAAAGAAAATTGGCAAATAAATAAGACAAAAGCACAGGGGCTGATAATTTTTTTAGGTTATTAAAGATTAGAATTATCATCCAAATTATATATTTCTAGAAAGACTGATGTACACTGTTACCCAATTACAAAGAAAAGGATTTAAAGAGCTGGCCCAGTAAGAATTAGTACTTATTTTCCAAAAGTATGACTTCAAAAAGTCTGTCTTTAAGAAGCTACTCTACAATGCAAGAGAAAGGATTAATCGTAATGAAGCAATCACTAATACCACCCACTGATATTTTGAATAGAAATGACCTCAAAAACTTTACCTGATTATCACTTGTGTATATTTTCTTTCTTATTAAAGGTTATACATGCTCTTTTACAGAAAAATATTATTTATAAGTTCTTTATAAGAAGTAGATCATTTTGTAGCAAAGAAGTTAAGTATAAAAACAAAATTGTAGGAAAGAAGAATATGAGGAAGGCATTAGCTAATTATATTTCAACATCTTAGAGCAACCTATTAAAGAGAACTAGGCACTAATAGAGCTGCATTGTCGATAGAAAGACTTGCTGAGGCAATTGCACCCAATAAACATCAGTCACCATAGTACATTATGAAGTTATTGAGGTGAACTATACTAGTTACCTAATAGAATAATTAAAAGCACATTCCTATATACAGCCAAGGTACCAAGACCCTAGATATATCACTGCTCTCACACATAAAAAAGAACCAAGGATCCTTGGAAAACTTTTGAAGTTCCATCCTAAGTTTACATACTTTGTGTCAAAAAAGATAACTTAATGATTGTGTTTAACGCCCTAAATCTAGTACACAGAACGCTACATGGTGCTCATGATCCGGAAGGACCACAAGCTAACCCATGACTAATATTTGTAACTGAGCACTGAATAGTATATTGAAAATATGCAGAATATAAGTTGTAAGGCCGTAAGGTTCAAAACAATAACATAACTGATAAAAAAATATCTTGATGAGGTATAGAAATACCCAAAGCTAAAATAATCTATCTGAGCATACTATAGTTTGAAAACCTCTAAATTTTCTGAATAAGGAGTTGATGGGACATGTCACCAACTAACTCCAACTACTAAAATAAACTAAGTAATGAAATAATAAAGTAATGATCATATTCTCAAAGGATAAGGACTCACTGCTGACTCTAACTGCTGGAAATGGAATGCTATTGATGCTCTGGAGCTCGTGCTTCTAAACCTATGGTATAAAACACCATAGTGCAAATACGTTAGTATGTTAAACGTACTAGTATACAAGTGAGGTAAGATGAATGCAAAGGGTTCATATGCATGAAAATACTAACAGAATATATAACAAGAACATGAGAATGCATACATGAATAGTAACTGTAATTGAGGTCGTGATAGGACTAAATACTGAGTTCAGACTACCGAGTCTACTAACAATATGGATTTACAAATATCTGAGTTTACTAGTAACTGATAACTGAAAGACTATTTCTGATAGTCCAGATTATAAATAATAGATCTAAGTGTTATACGGAGCTGGGTGACTGTATCGAGAGTCCTAAAATATGTATAACTATATGAGTTCTTTACTAAAGTGGGTGACTATATCTGACAGTCCTAATTTTTTTTAGAACTAGCTGAGTTCCATACTTAGCTGAGTGAATGTGTCTGACAGTCCTGATTTATTTAGAAATGGACTGAGTTCTATTCTGAAGACTCAATCTAAAACTAAAATTATGGGAGGTAATTATCTAACCGACATACCCCAAATCTAAACTGGTGGGGTCCACCCTATAACCCCATCTGGAGGGGTGTCAGTACTATGCCATAGGTAAAGACAAACTGTGAGCAAACACTTTCCGACAAGGAGCTCTTCAGTCAACCCCTCCTATAAGGAAAACATAAATGAGATGTATAGTCCCTACACTCGTAGGGGTACATCTCAACCTACGCTGGATACGTAGTTCTAGAACACAGGGATTACTGCTAAGGATCACACCTTCTACTGGCCGACATTGTGTTTCCTCATTCCTGAGTTCACTCGGTGCTGAATCCTACTCCCAACTTAGTAGACATAGAACTGATTTCCTAGTTCATACTAGGCTGGACTAATCTATTACTAATTTTACTGATTAACTAGATTGAACTGAGTTCACTGGATTTCCGTTGATTGATGGAATACTACTAAATTCTGCTAACTGACATATTGATACTATGTTCTGTTCGCTGAATAAGTTTTCTAAGGTCTGAACTAAATACTACCGACACATGATGACTGACTAAGATCACTGAGATTTCTGAGATTACTAGGATTACTGAATGGGACTGGACTAATATTGAGTGTATTGAGTTTTCCTCAGTCACATGACTAACTAACTTATACTAATCATGGTTCGACAGAGAGTATCATAAAAACATGACAATGGCTCTAGGCACATAGCTAAATTATTGGGTACTTAATATCCTAGGACTTGATAGCGTAAACGTAAATCAGGGCACAATCTTGAAAGCACAACAATGGTTATATATATATCCGTAATTTATTGAGTAAGATATTTCATCAAACACTTTACACGCACTAACTTGTACATGAATGGGGATTTCATAATAACATGCTATGAAGGCACTATTTTCCTCACATAGGCATTTTATCAAACACATGGGGAGCATGCTTTGGTTATGCAAAAATCAATAAATTAAATTATCTTGGAAAAATAATTCAACTATAAAATTGAATGTTTTCTCATGAATATTATGCAAAACATCACATACTAGGATCAATCATTGGAACATCTAATTTGAAATATGGATCGAAAACCTACTACAATATGAACATTAATTTCAATTCAACTAAATCATGAACATTCATAAATACAAAATATTTGGATTTTGAAAAGATATTCTTGAGCTTCATGGGTGAAATGGACCCATGGATCAACACTTAACATACGTTGATTGTGAGTTTCTTGAAGTTCTTGGAGGAATTCTTGAGATTTGCTTTTGAAACTTGGGGCTAGAGTTTTCTATCTTTGAGAGAGAGTGATTTATTTCTTTATAGATGTGAGTAAACAATGAGATAATAGGTCTTTTTAGGGTTTAATGTCTTGTATAGTCTTATTTTTTATTTTTGGAATTTAACAAACAACCCCTGAAATTAAATGGCAGAACCTAAAAATTCCTGATTTTACATGCTGGAGCGATGCGGTGAAATCGTGCCAGCTCACTTAGAACTGGACAATTGGAAAACTGGTTGGTGGCGCGACGCGGTCGAAATCACGTTGCCACCTTGGTTGTGACTGGAATATCACCGCGACGTTGTGGAATCGCATTGATGCACTAGAAATTGACAATTCTAAAATTTACCCTTGGCGTGATGCACCAATATCATGGAGGCTCACTAGTTTTTGAAGAATGGCATTTTGGCTGGCTCCAAGACTCGCTAAAGTACCAGGTGGTACTCTCTTACTAAATTGGCTCTAACTCTTTGCCCGTGTGTCGAATTTGGGCAAATTTGGTATCGATGGAGAGCTTATTCAATTTCCCACACAACAGTAAGTCTAAATCTTGAAAATTCCCCATGTATAAAAGTGGATTCATCTTTTATAGCAAGTCTTTAACATTTTTGGGTTGAATTTAAGTTACGTAGAAGTACGGGGTATTACAATATATCCCCCTTGGGAATATTCATCCTTGAATAAGACTTATTAAAATAGAAGATATGATAAGCTGTATTACATACTAAACATAAGCAACTGAGACATGAGCTAATGACTAACATGACTGATGAACTGAATGTATCATACTGAACATGCATATCTGATGCATGAATTCATGACTAAACTGACACACGACTGCATGATTGAATATGAAATGGTCATTGATACCAGGTTTGTAATAGAAATTCTTCATACGAAGTTTCTGATGGAAAGTTGAGCATGGAACTGAATAAGTTCAAGGAAGACTGTTTCCTTAAACTAAAAATGCTAATGAGCCTGATATTAATTACTAAATGTGCATAAGCGGAAACATGAGAATGTAAATAAGTCTAGAACGTGACACATTAGCTGAATATCGTGATTTGAACTAAGTACCTTAAATGCGCGACTTACAACTGAGATTAGAGTCTGAGGGTCAACTCATGAGCACCCCTTACTCCTAAATGGATTCATTACCAAAAGAGACCAGCATGTTTATGTCAAGAAAGTTTCATGAAATTATAGTGTATTTCCTCCTTGGGACACTATGCTTTCTTGAAAAATATTGGGCTGACTTTGCTGAGCTATGAGGAAAACTGAGGTGATGCACAAGGCACCTATGAACTAAATCATGACTAAATATCAAAGATATAAAATTACGACATGATGCATAAACTAGGCTGAACATGCAACTACTTGGTCAGTCCATCTTAGAATGATCACATTCATGAGACTCCGAATAGTGTGACTAGATAGAAAAATAGAAACCACACCATCCAAACTTGTTCGCCTGACTGCTAAACTGAACTACTGGCTCTGCGGACTAACTCAATCTAAAAACTTATACTCAAATGGAGCATCTCTATGACACTCTTTCAATAGAGTTCTAATGACTTTAGAGAGAAAGTGAATCTTGGCCTGGTCTGAGTAGGACATCTGAATGGGAGATCGCTATATGGCTGGGATTCTTGTATTAGGAGGAAAGGCCTATGAAACATCATCTATGATAAAGTAACTAAACCTTATGCACTACACTTGAGACTAATGAAAAGATTCACATGGTGTTGAGCACGAATGCATTAATATACTAACTTATTTGATTAACTAATTAACCGATAGATGAATACTGGGTGTATAAGACTGAACTATAGTTAGTCTACATAAACAGCCTGAGGCTGTATAGTATTATCCATAAGAGGTAAGGACTATCCTGACTGAGTAACATGAGGTGACTAGGCATGGATTTATGACAATTGTATTACTTCAAATTGCAAGACAAAGCGTATGGCATAATTCAAAAACATTCTGTAACGGAGGTACTAAAATACTAATAACTAAGTAACAGATGGCCATATGATATGGTCGGGTAATCCTAAAAGTGAACTGAGTTTCTTATTTGGATGGACTAGGACTGGGACTGAGATTGTATCTAAGATGGTAATTAAGACGGTAACCACAACTAAGACTATAATTGGGACTGAATACTGGTTTTCTAAGAAATGAGGTTTGAAGTGCTATAGACATAATGAATCCTGATGATTAAGTAACTGATAGCTAAAAGCCATGGTTTTATAGGACTATCATAGTCCTTTACTAGATACTGACTACCAAATAATGTTTTAATTGAGGACTTAAGGACGGAACATCAACATCACAAATTTATCGAGGTATCTAAACTGAGAGTATACGTGACATAATCTGAGTTTGGCTGATTACTAAAAGTGGAGCATAAGTCATGTGGGTTGAACATACTATAAGATAGGATATGAGTGCATGAGTCATGAGCTGCATGACCTAAGTCTGATGTTTCTGCACTCATGAAACATGATTCGTAACACTGAGTAAGCCAAAATTCCTTATACTAGGAACTTAAAACACACTCTATTTTATGGAAAGCGTGTGAACATAAGCTGGGTGCATGGAAATGTGACATAAAACATGCATAAGTATTGTGATAGTTAAAGTAGAAAACTTCGTATTGAGATATGAATGGGCCGGGAATCTTCTTCCCTTACTGATTTCCTACACATACTAGTATTACTACTAGAACCTGAAGGCTTATCTTTCTGAGATATCATAACTGAATCTATAATATGTAAATGAGGGCTACTTTAGGAGGACTTTATTGATTTTTTCAGAACTAAAGTGTATAGAGTCTGTTTGGGTGTTGCCCACTGGCAGCACTGGAAATAGCACCCTATTGATTTGGGTGACCAGACTGAGTTGAGGGATGACCGTGCTGACTTCATGGATCGGGTTTAGGATAGTCTCCGACCATATGAACTGATTGACTCATGCAAAACACATATTAATATCAGTTGTACACACACCCTTATGATACTTACCACATTCTTCGCAAAGTGGATGAGTGCGAACAACGCTTTGACTATTCTGAGATTTGGAACCTAGCGCCGTATCTTTTATACCATTTCTAAAATTAATAACTAAAGCACTGGTTGAGGAAGGAGCTAGAACTGAAAACGTCTGGCTATGATGAGAACGGTTACCTCCTTGTGACCCTAGCTGAGAAAAACTATAACTACCCATTCTGGCTTTTTTACACTCTTGCTCTTTGTACTTAAGTTTCTGCTCTTCAATCTGTTAAGCATGGACCATAAGTCTAGATATGTCCATTTTCTTAATCAACATCACAGTCCTACATTCCATAACCACTCTACCTGAAACCCTAGACATAAACTTACTTATTCTGGATCTACTGTCAGCTACTACATAGAGAGCATACCTAGCTAACTGGGTGAAATTGAGGGAGTAGTCTTTTACGCTCATGCTACCATGTCTGAGATTGATGAACTCTAACACTTTAGCTTTTTTCTACTCTAGGGGAAATAATCTATCTAAGAAGGTTGTAACAAACTCTTTCCATTCAATGGGCTCAGTATTTATACCCATGTCTACCTTCCACTATTTAAACCACATATAGGCTACATTTTGTTGTTGATAAATGACTAACTCTGCACTCTCACTAGAAGTCACTCCCATGATGTCTATGACTTTCTGAACCTAGTCATGAAATTCCTGTAGATCCTCTTCGGACATAGAACCTAAGAATCAAAGAGGGTTCATTTGGGTAAAGCCCTAAATCTTAGCTGTAGCTGAATTGGCCACTGGGTTGGACAAAATAACAGCTGGCCATTCATTTTGAGTTGTGACTGAATTGGCTAGAGTAGTAAATGCAGTCCTGAATTCTGTATGGAAAAAATATTCATCTAGGGGATCTGCCTAAACGGGCTAAGTTGCTAACTGATTATTGATTCTCTTTTTGCTAGCCCCTTTGTAAGACATTCTGTGAGCCAGAGGAAGAAGTGGATTATACTGAGAAATTAATTAGAGATTATTCTCACAAGTATGACATGAATATAGAAAGAAGGGAAACTGTTCCTAAACCATCTCATAGCCTCCTTCACATAAGTGTGGTGCACAACATACCTATGTACAAGACTTTACTAGATGCGGATTTCCAGACTTCGTAGGACACTCTTTAACTTTAGGCTCTGATACCAATTTTGTAATGCCCTGAATCTGATACCCAGAATGCTGCACGATGCTCATGACCCTGAAGGACCACAAGCTAAGCCATCACTAATATCTGTAATTAAGTACTGAATAGAATACTGAAAAGATGTAGAATATAAGTTGTAAGGTCGTAAGGTTCAAAACTGTAATACAACTGATAAAAAAATATCTGGATGATGTATAGAAATACCCAAAGCTGAAATAATCTGTCTGAACATACTATAATCTAAAAACCTCTAAATTGTCTAAATAAAGAGTTGATTGGACATGTCCTCAACTAACTCCAACTACTTAAATAAACTAAGTAATGAAATAATAAAGTAATGATCATGTCCTCAAAGGATGAGGACTCATTGCTGACTCTGACTACTGGAACTGGAATGCTACTGATGCTCTGGAGCTCGTGCTTCTAAACCTATGGTATAAAACATCATAGAAAAAATACGTCAGTAAATTGAATTTACTCGTATGCAAGTAAGATAGGTGGAATCCAATATTGCGGCAATGTGGCAAAAATCACGTTGCCACCTTGGTTGAGCAATGGAATGGCATCGCGATGTGGTGGGATCGCATTGACGCACTAGAAATCAACAATTCTGAAATTGAGCCTTGGAGCAACATGCCAATATTGCGGAGGCTCACTAGTTTTTGATGAATGCCATTTTGGCTGGCTCCACAACATGCTAAAGTACCAGGTGGTACACTGTCTTACTAAATAGGCTCTAACTCTTTGCTCGGGTGTCGGATTTGGGCAAATTTGGTATCGATGAAAAGCTTATTCAATTTTCCACACAATAATTCATCTTGAAAATTACATATGTATATAAGTATATTCATCTTTTAAAGAATATTTTACACATTTTTGGGATGAATTTAAGCTATGTAGAAGTATGGGGTATTATATTATGTTTAGGGAACCCACTTCGAAACACTCAAGTTTCCAATTCATCCCCATAAAGCACCTGGTAAATAAGGACAAAAGAATGACACAAAGGATGAAACTATTTTACATCCTAAATGGTTTTTCAAAAAAGAAAATAAAGATAATCAACAATGAATGCCACCTTTTATCTGAATTATCAAAACGCTTAAATTATTCCAAATGGCTTTTTTGAAGAAATAGTTATTTTTGACACCTTCTTTGTGACACCTTTTAATAAACTATGATTGTCCTCTTATCTTAAATACTGCCTTCTGAACATGTTTTTGAGAAAAAGAATGAAATTTAGCTTAGAAATCACTAAGAACCTGTACCTCAGTAGGAAAAATAAAGGGAAAAAAAGGCATGGGTTTCCTGAGATGATTATTTTTTTACTTCTAACAGACTAACTCAGGGCTATGAATAATTAAAGTATAATCAATTAGAAATGGATCTTGGGATTATGCTTTTCTAGGGACAAATTATGCATGGCAGTATGATCATTCAGTGCAAATTCTATTCGTTAGTGATGTTCTATGCCAGGTTGGACGTCCTTGAGACTAGTTTGTCAATAATGTCTCAAAGATCTCACTCATAGACCCTTTTGAGTACATAACGTGTGTCTCAATTAAATCCACCCAACACCTCAGTTGGGTATCACTATTTCTAGGATGATACCCAAGGTATAGTTAACCTCATACTCACCCTTATGTCTAATATATTAAAAATTTGTAAATCACACCCATTTATTTTCTACTATTACCTTGGTTCCCACATCCCTCTTTCAAGGATGATGAGGGTTCCAAAATTTTACCCAAATCCCTCTTTCAAGGATGATTTGAGCATTCAAGAGCAAGGAATTTTCACCCACAAACCTATATGGGTATCTGGGGCTTTCACCCACAAATCCCAACCAATTTAATCAAGCAATAGTAGAACCCATCATCAACAAACTAGAATATACAAAAATGAATCACAACCCACACACAATTTCATGCTAATCTAGCATAATCCCAAGAGGAAGAACTAGCTACACATAAGACTAATAAGCAAGATATACCCAAAAATCTCCATCAAGTTGATTTATTAAAAGACAAAAAGAATGCAAATTGCAAGCTTTAGGTTTAACTAATCTTTACTAGAAATTTTCAATCCTTCACTTGAAATCCATTCTAATGTATTCTTCACCCAAAAATTAGTATTGTAGTTTTCTTCTCAAAATTGGAAACTAGAATGTGAATAATAGCCCCATGTAATTTAGGATCTCCTTAATGGGATAGGGTTTGAACTTCTTAAGGGAATTTTGGGATGAATGTGTGAATTTACAAATTTTCCCCTTGGCTATATTCTCTCTATGCCGCGATAGTGGGAGCTTTTCTACAATCGCGGCTACTATGACCATGGTCAAAGCTTGTGTTCGTGGTATATTGACCTATCTTGACTGGCAGCGATCGCGGTAACTGAGGCCTATTTCTGGTCCAGGTCTTCCAGATACACTTCTTTTCTCTCTTTTGATCTATTTTATTTCAAGTCCACATCTTTCCATCTCATAGCCTATGTGCCTGCAAAATGTGGATATTAGTGCATTTAATCACACATATATGTCATTTATACATTTAAATCATAGTAATGTGCACCAATGTTGAGTGCAAATAAGTGGTAAATTCACGACTCATCAACACCACCAACTTAAAGATTTATTTTTCCTCAAATAACACTACCTCATACCATGATATAATGCAAATTTATGCCCAAATTTAATGACCCAATAATTACAATGACAACAAGCTTAGTTACTACCATAAGTAGCTCTTCAAACATGGGCAAAGCTATTCTCCTAACACCACTCAACATAAAATGTAATATCCAAGGATGAAAAAAACTTCAAAGAGCAACCATGCAACAATCACTAATAATCTATAAGTGACTCGACTTTGACCTCAATCACAACACACTCCTTTTTCCTTATTTTTCTGGGAGATGACAAAATCACTCACCTCAACTTGGTTTCATGCCTCCTCACAAGAAGAAAAATTTCACACACCAAGTTATCTAATATTATTCAAGGAATCAAGTGCAAAACTCTCTTCTCTCCCTTAAGAACTCTCAATGCTAACAAGTACCATGCCATAGGCTTGCCCCTATTTTTAATCGCCACTACAATAAAAATACTTGGTTAGAAATCATGAAGAATTTTTTGAGCTTGAAATATAGGTTTAGGGTAGGGTAGAATATCACTTAGGAAAAACATGGTTATAACCTTCTTGAATATCTACATCACACTATTCCATCCAACTTTTGATCATGGGCCTCTTATTTGTGTTTTCACTTTTTTATACATGTGCCTACTTTTATTTCCTGGGTTCACCCATTTTTTTCATTTATTTTCTTTCACACTTTGTGCTTCTCTTTACTTTGTTGGATTCTTTCTTTTATTATTCATTTGTTCTTAATGCTTAAGTCCATAGGCATTCACTTGCAACTATGTGGCCTAAAGTTCCCACTCCAATCATTACCACCCCCAACTTAGGCTTTTAGACTCAACTTGTAATTTCATGTTCAAGGAGGATAGGGTTTAAAAGAGAGATAAAAATAGAAAAGCTCATGACTTGCAATATGTTTTCCAAATAAAAGAATCCAAAGGCTCAAAGTGGGTGACTATGCAAGGATAGGCTTTTTAGGCTAAAATGGACTTCCAATTTCACAAATATAGCCTAAGATCATCTCACCATCCAAGTATGATAAAATATTATCCTTGTGAGACTAAATGAGCAAGTTATATATTGTACAAGTATACATGTGATTTAGAAAAATGAGCTCACCACACATGGCACGCAAATTCGCCAAAGCGGCTCAATTGCCCCTCCCACTAGACACAAAAATGGAGCATCTACAATTTTCACGCGACAAAATTTTTGGAGTCATAAAAAGACAAAAAGAATTGTTACAAGGTATCTCACGTCCATGCCTTTGATTTTTGAAAGATTTTGGAAGGAGCGGGTGTTTGCTTTTCATTTGCATCACGCACAATTTGGTAAATATGGCATTAACCCAAGCCTTCACTCACATTTTAGCATTCATATGGGAAAACCATATGGCTACTCAGACTTCGCCAAAGTAAAATGTGCTTTCCCAAATTCAAAATGCCACAGGTACTCAAATTTCCCTTGTATTTATAACCTCGATGCCATGGGTACTAAGACTTTCCCTGCATCTATAGTGCAAAATCCAATCACGGTATTTTTCCCATAGAAATGTTGTCACACAATCTATCATATGGAAAAGCTAGTCCAATATCATCACAACTAAAACAAAGGTTAAGTAAAACAAAAAATGTAAACAAAACCAAATAATTAATCCATGAAATATGGAAACCATTAGAGTACCCATATAATGCAACCTAAAAATAACTTAAAAATCATCCAAAATGTCTTCAAAATATCTAAATAATAAAAATTAGGGGACTAGCAGCCCCAAATAAAAATATAGCAGTGTCGTCACTGCATTATCAATAAAGACAGAGAAAAGGATGCTCTCTAAATCTTGATCTAGAGCTACTCTCTCCTGCTGACTCTGCACCATCAGCACCAACATCAAAACCTGGCCACTTAGTAGTGGCCTCATCATCACTCTTTACTCTAGGAAAAGGTAGTCTGTTATGAGGTTTCAGGACCTTCTAAAGGCCCTTAACCCCCTTCCACATCTTGCTAAAGAACTTATCTCTCTTCTTCTCCCTTTTCTTCATCTTCTTTTAGGACTTCTACAGCTTTATATAAGACTCCACCAGTTTTGAGTAATCCCTCTTGAGCCTAGAAAGAGTGGCTCCGTATGTCTGCTGCTCCTCATGTTATTTCTCATAATCTAGTAGGACATATAAGAATGACGCCTAGTGGAGGATCTCTAACCCCTAAGCGAATCCTGATACCACCTCCTTGATAACCGTGATATCCAAACCAATATCTTCCAGAGGCTTAGTAGTGGATGGTTTGGACGATTCTGAATCCTCACTATCGACTAGCCACATCGATCTTTCTATTTTTGTATGACTACCTGCACCCTCACCTTAAATTTTTAGTGGAAAGATGTGGTGGTTTGGTTTTACACAGGTATCCATCGGACACTCCTCTACTTAGTCCCTTATGTACAACTTAGTAATAAAAGAATAAAAAAAAAAGTGTACCACCCCGACTCTTGAAATACCTCTATTCTAAAATCATAATTTGGCACACATTCAGAATAATTCTAGATTTGACACAGACCATCATCCGAGCACACATATCTATGATAGTAGTCATATGTATGCATGGCAAAACCTGCCTGCAAATGATATTCAACCAAATCTTGGCCTCTATTGTTAAATCATTCAGGGATATCCCTCTCTGGGTAGCATCCCATGGAACCTCTTTGTCAAGTCACGGTATCTAAACATCTAGGTCCCTGTGTCACATCTCTTAGCTTGCAAATCAGTCATATCTACATCTGGGAGCCCATATAAGTCACTGATCTGCTCTGCTTCAAAGTGTACATCTTTTCTCGAAATCCTCATCATTGGGTTTGAGAGGGAGACTATTCTAATATTTTCATAGAACTGGCATACCAAGTGTTCATTTGCAATGCAGGGGTCTAGAGAAAATCATATCCACTTAGTAGCAGCAAGCTTGTTAAAAAATTCTTGTCATTTCTCTAGCACCTTATCCATGCAAATACCCCTTTCTAGGAGTAGCCTGGTCTTTAGGAGGTCATTGTAGTAGAGACTATAACACTATAGATACATGAAGCAAATATGGTCATAATTATCCATTTAGTGGTTGAATACCTATAAGCAACATAACACTAACCATCATTAGCAGCTCTACACAAAAACCATGCAAGGGTCATCATATAAACTCCGAGGGCAATGTCATAGTTATTTTTGAGGTAAGAAAAGAGCATTCAGTATTTTTGGTCTTAGCTGGAAATTGGCCTTAGATATGGTAATCGCAGACCCTTGACGGTGATCGCTGTATCTGAGGCCAACTTCGCACCGATTTACAACCATGCTAAATACCCACTTTCAACCCAATTTGTTTTCCAACTAACCATATAGTTTCCATGCTCATGGAACTTAAACCCTAAGTGCTTGATTATGCTCTTCAAACATGAAGAATTTCTCAAAGAGTTTGTCAGAGCATTTAATCAAACACGTGTACACACTAATTATATACTATTAAGGCCAAATATTTAGTACTCAAGACTTCCCCATCGTTGTATACACCAACTATAACAGCTAATCACAAAAATAACCACATACAAGCATGAATTTAGCATTACAAATACTATTTCAAGCCTACTCATAGAACACTAGTTTCAGGCCTAAAACAAATATAAAAATAAGGGAGTTGGAACCACTTACCAAGTTACAAAATAATAATGATATGAAATGTACAACTTGGGAACTCAACACACGATTAAATTTAGCGTAGTTTGAGAGAAATTAAAAAAGAGGTGTGGGGGAGAAATGGCATTTGAATGGTCTTTCAAATTATTTTGGCCGCTATTGTGATTTGATTCCCCCCATCGTGGACACTCGGCTACCACGATCGCGGTGACACGAGTTGTGATCGTAGTACCTAAGACCAATTTTTAAATTTTCTACACTCCCCTACTCAGTTTAAAACATAATAAATTCACACTTTTCCTTTTTCAATTTCTATCAAAACTCCCCATAGCACAACAATTTCATGGATTATGCATAAAGAAAAATAAAACGTACTCTATTATGCTAAAATAAAAGGATATGTGCCACTTTCATGGCAGAATGGGTTGTTTCCCATCTTTTGCAGAAAGAAACCCCTCCAATTATCATTTGTGTTTCCACTTAGAAGATTTGAATCTCCTTACTAAATTTTCCTCACTATGCATTGAGCAATAGAGGGAGAGAATTTTCAAATCATCGAAGATAAAAACTGATAGAACTAAGGACATGGAGATACGGCTTCTATCTCACCACTTTGAAGACTTGAAACTTTTACCCAATTTCATATCAAATTTTTGATTCAGCTCCTTAGGTAATGGTGGGAACATCAATAGGCCACTAGCTGAAATGTTCCTTGGCATTCAAATGTGGGGTTCTCATGTGCATTTTTTCAATGTCAAACTCTAAAATGTAGTGATAATGCTCCTTCTCTCCAAAATCCATCATTTTCTTTGGTAGGTGGACTATTATCACATCCACCAAGCATAATGTTGAAAAATGGTTGGAATGATGTCTATCCCTTAATTCTAAAATTGCATCCCTATTAGCAACCTCACCCCAAAATAGTCTAGAGTCTTTATAAGAGATTTGCTTGGCTTCTTCATTTGACTCTAGCACTATTTCCTCAATTTTGGCATCTTCAACTATATTAGGTTTGGTTGGTTGGGAAATCACCAATGATTGTTCAATTTCAAGCTTACTTTGAAGAATGGGCATAATTATGGTACTTGCATGATCGACATCCTTACCTTTTTCTTAAATCTTTTCAATTTCCCTTTTGAATGCCTTATTAGATTGATGCAAGTGATGTATGCCCTCCTCCAATGTAGTTTCCCATTCCCAAAGAGTTTGATGTATTTCTTCAACAAGAATGTATCCAACATGTTGTTTTTCCTTTCCCACATCATGATACCTATCAAACTCATAAGAAGAGCTAGTATTTTTGTAAAAATAACTTGGGGAGGGAGCATTCAGACAATTACTCCAATGTCCATCTCGACCACCTCATGAAGAATTATCATACTGCCAATAGGATCAAAATGGTTCCTCCATCTCTCTTCTGGGAGCATATCTACAATCTTGCTGAAAGTAGGGTCTATCACAATATGGACATAGATCATCAAGATAGGATTTCCAACTACCAAAATCATATTTATCCCATGATTCCATAGTGACAAGTAAAGAAAAATAAAATCTACCTAGCATAAAAAATAAAAGAAAATCACACATAGATATTTACAAGTTTGAATCCAAGCTAGTGGGATAAAATTTTAAACTAACTCAATATGCCAAATTATTCCCCGACAATGATGTTATTTTTGATAATGCTCAACTTACACGTCAATTTAAGTGCAAGTCAATCATCGTCAATATAATTACCCAACTTTGATTTAGGTTCGAATCCATAAGGACCAATATGTCTGGTGATTAAATAAGTTCAAAATTTATGTTACCTGCTAAACTCAAACCTAAGATACAAGTAATTGGGAAATTATAAACGCTCAAAGATATGATAATTTTTTACTTCTAAAGGACTTACTCGGGATATGAATAATTCGAGTATAATCAGTTAGAAATGGATCTTGGGATTATGCTATCCTAGGGGCCAAGCATATGTGGCAGTATGATGATTCGGTGCAAATTCTAATTGTGAGTGGTGTGGTAAGCTAGGTTAGAAATGTTTGAGGCTAGTTTGTCAACAGTCTTAAAGATGTCACTCATTGACCCTTTAGAGTACATAACAAGTGTGTCAATTAAAGTCACCCAAACCCTCAATTGGGTATCCCTATTTCTAGGATAATACCCAAGGTATAGTCAACCTCATAATCACCCTTATGTCTAAGATAGTGAAAAATAGAAAACCACACCCATTAATTTTCTACAATTGCCTTGTTTCCCACAACCTTTTTAAAAGGATGATGAGGGTTCAAAAACTTCACTAAAACCCGTCTTTCAAGAATGGTTTGATCTTTCAAAAGCTTGGCATTTTCACCCACAAACCCATGTGGGTATTTGGGGCTTTTACCCACAAATCCCAACCAATTTAATCAAGAAATAGTAGAACCCATCAACAATAAACTAGCATATACACAAATGAATCACAACCCACACACAATTGCACCCTAATCTAGCATAATCTCAAGAAGAAGAGCTAGACACACCTAAGATTAATAAGCAAGATATATCCAAAAATCTCCATAAATTTGATTTATTTAGAGATAAATAAAATGAAAATTTCAAGATTAAGGGTTCAACAAGTATTCAATGGAAATTTGCAATCCTCTACTTGAAAGCTACTCTAATGTATTCTTCACCTAAAAATTTGTATAGTAGTTGTGTTCTCAAAATTGGAAACTAGAATGTGGATAAAAGTCCCAAACAAAATTAGAGATCTCCGTTTTTACATAGGTTTTTAACTTCTTAAGGGAATTTGGGGATGAATATGTAAATTCACAAATCTTCCCCTAGGTTGTTTTCCTTTTAGGCCACAATTGCGGGAGCTTGTTCGTGATCATAGCTATCGTGACCGCGATCAAATCTTATGTTCGTGGTATATTGACCTTTCTTGACTAGCCTAGATTGCGGTCCTCAAATCGTGATCATGGTAACTAAGCCTTGTTTTTGCTCCACGTCTTCCACTTGCACTTCTTTTCTCTCTTTTGATTCTTTTTAGTTTAAATCCACATCTTTCCATCTCATAACCTGTATGCCTGTAAATTATAGATCTTAGTGCATGTAATCACACATATGTCTCATTTATATATTTAAATCATGGTAATGTGCACCAATGTTGAGTGCAAATGAGTGGTAAATCACTACTCATCAATATGATTAATAGATCTACCACGATAAAAAGAGGTAAATTTCTTTAAAAATTGGGGATATATTATCTTTTATCACATATGGAGAGAGAATAAGAAGCTAAAGATATTATGAATTATCATTAATATGATCTTTATGAAAAAGATAATTCAAGTTAAATAATAAAAACATTTACTATTATAAAATGATCTCATATTTCAGTTGCAAATACTTCTAATTTATATTCCAGAGGAATATAGTTCACTACATGCATGAAATATAGTAGACTAGTTAGTTTAACTTTCAACAATCATTGAAAAAATAATGAAAAGAGCAAATAATAAAAAAGATCATTATAAAAAGACAATATTCTCTTAAATAGCCTATGAAGTAACTCCTCATAAAACCTCATGAGAGGTTTAGATACCTTAAAATATAGTAGAACACCCTCTACTACTCTAAACCCTAATCCTAAACCCTACCTGTTTGAAATGGTCGACCATCATGGCCACCACCATCGATGGAACTATCCCACCGAAAGAACCTAATAAAATAAAAATAAAAGAATAAAATAATGAGGCACAACTAGTCTGAGTATATTCTTGCTAGTGTTGATTTGAGGGCTTCATTATTGGAGCAGATTCTAGATCGTCAGTTTGAGGATAGTAAGCTTTACTTACTTCATGACTAGGTGTTTAGTGGTGAGTATTAGAGGAACATTATATATTCTGAGGGTGTTTTGAGATTTCATGACTGCATTTGTGCTTTGAGATTGGTGATTGGATTTAATTTATTTTGCCTGAGGATCACGGCTCTAGATATTCTATTCATTTTAGTACAACTAAGATGTGTAGAGATTTGACACAACATTATTGGTGGAGTGGTATGAATATAGGTATGGCAGACTATATAGCTCATTGCCTTTATTGTTAGTTTATGACGGCTGAGGATTAGCAAAAATGTGGTTTGATTCAAAGGTTTCCTATTTTTAAACAAAAAATGGAATGGATTACCATGGATTTTGTTAATGGGTTACCTGACACTTCCCGTGGTTCGGATGGTATTTGGATCATTTTGGATCATTTGACCAAGTCAACATATTTTATTTCTATTTAAATGTCCTTTTGTGTTAAGAGATTAGACCATATTTATTTTGGAAGAAAGTCCATTTACATGGTTTGCCCATTTTTATTATTTTAGACCACTGTTCTTTGTCAACTTTTAAATTTTAGAGAGCATTTCACTTAGAGTTGGGTACTCAGGTGGAACACAATATAACTTTTCATCTGCAGATAGATGCTCAGTCATAGCAGACTATTTAGGTTCTTAAGGATATGTTTTGAGCCTGTGTTGTAGATTTTGGAGGACAGTTGAAGTAGTACTTAGACTTTGTATAGTTTGGATACAATAATATCTATCATTTGAGTATTGATATGGAGCCTTTTAAGGATTTGTGTAGTAGGAGGTTTCGTTCTCTTGTTGGATGTTTTAAGACTTCTAAGATTTTACCCTTTGGTTCTAATTTTCTTCATAAGAAGTTGGATAGGGTCAGGGTGATTAAGGATAGGTTGAGAGGGCTCAGAGTAGGAACAAAGTCTATGTAGACCATAGGATTTGTGCCTTGTGATTTTGAGTTGGAAATTATATATTCCTTTGTGTATCGCCCATGAAGGGTGTGATGAGGTTCGGGAGAAAGGTAAGCTCAGTCCTAGATATATTGTACCCTTTAAGATTTTCTCGCAGTTGGTGAGGTAGCTTATGATTTAGCTCTACCTCTATATTTTCTTGTTGTTCGTTAAGTTTTCTATGTTTATATGTTGTGTTGATATATTCCTGCTCTTTCTAATGTACTTAGATGGGAATCAGACAAGTTTGATAAGCGTTTAACCTTTATGGAGGAGCCTGTGCTCATTTTGGCTAGTGATGTTAGGCGGTTATGCACTAGGGAGATTACTGTATTTAAGGTTCATAGACACACTGCGTAGTATAGGAGTCCACTTAGGAGATCAAGAGCGAGATATGGATGCAGTATCCTCACCTATTTTAGACTTCAGGTAGATCCTAATCTTTAACTTTCACGAAGGAAATTTCATTTAGTAGTTGATATTATAATGACCCTTTAGGTTATTTTCCATATTTTTGCTTATTTTCACCATTATATTTTTCGTATAGCTTCCTCAAGTCATATGACTTGCTGGGACTGACAATTTGGTTACTGAGTAGTTCGTTTGATTCTTAGAGCTAATTCTCAATTTTGAAGTTTTCATTGGTTACAAATGGCCACCGAGCCAAAATTTTAGTAAAACAATCTTGAATGTAAATTTTGACTGCACGATTAGCTCTAAAATATTGATTTTAGGATAGGTGGATCTTTGGTTTGGGTTTTGAGACACCTGGGCTCATTTTGACCTATTGGTTGGAAAGTTAAGAAAATAGCATATGGGTGTGGGACCTAAATTTAGTCGAAACAATCTTGGATAAGAAATGTGAGTGCACCATTGCGTTCGGAATGTCAAATTTGGTACGATTACATATTTCATTTTTGTATATGACATCCCGTGTGAATCCCGAGGTCTTGGCGGGGACTTAGAAATTTCTAAGTTCATTATTATAGCTGGTGCATCGCAATCGCAAGCCAAGGGTTGTGATTGTGATACCTTTGGTAGTTAGCTAGTTTTGTGATTGTAGTGTGTAGGTTACAATCACGACTGGCACCGACAAGATTAAGATGTCGTGATTGCAAGCCTCGGGATCGTGATAATGACTCCCAAGAACCTAGTATGGGTATAAAAGGACCCCTTCTCAATGATTTTGTCTATTCTTGATCATTCTTTTAATACCCAAAACACTTAGAAGAGGGATAACTCGCAGTTTAGGCTTGGGATGATTTAGAAGCATGATTAACATTTTTTTTTCACCGTTATCTTCTAATTTGAGGTAAGAATTCACCCTTTTCTTGGTGGATTTTAGTGATTTCTTTCTCAAAACCCCACAAGCTTGAGGGCTTTATTTTATCCTTAATTTATCTTGCTTTTAACCCATTTTAAGGGCAATGGTTCCGTGATCATGTGAGAATATTGGGTTGGGTTCAGAAATGCAATTTTCATAAGTATGACCCATATGGGATTTTGATATGATTTTTGGACCAAAAGCACATTGGTGCAATATGGGCATAGTTATTGTCGTATTTGTAATTAAAATATTTTTTTGACCACTTGGCATTATAAAGAGGCTTCTCAAAAGGGAAAAGCAGTGGTTTAGCGGTTAGTTGAGCTTTCTTCGATATCAAGGTAGGCTAGGTTTATTCCTTCTTATAATGAGATTTTTCATAGTATTCTTATGATATTGCATTAGGTTTAGGGTGGGTTTTAGGTATTGGATTTATGAAATTCATTAATTGAGTTATTTGGACTGTTTAGGCCATGTTGAAACAACAAAGTTGAACATTTAACTCATTTCCTTATGCTTTAGGTGAATTGGACTTCATTTCTTATATTTGGTATAAGAAGGCCTTAGATCACTCAAAATTAAATAAAAATGCTTTAGCCACTCATGTTTAGGGTAATATTAGCCTTAGTTTCTTACACTAATGACGGTTTCCTTAGTTTCCATTGGACTTAGTTAATGTGTTTGGGAAAGATCTCCACCTTAGGGAAAATTGTGGCTTGTTTAACATCTAGAAGTGGATTTAGATACCTTAAGGCTAGTTCGGGTAGAATTTGCCTAAAATGGAACTCGAGGATTAGAAGTTGACACTTAACCCACTTTAGGCTATGACACATGTTAGTTTTAGTAAACCTTTTATTCTTATCAGACTCTTAGAAATGTGTATTGAGGCAATATTGAGAAATCTTGATACTTGATGGTTATGTTGGTTAATCTAAGGGTTGACACCAATGTATTATATTACCATTAATGCTATTGATGATACTCCTTATGATGTTCATTATCTATATATATATATATATATATATATATATCTGATTTGAGTTCGAAAGATGATTACATTGTTTATTTTATATATATATATATACCGGATTTGAGTCCGAAGGATTATTATGGCACTATTAATAATTACCATTGCGAGTCTAGCTATTGATTATTTATCAATTCATGTTTGACTACTAATTATAATTATCACTTCATGTTCGCCTATTGATTATTTACCAGTTCAAGTTCTTCTATTAATTAAATCTACTGGTTCGAGTCTGGATATGCATATTGTGCTAAGATGATATACTTCCTATGATTAACAATATTGAGGTATGAGATTGAAAGTACAAATTTGGCTATGTTGGAAAATGAGGAAGTGGTTATAATGCATCCTGACATAAATTAACTCTTAATGTAAAATGACTAGTTGACGAATAATGGCAAGTTGATAAATGATGACTAGTGGGTATATGATGACTAGTTGATGATTGAATTGGTGAAAGAGACGGATAGTTGACTAATGGACTAGTGTATAAATGATGATAAGGTTGTTATATGTTGGTAAATTGTGAAATGATGATTAAATAGCAAGTTGGTTATTTGTAAGAAATGTATGGTTGCTTTATTCTATATTTAAGTGTACTATCCAAGCGTATGGGAGTCTGTGGTGAGTTATTTACTTTCCGCACCAATTGGTGTATAGGAGCTAATTTTGTAGTTATGATTGTATGTGTTGATGTTTTATGTTATGTTATTATTTTGATTCATTTACTTATCTTTTTACAATGATGTCAGAGCCATTTTAGGTTTGTCTATACCTTGACTAAGTTATGTTATCTTGCATTTTATCATACTTATATCATGATTTTGCTCAATCGGCTGATGATGCCTACTGAGTACCTATTGTTTTTGTACTCATACTACACTTTTGTACTTTTTGGTGCAGATTAGAGTACTAGTTGTTCCCACTGACAAGATCGTGTTGCGTTGATGTTTCCAGAGATAAGGTGAGCTCTTGGAGTTACATTCACCTATTTCTTTCTACCTTCTTATATTCAATCTTTAGTTATCGAGACAGATGTTGTTGGCTATTCTGAGTCTTTGAGTTATATTATTATTAGATGCTCTTATACTGGCTCTACCAGGTCATGGCATGGTATCTTGTATTAATTGTTTTATCTATTTAGAACTCCATGCTTATTTATAAATGTGTTCTTTATTTTTGCTATGATTGGGCATTTTTCACCAAGTTAACCCATTGCATTTTGCTCTGAGTTATGGTTTGTCTTAACGACTGGCAAGATAGAGTAGGTTCCATCATGACTCATAGATTAGGTCATGACAACAATGTCCAAGGTGGACTAGGGCCAAAAGAGGTTCATTGTAACTAGAATGGGAAGGTGAAATGTGAAGCTATGAAGCTCAAAATCGAGATCAAGGGATACTTGTTCACATTTGGAGGGTTGTTTAAGCTAAAAGTGGACTAGTTTCAATAACGGTCTATTATTCTATCCTAACCAACTATCTTACATCCTAGGCAAGATAATTGGGCAACTTCTGGATTCAACACACAAAGGGAACAAAGTAAGCATCTCACCGCACATGGAACAGGGTTCCATTACAAACTACTACCTATGTGGTTCATGCAAATGTTAGCTTTTATTATTATTCCCCTAATTCTAAAGCCACAATGAGATTCACAATGTGTCACATATATATACATATCACACAGTCCAAAAACAATTTTTTTGAAAGGGTATCATTTTTTTCCAAAAACACTTCAAGCAAAAACTAACAAAACACATCAACTTCCTTAGGTACTGAATTTTCACCTAGTTAATCAAAAACAACACAATATAATACAAAATACAATATGAAGCAATATTTCCTTGACATATTGGTTCTACAATCATACTGCAATAAATGGGAAAGATGCACGGAATAAAGAACCCAAGCAGTTGTCCCCAATGCTTAACCGTAATATAAAGCAAAGGACCAAAAACATAACTGGGACACACTAGGAATTTTGATCATGTTCATCCCCATCTGGAGGTATCTCAACTAGTAGTGGGGGTGGTGGAGGCGGGCGCTACTAGAAGATACCCCTTCCATAATCTCAACTCATCGCACTACATCATCTGCTCAGGACACCCTAGGATCATGGGTGGCTCATTTCAAGGACTTATCAAAGGGAATAGAAGGTCTTGTAGAACCTCTGTTCTATCTTTCTTAGTCCCAACCTGTGGGACCATTTCCTTCTCTACAAGCAAATTAAAGAATCTTGGACCACACAGAGCCACCGGTTGAGAAAATAAAGGGATAACTAAAGGAATGGCTAGAATTTCTCTCTCAGTGAAAAGTTGTACCTCTACTTGTAGTATGGCCACCTTCTCCCTGATCTCTCCTAGATTAGGATCCTATATATCATTGAACTGCGTCAACATAAGCCTTTCAAAAACATTAATGTGGGTGTGTAACCCAGCACTAAAATCTAATATTTCATCTCGGAGTGCAGCTCACATCCTAGTCTATGCAGTCTTGAATATCATCCAGACTCTAGGCTGGATTTGTCCAATTAATGAAGCAAACTCATACTCAACATCATTGAAGTAGTGATTGTCGTGTCTTTTCACTCTACTAGGCTTTGTAAAAACTCACGGTGTACTGCAATGAACCCTGTAGCTATAGCTATGGCAGTGGTAGTGGGGAAAGGAGGCACACTAGATTTCTCAACTAGCTCAGAAGAGAAGGACGGGGCTAAAGAAGAAGTAGACGAGGCCCCCACTCATTGTATAGTCATATCAGGCACATCTCTATGCTCTCCCATCTCACAATCCATATTAGTATTAAAATATGGAAATGGCCTATCACCATGCTCTATCAGAATAGAGGGCCTCTTAGATTGGGTCGAGATCACTTTCGGAAGTGCATGAGCTTTCTGGGCAAGGACGAATTTGATGGGTCTTTGATCATACTCATCTGTGCAATGGTCATCACCTCAAATCTTCTATCAACATTTGGGATTTAGAAAATATCACCCCATGGACCTTGGAGTCTAGTCATTTACCCCATGGACCAAAGCAACTATGGCTACATAAGACACGTAGAACCCATGGACCAAAGCCTACTGGTAAGAAGCTTGGAGTCTAGTCATTTACCCCAGCTGGTAATGAAAAACTGTGGCCTGCAGGTTTAATTCCCCTACTATCCCAGCTAACTCAATCCTTCTCTCATCTTGAATAGACCTTGTAGGTTGACCCACCTCAGTAATGAAATTGTCCCGCCCATAAATCACCCGTATCCCTTATACACACTACCTCAAGTTTTCCTCAGCTAGTGGCAAAGATGAGGTTTGTGTAGAGTCAAAATCTAGGTCAACTTGTGCTGAAATAAAAGGTTAAGGATCCTGTGCAAAGGGCTTTATGGATGGTGATGAAGATGATGACACCTAATGTGATGCCTGAGACATACCCTCCTCAGACTGAGGTACTGTAGATGCTAAGACATCCTCTAACCCCTCCTCAGACTAGGGTTCCCTTATGGTCACCTCCTCAGACTCATCATTAGATTCATCCTCTCCTTTCTCATACTCGAGAGAGTGTAGTGGTAAAGTCCTATATGACTTTATCCTCGGCCTAAGAAATAGTATATCCACAGTCGTATAAGCTCCAACATAAGCAGATGCAGGCTATGAGTCCTACAGAGACCGTGGTGGGATCTTAATTCCTAAAGTAGTTGCAATGATGGTGGTAGCTACATCTTGTTTCTGGCACTTAGTACGTGGGGCTGCTGGTTCTCTAAGGCTATTGGCTATTTCTCCTCTGAAATACTATGCTCAAGATTTCTACACCTTCTATTGTCTGCCCTTTTTTATGGTAGCCTTTGGTGCCATTGTATATAAAAAAAAATTGTTAGTGCCTTGAAAGAGAATAAGGGAGTGCAAAATCAGAAAAACAACAACACCAATAAAAAACCCAGTGTATTCCTACATAGTGGGGTCTAGGGAAGGTAAAATGTACGCAATCTATACCATTACCTCTAGAGAAGTAGAAAGGTTGTTACCGATAGACCCCCAACTCAAGACAAAGAATAGTAAAACTAATTCATAATAGAACATGAAACAAGATGGAATAATAGAAATAAGACACCCCCAAAGTAATATCCTAAACTAATGAACAAAAGGCACCCCCCACCCCCAAACCCTTCTACTAGCAACTCTAACCTATGGAAATAGCCCTACGACTAATAGCCCGGTTACCCCAAAGCTCTCCTAGCTACTAGCTACGACCCATCACAAGCACTAGCCGTATAACCCAATTTGTGTCCTCCATACCTTTTTATCTAGGGTCATGACCTTAGTAAGATATAGCTGCTCCATGTCACATTTAATCATCTATCTCTAGTATTTGTTTTCCCTACCCCTACCCCTCCTAAACTATCTAAAGCTAGCCTCTCACCCCTACGAACTGGGGCACCTGTGCCCCTCCTCATCACATACCCGAACCATCTTAACGTAACTTCCCGCATCTTGTCCTCCACCGAAGCCACTCCCACCTTCTCCTGAATAGTCTCATTCCTAACCCTATAATCCCTAGTAAGCCCACTTTTCTAATGAAATATCCATATTTCCTCCACCCTTTTGAATGTGGAAGTTCTTGATTGGCTAATACTTACTCCATACAGCATGGCCAAATGGACTTCCACTCTACAGAATTTGCCTTTAAGCTTGAGCAGCACCTTCTTATCACATAACACTCCAAAGGTAAACCTTCACTTCATCTATCCTACCCTAATGCAGTGGGATAAATCTTCTTTAATCTCTCCATTTCCCTGAATCATGGATCCGATATACTTAAAACTATCCCTCTTACAAACAACCTGGGAATCCAACCTTACTACGTTCTTGTTCTTCTGCCTCAACTCAGTAATTTTTCATTCCATATGCTTAGTTTTGCTCCTACTCAACATGAACCCTTAAGACTCAAGGGTTTGTCTCCAAACCTCTAATTTATCACTCACATGCCCCCTTCCGTATCTCATTAATAAAAACAACATCATCTGCAAAAGGTATACACCAAGACACCTCTCCTTGAATAAGTCATGTCAGCATATCCATCACTAATGTAAATAACAATAGGCTAAGAGTCGATCCCTGATGCAACCCTATCAAGAATGGGAAATACTTTGAGTCTCCTTCTGTCGTCCTCACTTGAGTCTTTGGTCTATCTTACATGTCCTTAATTGATCTGATATATACAAGTGGGACACACCCACCTCCAAGCATCTCCAAAGAACCTCCCTAGAAATGTTGACGTATGCCTTATCCAAGTTGTTGAACACAATATTTAAGTCCTTCTTCCTTTCCCTATACTGGTCCACCAGTACCCGCACTAGGTGAACTGCCTCTGTAGTTGAGTGACCGAGAATAAATGTTAATTGATTCTCTAAAATAGACACTATCCTCCTCAACCTCCACTTGACCACTCTCCCAAATATTCATAGTGTGACTCAACAACTTAATACCCCTATAGT
This sequence comes from Capsicum annuum, assembly GCF_002878395.1. Taxonomy (NCBI): domain Eukaryota; kingdom Viridiplantae; phylum Streptophyta; class Magnoliopsida; order Solanales; family Solanaceae; genus Capsicum; species Capsicum annuum. The sequence goes on from NC_061117.1 coordinate 136,146,778, forward strand.
TGTTACAACTCTAATTATCACCTTGTTCTTATATAAAAGAATCATTATAATCTATCTTCATGCCTCAAGCATTTTTACAGTCTAATTTTCTCCAAATGTTACATCCCTATATAGTGTACTCATCCCATCCAAGTCTAATTTTACACATAGAACTTATATCAATTTTTAAAACATAGGTTAGGCATACAAGAAATTTGGGTTTCATCAACCTTTTCAACTTCTACTTCATTTTTTGTCATAATTACGAGTTATTCATTCAAGAACAATGCACCAATTTCAACCTTTGGGATTAATCTAGGCTCCTACGTACAAATTTGATAGTTTTTGCACAATTTTCAAGCATATTCAAGTACTAACTTACTTATTTTTACTTACGCAGAAGGAAATATTAGTAGGACCAAAGAGTTTACCTCTAGTGCAAGAGATGGAAGTAGAAAATTTGTTGAAGTGCAACGAATTTCATGAAGCCCTAGCCCTTGAAACCTTTTATGCTTGCAATTGAATGGGCTAAAAAAGAGGTTTGCCTTTTATAAGCTCGCAGAGGAAATTGAGAATTTTAATTTTTAGAGGTAGTTAGAAATTTATGAGACTAATAAATCTACTTTTAAGCTTTTAAAAGAGTGAGTAGGTCGGTTTTCGGTTGGGTCCTCTTAGAATAGGTCCAAAATTTAAAAAGAATTTGGGCCTAGAAAATACTGCAACCTATGACACCACTTACAGCCTGTAGGTGCCCCTTACTACCTATTTGTAGCAGCGTATAGGTAGAAAAATGTTTTCTTTCCCTCTAAACTTTTTGTTCTTATATCTACTGCACCACTTACGACACTGTAAGTGGGTTTAAAAGTAGAAGTTAAGAGACCCCAAAATCCTCCCAATTTCCCTGTGACATTTATTGCATTACTTATCAAGATTAAGTGGGATTTATGACCCAAATAATTGGTCAATATGTCCCCTTACTTGGATTTATCGAAATTTTTCAATATGTTACCATGTAGGTAGTTACTTATGTTTTTTTACCTATGAAAAAAAAAAAAGAAAAACACCATGAACACTAAAATAATGGGTTACCTCCCAACCAACACTAGATTTAATGTCACGTATGACATAGATTTGTTGGTTACTCAGACTTCACCAATAAGCCCATAGGTTGCCTCTCATGTAGCGCCTGATTTATCATAGCTGCACGACACAGATACCTTGATTACTCAGACTTCATCAAGGTATCTATGGAAGTGGCCTCGAGGGTCATCAACAAAGTTTATTACCAAGACCACCCTAGTATTAATCGATGGCTTCATGGTTCTGCGAACATTGAATATGTCCTCCTCATTATTCAGCTTGACTTAAGCTTTCATTTCATTGTATCCACAAACACTTTAACCATGGAAAAAAATGGTCTCCCTAAGATTACAGGCATCTAAAAGTCAACTTCACAATCTAGGATAACAAAGTCTGTTGAAAAAATAAAGGTGTCCACTTTTACCATAACATCAAATGATATACCCATGATAATCTTCACCATACATTATTCTATCAATAACCACATCATTTTTGGTTGGGGAGGTCTCAAGCCTAACTGATTGAACACTACCAGTCACATCAAGTTAATGCTGGCACCCAAGTCACATAGTGCTCTAGCAAACCTAGATGTGCCAATGATGTAAGGAATTATGAAATCTCTGGGATCACATTTATTTTATGACAAAGATCACAATGTGATCACACTATAATGATGCAACCCACTTACATCCTCATAAGTGAAAACTCTCTTCTTTGTTCTCCAATCCTTTATAAATTTTATGTACCTAGGCATCTGCTCAAGCACTTCAAGAAGAGAGATATTCAAACTCAACTCTTGCACCATAGCAATGAACTTTTTGTACTTCCTTTCTTCTTTATTTTGCTTCAACCTCTGAGGAAAAGATGGGAGAGGTCCTGGAATAGTCTTTAATGCCAGTTCATCTACCTTTGACTTACCTTTATCCTTCTCATTACTATGATTGACACCTTTCGATTATTGTGATGACTCAGCATTAGTCACCAACTGCTCTAACTCCAATCAAGGTGTCTTATCAGTATCAACAGTATCATTCCTTAGATCATCATCCATAGGCATAGGGGTTAACAGTGGCCTGACCACTTTGAGTGGTGATTGCTAGACAGTTACCACCGCTTTTATGATTCTACATTGTATTACTCGAAGGGTGCTTGACTAGTATTGATTCAATATTGTGGACATTTGGCCAAATTTCTGGTCCAATTGCTTGATCACAGTGGCATGCAATTCTACGTTCTGGATCAACCCTAAAATTTCAACACTAATCTCCTTAAGGCAATTTCATGACTTTTATGACCCTTTACCATCTTTGACAACATATCCTCCATACTTGATTCACTGTTATGGCTGCCTAGTGAAATATATGAACCACCCTTATATTTATGATCATCCTTAAGTCTCCAGTCATCGTCCATCTCTCTACTTCGATTTGTGTACCTATTCCTATAGTAGTTTTGACCTTGGTTCACTTTTCTAGAGTTCTAGTTATATTTAGAAGATGATTGGCCCTTGGCTTAGAAACCTGCTAACTCTCTATCTAGATATTTTGCCTCTTCATCCACGTCAAAGTCATATCATTTAGAGGGCCTACCTTATGTTCCCACTATATTTACCTTATTAGTATTCATCACCGCAAACCTTTTTGTCAGCAACCCAACCTCCATTCTTTGCGGAGTTACCTCTTGTGCCACTGTTTCATTTGCCACTTTATACTTATTGGAATCCCCAATAGTATAAGTTTCAGCTCTACTCTCTGCCTCCTAAGTATGCCACCCAAGGTTGGTGAGAGAGATATGATCTAATATCTCTTATGCTACCTCACATATATATGCATGAATGATCCACTAGTAATAGTTTCCTCCATAGATTTATAACTAGTATTAAGGGCTCGATAGAATATTTCAAGTAAGTTTCTTCCCATAATTATATGATTAGTTGCCATCATCAACTTCTTTTTAACTTAAAATCATGCCTTATACATTGATTCAAAATGCAACTGCCTAAGATTATATATCTCATCCTTCAACTAAACATTATGGACGAAGGGAAAAAACATCCTAAAAACTGCATTTGCAACTCATTCCAAGGAGTAACGGATTAAGGAGGAAGTTCCCTTAACCATAATTTAGCTTTACCAGTTAGAGAAAAAGGGAACAATCAGAGTCTCAATGATTCCTCATCTACCCCATCTATAGTGTATGAAGTGTGAATTCCAATAAAATTAATGACATATGGTTTGCATCATCAGTCGGAAAGCCTATAAATACACTATTCAGATTCAACAACTAGATTATAGCACTAGCAATGTGGAACTTCACACACAGTGAAAATGCATGAGGAATGATAGATCCAATATTCGTAGGCTCAATGTATCCCATGTCCTCCTCTAGATTATCATCTGGTTGCAAGTATTGATAGGATAGGAGTACTTGAGATATACCTTTTCTACCTCAATCTCAATTTTTGTCAAGTTTTGCTTGACGATCTATCCTTTCTCTCTGCCTTGCCAATTCTGCCTCTTTAGTTATATGATTGGCATCCGCATCCCTTCTCCCATTAGCAGCATTTGTTTTTGCTATAGTAGATCATTAGTTCCATCAAACATCTCCTAAACTATACCTAGAGGAGGAGAAAGCCTATAGGATTGTCCCAAAGCACATCAAGAAAACATTATCATTCGTGTTCTAACATCCTACGATTTTATTGTAGGGTTCTCTCTAGCAAAGACTAAGTGAGAGTAAGGGATTGCCTTGACACCTAGTGCTAGGGATACATCTGCATATACCTTAAAAAGAATAGGAAAACAAAACTCAAAAACCTCAATAACTCTGAAATTGGATTCCCCAATAACAGCGCAAAAATTTGATGTTGCACAAAACTACACCTCCAAGAAGTGTAAAATGGTCGCTGTCAAATTATATTAACCCAACTAGGTTGGGGTCAAGTCCATATGTAATAGGTTAAAATTATCTTTCAACTATGTTGGCTACATAGTTCTGGAATATAACGATGACTACTAAGAATCACACCCTTATCTGATAGTGTGTGTCGCATCCTTGGGTTCACTCGGTGCTAACTTCTACTCCGATCGAAATAAACACCAAGCATGACTGACTGAATTGATTAACTGAACTGATTAACTGGACTGATAGTGTTGCTTAGCTGAGCTAAGCTAAATTTAATGAGTTATGTTGACTGGTGGAATACTACTGAGATCTGAGGACTGAATGAAAGAACTGAAGTTACTGAGTACTGAGTAGAACTGGATTGGTACTGAGTTTACTGAATTTCCATTGACTGACGGAATTACTACTAATATCTGGTAACTAACCGAGTTCATGAGATTACTGAGATTTCTTGAGTCACATGACTGATTGAATTCTACTGAGCATGGCTTGACTAGGGATATCGTGACAACATGACATGGCTCTAGGCACACAACTATATTTTTTGGGTACAAGTACCCTTATGACTCGATGGAAGGAAACTGACACACATGACGGACTTGATTATAAGAATAGAGTCCACAATTCACAATATCATAAGTAGGGGATTTCATACTACACATGGCTATCAATATTTCATACGTGGGAGGGGATACATTCAACGTAAAAGTACTTTCTTAACTCCAACATCATGTTCACTATATATCACAACCAAAATACATATCAATAGCGTAGATATCATGTAGAATCATAAAGAATAGAGCATGGACTTGTTACTTGATACTATTAAGTCATGAAAACATGATTATTATTATTCTAGGCATTTCATCGAACATCTTTTATGCACAATTTAGGCATAGGTGAAACCATAAGATTTTACATCATGAACAACCAAGTTTAACATGTATTTAACTCTCATGGTGTCATAGATTCATAAAAACACATAAAGATTCCAACTTGGGAATCATTCAACATCAAAACTTGATTATCAATATCCAACAATATAGATATCATAAACAACTAATTTCATAGATTTCAACTTACATACTAAGATAGCTTCATAAAAATACATAAAGATCCCAACTTGAAACCATAAAACATGAATATAATCCTACCACAACAAAGTATTCACAATACATGATTTAAAACTTGATTCTTAAGCTCCATGAATGAAAGGAATCCATGGATAAACACTACGCATACCTTAGTTTGTGATTTTTGGAAGATTGATGGAAAGATTTTTGAAATTAAATCCCCAATTGAAAACCATCTTCTTGTTCTTGAGAGAAGATGGAAGAAAAGAGTGTATTTTTATTGAAAATGGGGTTAATTTTGTGTTTATGGGTATATATGGGGTGGGAGATGACCAAAGTTCCCTTAAGAAAAGAGAAAAAGATGCAGCTATCCCTGTGTTGACTGTCTGACATGCTGAAGTAAATTGATCATAAATTTTTTACTTAGATGCCCAAATTGGATGAAACAAATTGCACTGGAAATAATACTCTCGTAGCTTTCATTTGATATATAGAAGCTATCAAAGTTCATTATACACAAGGAGTTATGATCGTTTGAAGTTGACCCTTAAATGCTGAAAAAAAACTGGGCAAGCACTGGAGTTAGCAGGCGGCGTAGGCTAATCGCTCGGGGCTTCTATTTTGGACACCCAAACGTGCCCTTAACCTACTCAAAAAATTCCTAAACTCACACGTGATATAGTACGAGCTTTTTCGATCATAACACAACTTGAAAATTGAAATATGGAAGTCGGAACGGTCGCCAAATAAATTCCAAAAGTTTAAAGGTCTAAAATAAGAGTAACTGTTGAATCTTAAACACTTAGCATAATTTTTTTAAGTCTTAGGATCTCTCATGGAGCTTTACGAGCTTAATTTGACATGTGATTTTGTGGGGTAATGCAGTATCTCCCCCTTGGGAACATTCATCCGCGAATGAGACTAACTAAGAGGGAAAAATGATAAACTGGAGTACGTACAAGACATTCACTACTGAGACATGAGTTCATGACTGACATGATTGAAAACTGAGCATATTATACTGGTTTATGAATGAAGGACTGCGTGCTCTGATGAACTGAGTTTCTCCAAATGAGAATGCATATCTGATAAATAATGAACAAGCTGAATCCATGCATATCTGATGCATGATTATATGTCGGACATGATACATGAATGCATGACTTAAAGCACTAATAAGCTAATCATGCATATCTGATGTATGATTATATGTCGGACATGATACGTGAATGCATGACTTAAAGCACTAATAAGCTATTCATGCATATCTAATATGTGATTATATGATTGAACTGGCTCGTGAACATGCGACTGAACATACAATGGTAAAAGATACCAAGTTTTGAACTAAAAACTGGGCATGAAACTAAATACCAAGTTTTGTACCAAAATTTGAACATGAGAACGAGTAAGTTCAAGAAAGACTGTTACCTTGAATTGAAAATACCGATGAGTCTGAGATCAATTACTTAATATGCAAGAGCGGGACCATAAGGAAGTAACTGAGCCCGGAACATGATACATGAACAGAACTGAGTTTGTAATGTATGACATGGATGGAGTATCATATTGTGGATTAAACTGATCCATTGAGTACATGGTTTTCTGCTAAGTTTTGGAGTTAGAAGGTCGGCACATAAGTAACCCTTCCCCAAGATAGATTCATCAAAGAAAATGACATGTTTAAATCATGAAAGCTCGAGGGCTATAGTGTATCTTCCCCTTGGGACACTATGTCCCTTGAAGAATGCTAACTTGACTGAGATACTGAGGAAAACTTAGGTAATGCACAAGGCACTTACAAATTGAGTCGTGACTAATTATCTGAGATCTTAAACAGAGAAATGATACATGAACTGAGCTAAAAATGAGTGCATAAATACACTAACTTATCTTATTAACTGAAAGACTGATAGCTGAATACTGGATATGAAAGACTGCATTGTACTTAATCTGAATAGCTAGGCTAAGGCCATAGAGTATCATAGGTATAAGAAAGGACTAATGTAGTAACATAAGGTAACTGAACATAGATTTCTTGAAATATATATTGTTTGAAAATGCAGGACCAAGTGTATTACATGAGTTGGAAACATACCATAGAATGAGGTATGGAAACACCTATAACTAAGTAGCTGACAACTGTACGCTGTGGTCAAGCAAGTTTGAAACCAAACTGAGTTTCTGAGCTGAGCACAGATCTGAAGTTGACATCCTAACTAATGCTATAATTGGAACTTATACTGGTGTTGGGTTCGAATAATTGAACACTGATAACTGAAGTTTAGACTAATACTAAAGTACTGAATCTTGATGGCTGAGTAACTGATTACTGATAGTCATCGTCTTGTAGAATCGTTTGAGTCCTTTACTAAATATTTATTACTAAGCTGACTCTGTATCTGAGGACTGGGGGATAGAACATCAACCTCATGGATTTATTGAGGAATCTAAACTGAGAGTATGCATGACACATTATGAATTTATGTGATCATTAGGAGCGTAACATGGATCACGAGGACTAAGCATTCTATTGACTAAGATACTGAAGAATTAATAGCTGAGAAACTGGTAACTGAATTGTTGATAGTTACGTGAGGGGTCCAGATATAAGTCAAGGATCTGAACGTACAATCATACTCTGCATTTTCACAACTTCTAGGTATAACCCCTTGTTAGCCAATTTCTTGCATACTAACATGACGTTCAAGCCTATCTGCATATCTACACCATCGTGTAAAACAAGCATGCAACAATTTTTTCTTAATATGAAACATTTACTCTCCTTCATCTAAGTAACTGCTTATCACTACATTATTTCACAAGGACAGGTTTCTGATGGATTAAATCAGGAGGACCTGAAGTATGAATGGATACTAGCTGATCTTGAAAATGAATGGATACTAGCTGATCTTGAAACATGGCTGAAACTTTGAGAAATAGAATATCAGCAACATGTTTTTTTACCAAGAAGTTATGAACTGAGAGAATACATGACATAATCTGAATTTATTTGATCTATAGGGGCAAAGTATGAGTCATGGAAATTAAGTGTACTGTAAAGCGTGACATGTATACATGAGTCATGAGCCACATGACCTAATTTTGGAGTTTATGCATTCGTGGGACATGATTCGTAACACTGAGGGATTTGGAACTGAACCCCTTATGCTGGGAACTGAATGCGAACATAATCCCATAGAAAGTGCGTGAAAGTAAGTTGTGTTCATGAAACATGATTCGTACTTTGGAGTAAACTGGGACTCCTTATGCTGGCAATGAAAATCATACATGATTTATGGGAAAAAAATAAATGAGCATGGTTCGTGACCATAGAGTTGACATGAAACTCCTGAGTGGGTTTCTGATAGTTGAGGTGCAAAACTCTACACTGAGATAAGAATGGGTCAGGAATCATCTGCCCTTACTGCTTTCTATTCATACTGGCACTATCACTGGAATTTGAGAGCCTGACCTGGTTACTTGATCTACTATCACACACTTGCATTCTTTTTGACACCTGTCTGTCTAATTAAACACATAATTTATTTTGGTTTCCTCATATACTACTAACATCACATCCATACTTTCATACCTAATTTCAACTTATTAGACTTATATTCTTGCTTTGACTGTTCAAGCCTACAGACATGATCTGATAAATCTGAATAATACTATCCCAGCTCTACTACTACTAAGCTTCTGAGTTCAAGCTTCTAACTCTAAGTCTATGCTATCATAGAATTCTGAGAAGGGATCTGATAGTATATCTAGATTTGGGTGTGAGAAGGAGTTCTCATGATCATAAAGGAAATCTGTATAACTTTGGAACAGAACTGGACTGATAGGGCATTTCCGAGTCTATAGCCAATCCCATATTTGATGCTAGGGACTGTCTGAGAAAGCCCTATCTTTAGGACCTTGAGTTCACTGTTTCTGTTACCCTGAAAGTAAGGTGGAGTTGACATACGAGGAGCATGATGAGAATCTACATGAGTTTTCTTAGAAAACCTTTCTTTAGCATGATCTGCGATATAAAATAATGGAAACTATTTCTTAAACACCTCATAGCCTCCTGCACACAAGTGTGGTACACAACACACGCATGTACAAGGCTCTACTAGATACGACTTTCAGACTTCCTAGGGCGCTGCTAAATCTTAGGCTCTGATACCAAGTTTGTAATGCCCCAATTTGCTAAATCGGAATGCTACATGGTGCCCATGACCCCCAGGGACCATAAGCTAACCCATGCCTGATATCTGTACCTATACACTGCATATATAGAACATAAATGCGGAATACATATACTGTAAGGCCATAAATTTAAAAATGGAATAATCATAACATGAGAGTGGGGTATAGAATACCTAAAACAACTGTAATACTATCTGAAGTCTGAACATACTAGTCTTAAAAGCCTCTAACATGATTGTCTGAATAGAGAGTTAATGGGACATGACCCCAACTAACTCTGACTAGCAAAACTGAACTGAAATAAACCATAACGTAAGTAATGATTATACCCTCAAGATACGAGGAGTCACTGCTGGAACTCTGACAGCTAAGATGATACTGCTACTGCTGGTCTGGAAATCGTGTATCTAAACCTATGGTGTAACATAAAAGAAAGCACCATAGCGCGAATGCGTCTGTACAACTGAGAGTACTGAGTATCCAAGTGAGGTAGGTTAAATGCAAAGGGTTTGTATGCATGAACAATGCTGAATGATATGAAGGTGAGAACACATACATACATTAGTAACTACTACTGAACACGTGATTATACTGACTACTGAGTCTGAATACTGACAACATAAGTTTACCGATTCTGAGATACTAAATCACTGCGTTTACTAATATTGATCTGTGACTCACAAATAAGTGAGGAACTAATACTTTATTACTGAATACTAGGAGACTGATACTTTGTTACTGATAAAGGAATGATTTTTTCTAGTAGTCCTGATTATGAAGGACTAGTCTAATTGATTGTATCTGACAGTCCTGAAATTGTGTACTGATAGCATGAGTTTACTGAAATCTAATATAACTAGCAAATGATTTCTCTTAGCTGATATAGCTGATAACATGAGTGACTATATCTAATAGACTTAATACTGGATATTGAAAACACGGGTGACTGTAGCTGACAACCATAAATCTGATGGAACTATCTGAGTTCCGTACAATATCTGAGTTGACTGTATCTAACTGTCCTGGTATTTTAAAGAGCTATCTGAGTTCTTTTACTGAGACTGAATGACTGAAACTGTGGGATGTAGTAGTTTAACCGACATGCCCCATGTATAATAATGTAGCTGAACTGGGGTCCAATCCTTGCCCAGATTGGAAAGGTGTTAATACTGTGCTACAGGTAAAGACAAGCTGTAAGTGACCCTCAAATCTGGCAGTGTCCCCAAAAGAGAACGACGGATGTCCACCTCATCAACCCTCAAGTTGGCAGTATTGATTTCTTAACCTATGTTGGCTACATAGTTCTTGAATGCAAGGATGATTGCTAATAATCACACCCTCATCTGATAGTGTGTGCTCCTATCATTGGGTTCACTCAGTGCTAACTTCTACTCCCATTTGAATAGACACTGAGCATGACTGACTGAACTGATTAACTAGACTAATAGTGTTGCTTAGCTGAGTTAAGCAAAATTTAATGAGTTCCGTTGACTGAAAAATACTACTGAGATCTGAGGACTGAATGAAAGAACTGAAGTTACTGAGTACTGAGTAGAACTGGATTGGTACTAAGTTTACTGAATTTCCATTGACTGACGGAATTACTACTAATATCTGGTAACTGACCGAGTTCATGATATTACTGAGATTTCTTGAGTCACATGACTGATTGAATTCTACTAAGCATGGCTTGACTGGGGATATTGTGACAACATGACATGTCTCTAGGCACACAACTATATTTTTTGGGTACAAGTACCCTTATGACTCGATGGAAGGAAACTGACACACATGACTGACTTGATTATAAGAATAGAGTCCACAATTCACAATATCATAAGTAGGGGATTTCATACTACACATGGCTATCAATATTTCATACGTGGGAGGGGATACATTCAACGTAAAAGTACTTTCTTAACTCCAACATCATGTTCACTATATATCACAACCAAAATACATATCAATAGAGTGGATATCATATAGAATCATAAAGAATAGAGCATGGACTTGTTACTTGGTACTCTTAAGTCATGAAAACATGATTATTATTATTCTAGGCATTTCATCGAACATCTTTTATGCACAATTTAGGCATAGGTGAAACCATAAGATTTTACATCATGAACAACCAAGTTTTACATGTTTTCAACTCACATGGTGTCACTGAATCATAAAGACACATAAATATTCTAACTTGGGAATCATTCAACATCGACAGCTTGATTATCAACATCCAACAATATAGATATCATTAACAACTAATTTCATAGATTTCAACTTACATACTAACATACCTTCATGAAAATACATAAACATCCCAACTTGAAACCATACAACATAAACATAATCATAGCACAACAAAGTATTCACAATACATGATTTAAAACTTGATTCTTGAGCTCCATGGATGAAAGGAATCCATTGATGAACACTACACATACCTTAGTTTGTGATTCTTGGAAGATTGATGGAAAGATTTTTGAAATTAAATCCCCAATTGAAAACCATCTTCTTGTTCTTGAGAGAAAATGGAAGAAGAGTGTGTATTTTGGTTGAAAATGGGGTTAATTTCGCGTTTATGGGTATATATGGGTTGGGAGATAACCAAAATGCCCTTAAGAAAAGAGAAAAAGTTGCAGTTGTCCCTTTGTTGTCTGTCTGACAGGCTGAAGTAAATTGATCATAACATTTTACTCATGTGTCCAAATTGAATGAAACCAATTGCATTAGAAAGAATACTCTCATATCTTTCATTTGATATACATCCGCTCTTACAGTTTAATATATATAGGGAGTTATGATTGTTTAAAGTTAACCCAGAAATGCTGAAAAAAAACTGGGAAAGCACTGGAGTTAGAAGGCGGCGTGGGCTAATCGCCCGAGGCTTCTATTTTGTGCATCCAAACGTGCCCTTACTCTACTCCAAAAATTCCGAAACTTACCCGGGATATACTACGAGCTTTTCCAATCGTAACACAACTTGAAAATTAAAAAAATAGATGTCGGGAAGGTTGCCAAACAAATCCCCGATGTTTGGAGAACTAAAATAAGACTAAGTGTTGAATCTTGAACACTTGAAAAAAAAAATTTAAGTCTTGAGAAGGTCGTGATCTAGGATTGCCAATCTACAAAGGCTAAAATAACCGTAAGTATAAATACTTAGCTAAATTTTTCTAAGTCTGGGACCCTATAGTAGGATTTAAAGGACTGAGTCAAGCTTAGAATTTTTTGGGGTCTTACAATATCTCCCCCTTGGGAACATTCAACGTCAAATGAGGCTGACTAAGCTGAGATTACTGATATACTGAACTTATTTGCTGGACACATATAATGAAACATGATTGAAACTACTGATATGCAGAGTTTTTCATACTGAATATACATATCTGAATGTCACGAATACATGACTGAATATACTAACCAACTAGGTTTAAACTTAATGTATGATTGAATATGCAACGGTAACTGATACTAAGTTTTGAAAGGGGATTTTGAGTAAGTTTATGGAAAACCATTACCTTTAGCTAAGTCTGAGTTGGCAGAGAAGAGGTGGGGGCACTTAGTTCACATATCTGCTTCTGCTTCCCAAGTAGCTCCCTCAACGTACTGATTCCGCCAAAGAACTTTGACTAGAGGGACTTCTTGGTTCCTTAGTCTACGAATATGATAGTCATGGATTTTGACATTAACCTCTTCATAAAAAAACCTGTTCTGAATGTATATGACCTCTATCAGGACTAGGGTTGCTAGTTAACTTATGTATTTCTTAGCAATGAGACATGAAACACTAGATGGACTGAAGCTAGATCTGAAGGCAACTTAAGATCATAAGCTACCTTTTCGAAATAGCTAAGAATTCAGTAAAGACCAATATATCGAGGACTGAGTTTTCCCTTCTTGCCAAACCACTTTACCCTTTTCATAGGAGAAATTTTCAACTACACAGTCACTAATGTCAAACTCAAGATACTTTCTGCGCACGTCTGCGTATGATTTCTGTTAGCTTTAAGTTGTCTTAAGTCTTTCTCTGATCAATTGAACTTTTTCCATGGCATTAAATACCAGGTCAGGCCCTACCACTGCAGCCTCACCCACATCGAACCAACCAATGGGAGATCTATATCTCCTTCCATAAAGCACCTCAAACGGAGCCATCTGAATGCTAGAATGATAGTTGTTATTATATGCGAACTCAATCAAAGGAAAGTGGTCATCCTAACAACCTTTAAAATTAATTGCACAAGCTTATAGCATATCTTCTAAAGCCTGGATGGTCCTTTCTGCCTGACTATTTGTCTAAGGATGAAAAGTAGAACTGAGGTAAACTCAGGTACAAAGACCCTTTTGGAATGCCTTCCAGATATGAGAGATGAACTAGGTACCTCTATCTAAGACAATGGAAAATAAAATACCGTGTAACCTAACCAACTCCTTGATATAGAGTTTGGCATAATCCTCGGCTAAGTTAGAGATATGGACTGGTAGGAAATAAGCTGATATGGCCATTCTGTCTATAATGACCCAAACTGAATCATGCTGACAACGAGTACGAGGCAAACCCGTCACAAAGTGCATGTTAACTTTTTCTCATTTCCAAGTAGGAATGCTGAACTCATGCATGGACCCACTAGGTTTCTGATGCTTAATCTTAACCTGTTAACATATAGAGAACCTAGCTACAAACTCTGCAATTTCTGTCTTCATCATACTCCACTAATATATTTCTCGTAAATTGCAATACATCTTCATGGCCCTCGGATGATTAGAGTAACGCGCACCATGCGCCTCTACAAGAATTTGTTGTCTTAAGTTATCTACACTCAGCACACATAGTTGACCCTAACAATGTAATACATAACCTCCCCCTTGGGAGAAAACCTCTACCTTCTGATCGTTGACTGACTCTTTTAACTTAACTAAACTGGGATCTCTATCCTTCTTTTTCTTTATTTTAGAAACTAGAGATGATTCTGAACTTTTCTAAACCTACACACTAATTTTTGTGGAGTCGACTAAGGAAACACCTAGTCGGGAAAGCTGATGGACTTCCTGAGCTAACTTCTTTTTATTGTCCTCAACGAGCAACACTACCCATAGAGAGGCTACTAAGAGCATCAGCTACTACATTGGCCTTGCCCAGATAGTATAGTACACTCATGTCACAGGTTAAGATCTTTTTGGGAGAACACATACTGCAGGCTCTTATGGTCTGTGAACACATCAACATGCACCCCATACAAGTAATGCCTCCAAATTTATAAGGCAAAAACTACTACTGCTAACTCATGATTGTAAGTAGGATAGTTCTTCTCATGGGGTTTAAGCTGTCTAGAGGCATAGGCTATGACCTTACCTCTTTGCACGAGGACACAATCCAAACCTACTCAAGATACATCACAGTACACAGAAAAGCCATCGGAACCATCTGGTAGGGTCAAAACTGGAGCTGTAATGAGTTTAGTCTTCGACTCCTAAAAACTCTTCTCATAAGAATCTGACCACTGGAATTTTACCTTCTTCTGAGTTAATCTGGTCATAGTGGATGCAATAGATGAAAATCCCTCAACAAACTATCTGTAATAGCGAGCCAATCCTAAGAAACTCCTGATATCTAATGTAGAGATGGGTCTGGGATAGTTTCTCAGTGCTTCGCTCTTTTGGGGATCCACTCTAATGACATCACCGAAAACTATATGGCCAAGGAAAGTTACTGACCTTAGCCAATATTTGCACTTACTGAATTTGGCGAATAACTGATGGTTTCTGAGTGTCTGCAGTACTATTCTAAGAGGGTTTGCATGATCATGTTCACTACGGGAGTAAACAAGGATATCATCTATGAAGACTATGACAAACATGTCCAAGTACTGCTTGAATACATGATTTATCAAGTCCATGAAAGCTGTTGGGGAATTCTTAGGACATGACTAAGAATTTGAAGTGACTATACCGATTTCTAAAGGCTGTTTTTGGGATTTCAAATTCCCTGACTCTGAGCTGATGATAGCCTGATCTGAGGTCTATCTTAGAGAAGTAATTTGCACCTAAAATTTGATCAAACAAATAATTTATTCTGGGAAGTGGATACTTGTTCGTGACCATGAATTTATTTAACTGACGATAGTCAATACACATTCTGAGGGAACCTTCTTTGTTACGCACGAATAGAATTGGTATGCCCCACGGAGAGACACTAGGTATGATGAATCCCTTATCTAAGAGATCATTTAACTGATCTTTTAATTCACTGATTTTTGTTGGAGCCATTTTGTACAGTGGAATAGAGAGGAGCTGAGTATCTGGAAGGAGATCTATTCTGAAATCAATTTCCCTTTTGGAAGAGACTCTGGGATGATCTTTGGGAAACACCTCTGGGAATCCGCGAGCTACTGACACTGATTCAAGAGTTCTGATATGGAGTCCTGGACTCACACAAGATGGTAGACACACCCCTTAGATATCATTTTTCCAGCCCAATGGTAAGAAATAAGTTAACCCCTAAGTGCAGAAGTACTACCCCTCCACTCTAGGATGGGTTCATTTGGAAATAGAAAATGGACAATTCTATTTCTACAATCGGTTGATACATAGAAGGAATGAAGCCAATCCATGCCGAGAATGACATCAAAATCAGTCATCTCTAATTCGACTAAGTTTGCTGAAGTAACTTTCTAAGTTACCACAACTAGACAGTTCCTGTATACCCGTCGGGATAGGATAGATTTACCCACTGGGGTAGAGACTCAGAAAGGCTCTGCTAGGATTTTGGGAATGACTCTAAATTCAATTTCTAAATATGGAGTAACATAATACAACGAAGCTCCTAGATGTAGCAAAGCATAAACATGCAAATGATAAACCTGCAACATACTAGTGACCACATTAGGAGAATTTTCTTGATCCTATTGGGACTGAAGAGCATAGAGTCTATTTAGGTGCTGCCCACTGGTGGCACTGGATGAGGCACCCTATTGATTCGAACAATCGAATTAAGCTGTAGGATGGTTATGCTGCCATTGGGAACCTGACTGGGGACAATCTCTGACTCGCTGGCCTGGCTTAGCATATCTGAAACATTCATCATTTCCTGCTCTACAGACACCCTGATGGTTTCTGCCACACTGCTGATAGAGAGGATTCATTTGAGCACTGCTAAAACTACCATGAGGTTTAGGGCCTGATGCCCTATCTTTATTGCCATCTATGAATTTTAACACTAAAGCACTAGCTGAGGACAGGGATAGAACTGAAGATTTTGGGTAGAACTGAGAACGATTCCCACCCTCTAACTTAGGCTGAGCAAAGTTGAAACTACCTGTTCTAGCCCTCTTATTCTGCTTTTGTCTCTCCTTATTCTTTTGCTCTTCGATCTGTTGAGCATGGACCATCAATCTAGACAAGTCTATCTCCCTAATTAGTATCGTATTTCTACACTTCTAACCATAATATCATTCACCCCAGACATAAACTTATTCATCTTAGACCTATTATGTACTACCACGTAAGGAGCATATCTAGCTAATTGAGTAAACTTTAGAGAATACTCTTTCACCTTCATAATTCCCTGCTTAAGATTGATAAATTCTAGAACCTTTGCATCCCTCAACTCCTATGGGATGAGCCTACCCAAAAAAGCCGTAGAAAACTCCTCCCATTCTATGGGCCCTGCGTCTGTGGGCCTTTCTTCTTTCCATTATTTGAACCATGAGTAAGCCACATCCTGCAACTGATATGTAGTTTGTTAATCTCTCTTACTAGCTTCCACTATCATAACATAAGTAACTTTCTGCACCTGATCAAAAAATTCTGATATAGACCCGATGAAACATAGAGGGTTAATTCGGGTGAAATCCCAAATCCTGGTAGCCACTGTCTTTGCCACTAGGTTGGTTGGGCACTTAATCTGGGTTGCTACAACATAAGCTAGGGTGGTGAAATCTATTCTGAACTCAGTATGTGAGACATGTTCATCCAGAGGATCTGGCTGGACAGGCTGGGGTTCTGGTTGGTCTCCCATTTCTCTTCCCTTAGTTCTTTTGGGAGGCATGATCTGTAAACAAAAGAGAAACTTGGATTAGATAGAGAGTTTAACTGGAGCTCATGATCATTTGCATGGCATGAATACTACAAAAAGGGAAACTATTCCTAAAACATCCCGTAGCCTCCTGTCCAGAGCGGGGTATGTCCCATCAATAGTGTCCCCTACTAGAATAGAGAAGTTCCCATGAGCTTTAGATCGTCTAGGAGGCATGATCTGAAAAGCACACAAATAAGAATTAGAGAAATCAAAGACCTCATACTCTACCTCTCGAAATGGAATGATAAGAAAGGGAACCGATCTAAAATTTATCGTAGCCCATCACCTATAAGTGTGGCGCGTTACATAGCTACAAAAAAGACTACTTGACATGGCTTTGTGGAAACTCAATTGACCATGAACCTGGGGCTTTGATACTACCTTTGTCATGACCCAAACCATGGCCTGTCCATGATGGGTACTCAAGTCCTATATGGACCAGAGATCACCCCTTTATCTAGATTAACTAGCATAAAAACCTCAAGTATCGGATGAGTCCCAAACATATCACAAGATAGCACACAAAAAAAGTAATGATAGTTCATAATATGTCTATATCAAACATAGGTAATCGGACAACCGACCATCACCAAAATAATCAACCAAATGACCCAAGTCCACAATAATCCAACAAAACCTCTAAAAATCAAAGTTAATAAAATGTCTGGACATGCCCCCGATAGTAGACAAAACAAAGTCTAAATAAGATATAAGACATATGAAATAAGAAAGATAAAATGAAGCCTTCCGAAGTGTGGAAGCTGATCACTTCAATGTCACCTCACGAACTAACTCTAGCACCTGGTCACTGCATAGGAAAAGTAGAACAGTGTCCGGTACCTACATTGCATGGGGATACAATATCCAGAGATGGTTAACGATTGGAGCTCTAGCACGTAACTCAGGGATAGAGGAACAAAATAATGTCGTGGTAATAATTCTAAAACCAATACAACATTCAATGTATAATATCATGTGAAATACATATACATAAAAAATTACACAGATTAGGGTAAGGAACAAAGCATATCATTAACTTCAAAACCCTTAAACTAGGGTTTGTAGCATTACCGTCATAAAATAAGGCTCCCATGGGATGTCTGGGTCCAGATCTCCCATAGCTGGAAGGGCCCTAGTATGTGTAGCCGTTCGAACCAGAGAATACCCATTTCTTTATATGTCTTTATGGGTGACTCCAACCTCCTGGCATAGTCAAAGTGACTTAAGCACCAAATTATACAATGTAGGGGACTCAGACCTCCCATTCATATATTCATTCGGGGGACTCAAACTTCCCGATCACATAGACATCTGCACCGGCTAGAACGATTTCCAATGTTAATCCTTTGGACTCCATTTTCATGGGCTGGCTATACATCCCACTTTAAAGCCTAATTAAAATATCAATTTCAAATACACAACCATTAATCCAGTTACTTACTAAGGGGATCTAGTTGGTATCATCATACCAAACCCACTTGCAAGGGTACAATATGAGATTACCATTATTAATCAACTCGAGACTCAAACCTATTGTCTAAATAAAGACATCAATTCAATTTAACATTTTATGGACTCAAACTCATTTAGTATTTCAAATAAATTTATGGCTAATAAGGTTTCCATAAAACCATCTACCAATCATCACCATTCTTAGTCCAATGCCATAGTTCAAAACACAATTCAAGTCAATTTATGGTCATCAAGACCTTTACAAAGTCATTAATCCTTCATTAACATTCTTAAGCCCATCATTAGTTCAAAACACAATTAAAACTTGTGACAAGATTATTCTCATTGAAAATTTCACAAATAGGTTGAGGGCATACCATTATCAAAGACAAAAACCAATAAATCTAGGGTTAAGCAGGACCCATTTATCAAATAACAATTCCCTTGTACCCACATGTGGAAAATCATAATTAAAATAAGGGAAACCATAATTAAATCACGAGATACATTAATCAACCATGCACATCCAAAACCCCCAACCTTTATTTCAAAACCATAACAACACCATGAAAACCAAACACTAAAACATATGCCTTTGGTAAAATAACAATATGGGAAGATTCACATGCCTAAGTTACAAAGATTCACGGAGAGAATTTTTATCCTTAAGCCCTTAGATGACCATTTGAAGAAACCATAGCCCAATATTTTTTTAAGAGGTTTGAGATAGATTTTAAAGGGTTTTTTGATCTTCTAAAGTGTATAATGGGTGCCCAAAATATGTTGTAAGATATGTGTTCTTAAGGGCTTGGGGTGGGAATTGTCCAAATTACCCCCTTCTTGAAGCTGTAAAAATCTCGTCTATGGTTACGAGTCAAGCCATCGACTCATCACCACAACATATGACTCTTACCATTGAGTCATCACTAAGATAGATAATTGGACACCGTACACTATCCAACTTATGACTTCCTAGTCCCACTTGTCACTAGACAATATGACTCGTATAGTCTAGTCGTGACCATCATAGAACACCAAGGGCTTAGACACTAGACAACATACGACTGGACCAGAACCACTAGTCACATGATCATATAACACGTGAGTAGTCTCTCATAACTATGATAGAACTTGGCCAATAAGATAATGTTTTTGTTATGACATGGGTCCCTAGACCCGTAACCATATTATATGACTCGAATAGTGAGTCGTCAACAAGATAGTGAGATCAAGGCTTAGGTAAATTTCAAGGGCCAAAGCCTTGGGCGTTTCACCAGTAGCCCAGAATTAGTCTGGAAGCTTGTGACTCAAACCAAATGTTCCCCAGCCTAAAATTGAAGTTTTACAGCTGTTGGAATTATTATAATTGGTATATGAGGTAATTTGCTTTTAGTTTTTTCCCTGTAGCAAATTCTTACAAGAAAAGACTTCAAAATAGAGAATTGGCTCTTAAAGCCAAACAAACTTCCTGATAATCAAACAGTCAGCTCCAGCAAGTCATAAATAACTTTTTCCAGTTATAGAAAAGCTCTAAACATCGAAATTCAATGAAAATGCATGAAATAACCTTGAGGTCATTAAAACAACTATAAGACCTTTTAACCTCTAAAACCCACAAACTAGCACAGTTTATTCTAAATTGCATTACAAACTATGAAAACCATCCCTACTCCCTAGAAATGCCATCTAGAAACCATAGGGAGTGATAAAATTGTCACAACACATAACAAAGGAAAGTTCACATAATCAAGTCCTTACAATATCATCCACTAAGAATCTAGTTCATCCTTAAACTAAAATCAAGAAAAATACCTAAATTAGTGAAAGGCTAGGAATCACTACTATGCATGTCAAGCTCTACCTCCCAAGTAGCCTCATCTACAAGATGGTGTATCCACAGGACCTTAACCATCAAAATATCTGTAGAACACAACCTCTTTACATCTCGAGCTAAAAAAGAGACTAACTCATCAATAAAAAACAACTTCTTATCTAACTGTATTGTGTCCCAAAGAATGACATGGGACTCATTTAAAATATAATATTGTAGCATGGATACATGAAAAACTTAGTGAATGGATGAAAATTTAAGGGTTATGCTCACTCATAAGCCATATCCCAAATAGTCTGAAGAATCTTAAATAGCCCAATATACTTGTGTATAAGCTTGCCTCTCTTCCAAAACCTTATCACGCTCTTCATGGCTGAAACACGAAGGAAGACTTAATCACCAACACTAAATGTCAAATCATGAAGTCTATGATCCTCATAGCATTTATGACAACTTTGAGTTTCTTGAACTCTATCTTAAATAATGCAAACTCTATCTATATACTTATAAAACAAGTTTGTAACATGAGGTCTAGTATTTAAAACCTTAAACAACTAACAGAAAGTGACATTACATATCATATAAGGCCTCAAAGGATGCCATTGCAATACCAGAATGAAAGTTAATATTATATGCAAACTCTACCAGGGATAAATGCTACTCCCACTGATCTCTAAAGTCCATGACATAAGCATGGAGCATATCCTCCAGATCCAATATAGACTTTTTCGACTAATCCATAGACTTTGGGTGAAAATTTCTGCTAAAATCAACCCAACTATCTAACTCTTCCTAAAATACCTTCTAGCAGTGAGAAGTAAAGACTAAACCTCTATTTGATCTATAGACACGTGTACATAATAGAGATAAACTATCTCATGATCATAGATAAGGACCTACCTCTCAAAACCGAAGAAAACCTTAATAGGAATGAAATGAGAAGACCAGTGTGATTAGTTCCAACTTTGACTCAAGAATAAGTAACCTCTGAGGATAACCACCAGGCCTCAAATGATCGACATTTACCTACTGGGAACATAGGCAGCGACCTATAAAGTCCACTATATCTTTCCTTATAACACCCTACCAGTAGTGTTGTCTCAAATCACGATAGACCTTGGTCATTCCCAAATGAATGGAGAACTTAGAACAATAAACCTCCTCCAAAATCAACCCCACCCAATCACACATTCTCAGTACATAGACTCAACCTCCAATCCTCAAAATACCATCGGAGTTAAATGAGGCTTCATTAGCCTCGCGACTCAACACCTTATCTCGAATCACTCTCAAACCAACATTATCAAACTGATAAGCCCAGATCTCTTCCATCAAGAAAGATCTAGCCTCTAAAGATGGCAAAATACACCTCTATGTAGAAATCTCAAGCCTAACCATATCATTAGCCAAAAACTCAACCTGTAAGGCCAAAGGCTTCTTTTGGGTCAAAAGATGTGCCAAGATACCCATAGTAATCAACTTCTAGCTCATGGCATCCGTAACCATATTAGTCTTACCTAGATGATAGAGAATAGTAACATCATTATTCTTAAGCAACTCAAGGATATGATATTTTCTCATACAAAGATCTCAGTAAGTAAACAAATATTGAAGTCTACAAAGATTCAAAAATATTTGATAACATAGTTTATACAAATAGTTTCTCCACAACATTAAACCAAATACAATCACTCACAACTCTAAATTATGGGTAGGGTAATTCTTCTCATGGGGATTTAACTGATTAGAAGCATATACAATCACCTTATATTTCCGCAGCAACATGACACCTAACCTAACATTGGAAGCATCACAAAAGATAGTAAAACTCATTCCCTCCTTGGGAAAAGTCAATATAGGAGATGATGTTAATAAATCCTTAAGCTTTAGAAAGCTCACATCACAAGCATTAGACCACTTAAAATAAATTTTCATTTAAGTCAGCTTTGTCGAAGGAGCAGTAATAGATGAAACACCCAGTTTGAAGCATCAGTAGTAGTAGTCCTAGTCCAATCACAAACCACCTAAATCTTTAGACGGATCAACCATGATAACATCCTTGTTCATAACATAACCCAAGAAAGAGACAAATTCCAACAAAAACCCAAACTTGGAAAACTTAGCACATTACTTCTCATCTCTCAATCTCTGAAGAAAAATCTAGAAATGCTCCTCATGATCGGTCTCACTCTTAGAGTAAACCAAGATATGATCTATAAATACAATGATAAAAAGTTGGATATAATTGAAACACACAATTCATCAACTCCATACAAATTGATGGGGCATTGGTCAATCAAAAGGATATGACGACAAACTCATAATGATTGTACCTAGTCTAAAAAGCTATCTTTGGAATATGCAAAGTTTTAGTCCCTATCTGGTGATACTCGGACCTTAAATAAACCATTAAGAATATCAAAGCACCCTAAAACAAATCAAACAAATCATTAGTACGAGGAAGATGATACATATTCTTACCTGTCACCTTTTTCAACTACCAATAATTAATACACATGCACATAGACCCATTCTTGTTCTTCACAAACAAGATAGGCACACCTTATGGTGATATACTTGATCAGATAAATCTTTTATTTCCTATAACTGATCTTTTGATTTCTTCAATTCCTCTAGGGCCATCCTATAAGAAGGAATCGAGATGGGCTTGGTAGCCAAATCAACATCATTAGAAAAGTCAATATCATGATCCAAAGGTATACCAAGCAAATCTATAGGAAAGACATCTACAAAATCATGGAAAATATGGATAGAATCCAAAGAAAGAGGTGAATCAACACTAGTATCATGAATATAAGATAAAAACACCAAAATTGCCTCTCTACCAACATGGGAGCCCAAAGAAAAGACATCTTTCTTATGACAAAAATAAAGCATATTCTTTCAAGCTATCCTTGGCATGCTCGGTGAAGCTAGAATCATAGTCTTAGCATATCACTCTAGAATAACATAATAGTGAGATAACTAATCCATACCCAAGATGACATGAAAATCTACTATATCTAAGTTAATCAGATCTACCCAAGTCTCACGGCCTGGTAAAGGTCACAAAACAAGATCGGTGCACCCAATCCACCACTAAAAAAATCTTTTATAGGGGTAGATACACGGATAGGCATGGCAAGAGTCTCATTAGTAGAATCAAAACCCAAAGCAAAATATGATGACACATAGGAAAAAGTTGATACTAAATTAAATAACATAGATGCAAATATAAAACAAATGAGGATGATCCTATGATAATAGCATTGGAAGCCTCTATTTTAGGACTAGTAGGAATAGCATAAAAAATTCCACATCCACTATCAAATTGAGTATCCTTGTGACCACCACTATGAGAACTACTACATCTGCCTTGTAAACTTCTAGTAGCACCTCTACCACCCTAAGGGTCACCACTCACCATCGATATTGGAGTAGGACTGAAGACATGGTAGGGGCATTCCTTGGATATATGGCTAAACTCATCATATATATAGAAACCTTTGTAAGTTAACTTATTCTATGGAGTTATGGCTATGATAAAATGACCATCTTGGAACGACACCTAACTAAAAGTCATTGAACTAGAAGACCTATTACTTGAAAGCTACAAAGCTACCTGTACTGTTCTACCATGGTCATCACAAGAAACTCTGAAATCTCTTTCATAATAGGTGTAACCACTGAACTCGCCCTAATAGTGCACCCTCTTGGCGCCTTTTTTAGTATATCAAAGAATAGCCACTATCATCTTTGCATGATCCACCACACTATGCAATGATGCCTCTGACACTACTATCTAGGCAGTAGCCAACTTAAAATTAGTATCCAATCCCTTTAAAACTTTAAAATCTTCTCTAACTCAATGGTAATACTGGTAATAGAATATCTGGATGAGGTATGAGAAGATGCAGCAATAGTCATAGAGCCCTACTTCAATTGATCAAACTCATCTCTTATCTAATCCCTCAAACTGTATGGCACAAACATGTCCAAATAAGACTCAAAAAGCTGATCCCAATTAACCTTTTGTTAAACGAGAGGTCTGTAACTAAAAAATGGCCTCCACAAATCTCTAGCTACATCTATTAGCTGGTAGAATATGCAAGCAACTTCATGCAACTCAAAAGATCCAAGGTTATGCAACTTCTCTCTATAATAAATCAAGAACACATAGGCATCCTCACCCACTGCACCACTAAACTTAGGTAGACCAAGGCGAATAAACCTTTTAAGCCTTTTTTTATCCTCAGAAGACAAAATAGGACCCAAATAAATAGGAGGCATAGTGAATATGGTAGGTTGTGATCCGACCTAAAGAGGTAACATAGATGAAGATTGAACCCCTAGACACAGAATATCATACTCGAAAGAGGTTTAAAAGGTTTACTCACTTAGTTCTACCTAAGTTTAGTGGTGCGGTGGGCGAAGATGTCTATAGTTCTTGATTGACTATCGAGAGAAGTTGCATAACCTTGGATCACTTTAGTCATAGAAAAAGGAATAGTACTTAAAGACTGTAGAATCTCATAGGTAATTATCGATAATGATAAAGTAATTACACTTAAAATCAGAGAAACACCATAAGTAGACTCTATCACATATAAAGGTACAATACTTAGAGTTCGAGGAATACCAAGTGCACTCAAAGGAACACCCTCCAAATAAATCAACAAATAAAAAAAAAACTCCAAGACTAGGGCAGTAGTACTTTATAGAACCTGAGTAGGACCCATATCTCTAAAATGATCAGCCTCAGGCTCAAGGGAAATCCCCATAGTACTACCTCTAGAAAGGGCAGATCCCTTGGCTCATCTTCTATCTTGAGTTTATCGATGGCCCCTAGATTGTCCTCTAGGTTGGGCTCCTGCCTCGATAACAACTCAACATCCCTAGCCTCATGGGATCTAGTACTTACCATATGAGAAAAAGGGTAAAACCTAGTTTAGAATATAGGATATGGATAAACTCGCATGATAAGGAACAAAATAAGAAAAATTCTTAAAGATATCTTATAGACTCGTAAAGGTAGATGTGGACGTCCACATATCAATCCACGAGACTCTACCAAACACCCTTTTCTTTCATTGATAAGACTAATGAGCCTGGTTTCTCTAATATCTATCAGTCACGACCCAAAGAACCTCAGGTCATTATGGCATTTATCATGGCTAAGCCTTGACAAGTAACACAGTCTCCGAAACTAATAAAAAGTAAAAAATCATAACATAAAGCCTAAGCCGAAACTTCTAGAGAAAAGTCGAACCATATATGTAAAATAATAATAGATGATTAAATAACAACAATACCATAAACCATCTCAAAACCTGATGTCAGACTGTAAGAACAATCTAAATATAACACAATATCTTAAAATACAACTAAAAATCTAAAATAAAATGACAAGTTTATCTCTAAATATAAAATAAGACATAAATTAAATAGAAGGAGGTCTAAGGTTAACTCTAAAGGCTTAAAGTGGCCAATACCTCAATATGGCAAAAATCACCGCACAAACTCAACTATCGTGCAATGCATCATACTTCGATATGCACTGAAAGGGCACAATAGGGATGAGTATGGTCCATTTATACTCAGTAGGTATTATAGGTCGATTATGCAAAGTAGAATATAAGATACAAAAATACATACTATGAGCACATCACATGCAATTAGAAAATATCCCAAATAGTTGCTTATATCTTCTCCACTAATAGTTCTAAATATAGCACATAAGCAAAAAAATAGGTATGCAAAAGAAATAGAATATATATGCATCAAATTAAACATAAAGTACAACACTGCAGATGTATAGTGTATGAAATACAATGATGATCACAATGATGATATGATATGAGTGAGATTATTACCCAATCTCCATATATACCTATCGAGCTTCAGTACTTCTAGGTAAGCCCCGTAAGGGATTTACAACCCATATACTATCTCAATACTAAATCCTAATATTAATATCCATATATTCTCTCTGACTAATAGGCTAATATAGAGGGTTAGGTAAAAATGTCTCATTTTTTAAAAAAATTAGTAATTCCATAATGGTACCAATATCTCATGAATGTATGTATGATATGAGGATATAAGGCTTACAACCAAACAAGTATAAAGATTTCCAAACCCTTTCAATAAAAGTACATGTGAGTCTAGAATACACTAAATATGTCAACTAACCATGATTTTGCATAAGCAATCATGGTTCAGCCTTCAACTAATTCTTTGCTTCCCTTAAAAGTGAGTAGGGGAAGAGAGTAATTCTCTTATAATCCATGAAGACTCTAGTGGGAATGAAGGTGTCATTGATCTATAAAATGTTATACAAATGGACCTATGGATCCTCACGTGATAGGCTTGTGAATTTCCCACTGTTGTGCAATAACTACACCACATTCTGTTTAAGCTCAAATCTACCTCTAAGTTTTAACCTATGGATGGCAGAGGTAACATTGGTTGCGAATGGGATTGCCATTTTGCGTACTATCCTTCAAGCAAGTTTTTCTTCAGTCATGACAGTAGGATCAACTTCATCCTATCAAACTTGTAGTATGCGATAGAGAAGTACTATTTCTCTCCATAATTGATATAATTATCACTCAGGTCCAAAATATTGGTTAATCAAATCCCTTTCCCTTGTCAAATTACTTGATATTTAGAGCTTCTCCTAGAATTAGAAGTCGAGATCAAGTTGTTAGCACTTGTAAAATAAAATAACAAAACTAACAATCAGATAGTTGCCAATTTTCAAGTCCCCAATAATAGCGCTAAGAACTTGTTACAATCGTATTGCATACGCAAGCATACGTGGTCAATCAAGTAATAAAGCAGCACTTTTGAGATTGATATAGAACCTAGATGGACTTGGATTAGAGTGAAAACTTCAGTGAAGACATTAATTACATAACTTTAACCCTAACTTATCTAATTTTGTCTTGAAAAGAGAAACCAAATGCATACACAAGTCTAATAATATTAGATAAGGCACCCACATGGGCCACACATTGTAAATATTATCTCAAATTACCAATAAAAAGAGTACAAGAACACACACAAGTACACAAAAATTAAAACATTATTTTCATGATTCTTATCCATATCCAAAGCATACTTTTATATAAATATTAACTATCCAGCCCAATCTGAAGAAAGTTAATCCATGATGTATCTCATGACGCTAATATTCAATCCCAAAACCCTTCACATGGATCTTTACCCATTTGAAAGCGTTGTAATCAACTAAAACATACCAATTTAGAATCTACACGTTAAAAGGAAGCCACTGATACCCATATCTCCTATTTTTAAATTGAGGTTAAAATGGACCCTTGAAATAGGTTTTCAAAAATAAATGGTAAAATTGGAATTTTTTTATAAACACCTTTCCAATGATTAAACGAATCCATAGAACAAAACTTGTGTGAAATGGGATAAAATGAGGTTTAAATCAAAGAAAAATCATTTTAGTCCTTCTTCGAAAAATCTCTAAATTCCAATTTTTAAATACAATTTAATGGATTTGAAATGACAATAATCAGATTAAAATAATTGAAATAGTGATTTAGAGCTTACCAAGCTCAAAAATGGAAAAAAATCATTAAAAACTACCTTAACCAGAAGCTGGAAGTCCCAAAAATGGAAGAAGAATCAAGAAAAGACTATTTATCGACTGCACAGCAATGACTGTTGAAGTAGTACCACTTAAACAGTCACCGCTAAAGAGTGGGCTGACCAGTTAAGAGGTCCAGCCAAAAAAGGGTGGGTCGTTAAAGCGGTCCCCTACCGTAAAAGTAGTGACCACTAAAGTAGTTAAACATTTATTTTATCAGTAGTTGCTCATGTTTGCTAAAGAAGAACATATGTTTCTTAAGAAGCTACAACTTTAGCAGTCCTGTGTCCGCTAGCAGGAAGCACTAGAAACTAGTTACAAAGTTGTGATCAACCCTTGAAATTCATTTGGAATCCCGTGAAGGTAAACGATATATGACACTAGATTAAATTTGATCTTTCAAACTCAATGGCGACATCAGATTTAAAAAACAAAGTTTATTTTAACAAAATTGACCCCCAAGACAAAATTTTATAATCTTTCAAACCAAGGATCAAAATAAGACCTAATTGCCATAAAATTAAGCCAAACAACCCTACCAACCTAAAATTAATGTTTTGAATCTGTTGTCGTATTTTGTTTTGCTATCTTACACACAAATAATAAATATTGACTGAAGTCAACTATGAGCCCTTTTTAACTTCTAAAAAACACAACTCGCACAAATTATTCCAAGTTGCATTAGAAATTATGCCAACCATCCTCACACCCTAAAAATATCATATAGCAACCACAAGAAGAGGTAAAATAGTCAAAATATATACAAAGAGAAAGTTCACAGAATAAGTCCTTACAAAGGGAGACTCGGCCTATTTAAAAAGGGTTTGATCTGGTCTAGTATAGAGTGTTTTTTTCCCTAAACATAGATTCAAACTATTGGTGGCTATGAAGAAGTGATTGTTAACTATAGAGAGGTTTATGAGGTTTGATATTCATTGTGATGACACCAAATTTGTGTTGTATAATCGGGATAATATTGAGACTATTACTCACTTGCTTAGTGCCTTTTACTTTGTCAGTACAACACAGTCAAGAGTAGAAAATTGGTTGGAGTTGTGTAATGTTCTAAGAGATGTATAAGAGACAAATAGATATCTTAGGTAGAAGCCTTATAAAAGTTTTAAAAAAGAGATAGTAGCTACTGGTTATGGTTCTATTCTACACAATATTTAGAAGCAATAATTACAAAAAAAAATTAGAAAAAATAATATGAATGCTACTTTATCTTTCAGAAAATATAGGCAATAGTTAATGAGTGAATTATAATGTATAGAGGGACTAAACTAGCTATACAATGTGGATAGATTTTGTAATTAGTTTTCTTTTAGATTTGCTATTTGGATGTATTTCATTCTATTGCTATAGTAGTATTTATATTTTATTGCCAACAAATAATTGAATTAGGTTAATACTCAATGATCTGACTGTTGGATTATAATTTCATCAGTTCTGTTGTGTGTACTATGTGATTTACAAGTATTTTATACTATTGGATTCTATTTGGGAGGTCTTAGATGAGTTTTGGGGTACTTATTTGGATTTTTATGTTGTTGCATTATAATAGTACCACCTGAATATAATGAATTACTTTGTGTATGAGTGTGATATAATTATATTTGTATCAAAATTTTTGAAACAATACAAAAAGAATCAATGAATTTGAAATTTTTATAAGGTTGATATGACCATTTTAGTACAAACAACAGTTGTTAGTTTCCTAGTGTAAAGGTTCTTATTCACAAACATGATGTAAGCATCAATGCAAAAATAAAGAAGGATCTTTTTTGACTAATCAAAGCAAAAATTTATTATTCACAAATTCAATGGGGTCCTGAAAAAGTGAAGAATAAATTTTTCACCTAGACAGAGCCTAAATTGGCAGATCATAAATTTTATTATTTTTATATCTTAGGAGGTAGGATACTTCATATGTGGAGATTCTTGATACGCTTTCAATTTGTAATTATTCGATATGTGATTATCCCTTTATTTTGGTCATTTTCCAAGAATATATATTTTGTTTTTTTATGGTTTTAATTTATAAAGTTGTGATTTTAAATCCAAAGTATGAAATTGGAAGTTTTTCATTTAGGATCACTTTACGATGAGTTTTTATTGATATTTTGGATTTAAGGTCCTTTTATTATGCGCAAACTAAATTTGTTAAAAGTTTTTCAAAAATTCTTATTTTGAAGAGGGTTTGATAATAATGATTAGAGATTTTACCATAAAAGTGAAGTATTGATTTTTTAATGATTTCTAATCTTATTTCTACTCAATTTTTTATGGAATTTTAGATTAGAAACCTTTAGACTATGATAAAAGTAATTTTCTACTAAAATTTTAGCTTTTCTCTTTTATTTTTAGGGTTAACTTTCAAGGTGATTTTTGACCAGGAACAACAATATGTCAATATGGATATCTTTAGACACCTATTTATGTTTATATATCATATTGGAAAATATTGTATGCATTTAATGATGATTCAATGAAGAAGAGCTTCTGTTTGACTCCTCAAAATGTGAGGTTGGCTTGTGGATCATTTTTAAGGTAAGTTGAGTTCTACCTTGACTCTTTCCTGAGGTATTTATGTGTTATGTGTAAATTAATAATTTTTTATGAATGAATGGGGGATTGGGGTTCTGTACCAGAGTCTACTAATGGATTAAAGTAATAAAATGAATATTTTAACTATTCTCTCTACTTGTAGATATATTTATGGTAAATTGTAGATAAATGACTTATTGATCACGAAAAATCGATAATGAGTACTCACTTAAGATTTTTGAATCATGTTTAGTGGAATTTGAAAAAATTATTAGGGTCTAGTAACTACTTAGGGTATAAGGAGATTGTAGTTACCAATCAGGAATTAAAGGAGGAATCTTGGTGTAGTTACTATATATTCTGAATAAATGTAAACTTTTGAACATACTTATTGACGAGTATATTCTTTCTTTGAGTATTTGAGTTTAATTTTGTAATAAATAAAGAGGTGGAAACTTATCATATAATGCAGACTATAGTTTGGGTGAATACTCTATGATTATATTATTTGCATTGATTATTGTTATTGTGATGCTCATTTGGGGACTTGTGTGAACCTTATTATTAAATTGATTAATTTACCGTAATGTCCATGAGGAGGATTTCATGAACTTTGCTATTAATTTAAAAGATTCTTATTATTATTTTTGTGATGCATATGGGTAGGCTAGTGTTGACATTGTTTGAGTAATAATAATACCTTTTTCTTATTATTATGACTCTCATGTTAGGGCTTGTATCATGATTTACTGAGATTTGAGTGACTTGGATTCAGTTATACCATTGTTGAGCTTAGTATTATTCATCAATGATTTTGCCATGATCATGCATACTAATTCATTTCACATATTCATGGAAACTAGTACTACTATATAAGAAGCATATTTTGCAAAAGAAAATGAATTATTTTATCAAAACACCTTAACTTAGGAAAGTACTGACAAGGTTGATTAATGAGGATTATGAACCCTCCATAGGTCCTCTCCTAGAGCATAGGATCAGATGGAGTATACAAGTTGTACTTTATCCATTACATTTTATCTCATATCACCACATTGCATTGCATTACACTTTCTCTTGGGTGATATTGTGGTTGAGATATTATTATACATTGTGTACATTGGGTTCTAAGTGGAAATGTTAATGGAAAATAAAGGAAACAAATGGAGGAAAAAGTGAATTGTATTTTCTCTTTGAAGAATGTAAAGTTCTCCCATAGTGGTGGGTGAAAGGAATTTTCTTATGCTTATATTAAGAGGAATTTCTTCATATGGATAGTGAGTCAAGAACAAGATATGCCTCACATCGTCGTTTTCGTCACTCGCTCGACTCGACTTTGGTTTCATTGTCGACTTTGAATTTGAATTTGGATTTGTCAAATGATTGATTGAGTGATTATCCTTTTAGAAAAAATTCATTTGAAAATTAGGGATTACTGATGTTTTTAATCCAAAAATACAATAGAATATATTTTCTTCATTTGCGAATGCACATGGCATAGGAAGATGCATGTCACAACACACCTAAAAGGGACGTGACCCTTTGAGACTGTTTCAAGCTGGAAACATGATCTACGGACGTAGGTCACCCATCTTCAAATGAAGATGGGTCTACAAAGGAAATAAATATTTCTATTTTGGTGAAATAAGAAACCTACAGTTGGAAGTGGGCCACCTGTGCGCAAGGTAGGGTTCGTAGGTCGATGTAATTTTAAAATAGAACACCTTTTCATGAACCATTGCTTCTTATATGATGCACCACCATTCAACTATAAATGATTGAATTTTTTGTCAGATAAAGGCCAAAAATTTTGAAGTGAAATACATTTTCGTCTTCTTAAAAAACTCATGTCTGGTCTTCAAATTGTTGAGTGAGTTCATTAGTTATAAAATTTGAGGTACCACTATTTTATAAAGTGAATTATTTTATCCTGGAAGAATATATTCCATTAACCTGGGGTAATTTAGGTGAATAAATTCCTTAAAGAAACACCATAAATTTAGTGGACTTGATTCTATAATTTTTTAATTCATCTCTTTTTTATGGTTCTACTATTTTCCAAAAAATAGTTTGAAACTTCTTTTTAATAGTTCATTAATTGTTTGAACTTGTGTTTGAAAATGTTTGAACATCTTTGTATTTCTTAAAGTTGTTCTTGAACTTGGTGGTGAAGTTCTTGTTGTTAATACAGATTTTGTACACGGAAAACAACAATCTTAAGGAATTTACAATAATAATCTATATTTTGATTTCTGGAGATTAAAGCTATTAGCTTTCTACTATATTTGAAGTTAATAGTGATTTGAAGATATAAAAACTTCATCATGAGTTAAAATTCATTTCATTCAGTTGACAATTAGAAGAATACAAAAACTACAGTGATAAACTAGAAACAAGTTATTTATAGTTTTAAGACTTTAGTTGTTAGTATTATGGAACACTAAGTGTTTGTCTATTTGTGATAGAAAAATAACTATTGACAACCAAGTCAATTATTTAATTATGAATGTTGCAACAACTAACATTGATACTTCAAGTCGTACAAATATTGCTCCTGCCATGGCACTGGCAGAAAAAATAGGGAAATTTTCTGGTTTTGATTTCAAGCATTGACAACAGAAGGCATTCTTTTATCTGACTACTCTGAGTCTACAAAGGTTTATTATAGAAAGTATTCCTGAATTTCTAGAAGAAACTATGTAAAAAGAATTCTTCATAGTAATGGAAGCTTGGAAGCACTCAGACATTTTGTGCAAGAACTATATTCTGAGTGGCCGACAAGATGACCTGTACAGTGTGAACGGTAGTATAAAGACCACAAAGGAACTTTCAAATGCTTTACAAAATAAGTAAGAACAGAGGATGCTTGAATTCAGAAATTCATTATTGCAAGATTTCTGGACTCTAAAATGGTAGGCAGTAAAACTATAGTTAACAAGTCCAAGAGTTACAAGTTAAAATCCGCGATCTCCTAGTTAAAGGTATAAACTTAGTTAATACCTTAATTGAATAGGTTAAATGTGGTTTTTATACTCACATAACCTTTGATGTAGGTTTGGTTGTGAATGAAACTTTTCAAGTA
This sequence comes from Capsicum annuum, assembly GCF_002878395.1. Lineage (NCBI taxonomy): Eukaryota > Viridiplantae > Streptophyta > Magnoliopsida > Solanales > Solanaceae > Capsicum > Capsicum annuum. The sequence continues at coordinate 136,180,624 of NC_061117.1, forward strand.
GCTGTTATGATCGAGAAGTTACTATTTTTGTGGAAACACTTCAAAAATAAATTAAGGAATAAAGGTAAGGAGATGTTTGTTGAAGACCTCATTATGAGGTTAAGGATTGAAGAGGATAACAAGGCAACCAAAAATAGGTCTCAATGAGAATTCGGAGAGAAGTAGAGCAAACATTGTGAAAGATGAACCCATTAGATCAAAGAAGAGAAAGAAAGCATCAGGACAACAACAATCCTTCTAAGAAAAAGTTAAAAGAAAGTAGTTTTAACTGTGAAATAGTGGTCATAAGTCTATAGATTATCCAGCTCCAAAGAAGGAAAAGAAAAAGGATCAAGTAAATATGGTTTAATCCAAAGATGACATGGACGATCTGTACGCTGTGCTTTTGGAGTGCAATCAAGTATGAAATTCAAGAGATTGGTGGATTTATTTAGATTTCATCCGCCACATATGTACCAATAAATATCTATTTCCATCAGATATTCCATCTCAAACTGATGAGAAAATATTTATGAAAGACTATGCTATGGAAAAGGTTGAAAACTTTGGTAAGATTTGCTTGAAGATGACATCGACCAAGGCGATGACACAAAACAATGTCCTTCATATTTTGTAGTGGTGAAAGAACTTAGTTTCTATTTCACTTCTCACTAAGAATGGATTCAAATGTGTATTTATTTCTAACAATGTTTTGATTAATAATGGTAAAGTAAATACAGGTAAAGGTTACCTTACCGAGGACTTTTAATATCAATATAATGAATATTGATATGAATAAAAGATCTATTTATTTTTACTTCTCAACTTCTGATTCTCTGAACTTCAACCTTTTGACACCTAATCTACTACCTACGCCACATAGGTGGAACCCACGCCATGTAGGTTCCATTGTAGGTGGTCCCAAATCTAACTTTCAATTCCTTTTCTTCTATTTAGCTCCCAAAATCTGGTCTCCTACAAAACAACACAAAAACATATCATATCTAACAAAATGGCCTAAGTAACTGCATAGTTTTAAGCATTGAAAGTGCTATGAAACCATGTCATATCAAGACCCTGAACTTAGAATGTTTTCATGTCAAACACAACAAAATAACACAAGGAAGCCTAACCAAAGCAATCCTAAGACACCAATTGCAGTCAAATTTAATTAAAACTCAAGAACATCACCCCCTCCAATTTTAACTCTTTCAAAAACCAATTGTGTGTATATCATTGTAGCACAACAATGTAACCTAATGGAATCTAGATTTAGCATTACATTGGAAATAAACAATTATACATATGTACAAGTTACACAACCCAAATAGATAAGAAACTAGAAACATAACCCACATCCCCTCGCAAGAAAGAAGTCTCACTCACTCTATAGGATAATGGATGGTAATGTAGGGACAATCACAAAACACTCACGCTCACAAAGAAGTTTTGATGAAGTGCATCAAATACCATATGCCTGCCCTAATTTTCTTTATCTTATCTTTTGGACAGTCGTGTTTGGATCACTAGTGGACTTTACTCAGCTTGTAACGTAGGCTTAGGAGATGGTATGGTACTAAGGAAATTTAGTGACTAAGCCTCCATGGAAATTCAATTACTTTAGGGGTCTACTTATCAACTAATTTTCTTTTATTCTGCCCTTATTTCTCCCTTTTTATAATTTAATTGCTCATTCAATTTGGGTGTGATTTCTTTTATTCTTTATTTTTCATTTTTTTTCTTTTGACTACACCATGCCCTACTTTTTTCTCCTATTTATACCGTTCTTCATACCCAATTCTAATCACGTACCCCTATGCTAGCCACCCTCAACGTAGGCGATTTTCTTGAGTTGAGGTGCACAATGTCCAAGGAGGACCAGGGCCAAAAGTGGTTCATTGTAATTAGAATGTGAAGGCAAAAGGTTAAAACAAGAAAAATAGTCTATCTAACTCAAAATCAGGATCAAGGGATACTTATTCATATTTGGAAGGATGTTTAGTCTAAAGGTGGACTAATTTCAAGAACGACCTATGATCATTTCCTAACGACTATCCTACAACTCAGGCAAGACTAACCGAAAAAGTTTTGAACTCAATGCACAAAAAGAACAAAGTAAGCATCTCACATACACATGGCATAAGGTTGCATCACAAACTACCACCTATTTGGTTCATGCAAATTTAAGCTATGATTATTATGTCCCTTATACTACCATAACGAGATTCACAATGGTCACATATATATACATATCACATAGTTCAAAAATAAATTTTTGAGAGGGGTATCATTTTTTCCAAAAATGCTTTAAGAAAAAATAAAGAAAACATATCAAACTGCCTTAGGTACTCATTTTTCACCTAGTTAAACAAAAATAACACAATACGACACAAAAAATAATATGAAACAATATTTTCTTGACATGTTGGTTCTATAATCATACCGTGATCGATGAAAAAAGAAGCACAATAATAAAAACCTGCAGTAGTTGTGATCCACCCCACCCCTAACATAAAGACTAGGCATAATCCCCAATGTATAACCATAACTAGAGTAAGGTAGTGAAGTCATACCTGGGACTTACTAGGCATTCGGCTCATGCTCATCCCTTTTTGGAGAGTATCTTAACTAGTGGTTATGGTGGTAGGAGCGGGACACTACTACAAGATGCACATACCATAATCTCAGCTTGTCGCACTGCATCATCTACTCTGGACACCCTAGAATCATGGGGGGACTATTTTAGAGCTTGATGAAATGGAATACAGGGATCTTGTCGATCCTCTATCCTAGCTATTTTGGTCCTAACCTCTAGGACTATCTCCTCCTCCACAAACAAATTAAAGCATCTCTAGCCACACAATCTATTGATTGTGCAAGTAAAGGGATAATAAAAGGAATGGCCAAAAACTGGTTCTCTGTGAAAAAAAATACCTCTGTTTGTAGTATGGCCATCTCCTTCCTAATCTCACCTAGACCAAGTGCCTATATATCACTAAACTGGGCTGACACCCACCATCTAAAGCATTAATGTAAGCTTGCAACTCAGTAATAAACTCTAATATCTTAGCTCAGACTACAACTTGTATCTCAGTCTCACAGTCTCTAATGTCATCCATACCCAAGGCTGGATTTGTCCATATAATAAAGCAAGCTCGGACTCAACATTAGTAAGGTAGGCGGCCGTCGCATCTTAAAACTCCACTAGGCTCTGTAAAAACTCACACGGTACTATAATGTACCTTGTAGTTACAGCTATGGAAGTGGCAATAGGGTGATGAAGCACATTAGATTCCACAATCGGCTTAAAAGTTGAGGATGGGACTAAAGTAGAAATAGATATGGCCCCCTATCCCTGAGTACTCATCTTTGGTTCATATTTATGTTCACCCATCTCAAAATCCATACTAGCATCAAAATCCATATTTATCCTAACACCATGCTTCATCGAAACTAAAGGCCTCTAAAGATGGGCTAAGATCAGTGTGGGAGGTGCACAAGCTCTCTAGGTAAGGGCCAGGTTTGTTGGATCTTTGATCATACATGTCTGTACAATACTCATCTAATCTCCTATCCAAATCCAATATCTCAGGAACTCCCACCTTATCACATAAATAATAGATGAGGCAGGGGAAGGGTAATGTGGTCGAGTGAGTAGGACAGTTTTGGGCATAGGTAGGACAGTTTTAGGTCAAGTCCTCTTGGAGTAAGATAAAAATTTAGAAAAAAATTAGGCCCAAAAAATACTTCCACCTATAGCACCACTTACGATAGGGCATAGGTAGGAAAAAGTTTTTTGGTCCTCTAAACTTTTGTTCTTATACCAACCAAACCACTTACGATCCCATAAGTGGGTTAGTAAGTAAAACTTCAAAGACCCCAAAATCCTCCAAATTTCCCTTTAATATTTATTGCATTACTTACCTGGATTAAGAAGGACTTATGACCCCTATAAGTGTGTAAATAAATCCCCTTACATAGAATTCTCAAAATTTTGTAATATCTTACCATGTTCTAGGTAGTTCCTTTTGTTTTTGTACCTATAAATAAAAAGAAAAACAACGTAAACACTAAAATAGTGGGTTTCCTCCCACATAGAGCTTGCTTTAACATCATGGCATAATCTAGCTATGTTAGTTACTCAAACTTAGCCAACAAGCCCATTGGTTGCCTCTCATATAATGTCTGATTTAACATCAATGTGGGTACCTCGATTACTCAGTCTTTATCACGGTAGCCAAAGAAGTAGATTCCATGGTCATCAACACATTTTATTACCGAGGCTACCCTAATATCAGTCAGTTGCTTCATGATTCTATGAATATTGAACGTGACCTCCTCATCTTTCATCCTGAACTTAGCCTCTCCTTTCTCTATATCCACCAGCACTCTACCCTTGGAAAAAAATGGTCTCTCAAAAATTATGTGCTTCTCAAAGTCAACTTCTTAATCCAGGACAACAATAACCACATCTACATTGGCTCAAGAGTTATCAATCCTAACTGTTTGAACATAGTCTGCAATATAAATTTAATGCTGGCACCCAAGTCACACAGCTCTTTGGCAAACTCAGATGTCCCAACATTGAAATAATCATGAAAGTTCTGGGATCTCCTTTTTCTTAGTGCCAGATATTGTGATGTGATCGCACTATAATAATGCAACCCACCGATATCCTCATAACTGATAGATCTTTTCATTGTTATCAAATCATTCATAAATTTTGCATAACCAGGAATCTGGTCGATAGCTTTAAGAATAAGGATATTCAAACTCAGCTCTTTTAGCATAGAAATGAACTTTTTGTGCTTCCTATCTTCTTTCTTGTTCTTCAACCTCTGAGGGAAAGGTGGGGAGGTCATGGAATAGTTTTCAATGTTGAGTCATCTGCCTTTCCCTTACCTTTATCCTTCTCAATAATATGATCGACACCCATCAATTTTGTGATGACTCAATATTAGTAACACACTTATCTAACTCCAGCTGTCTCATTAACATCAACACTATCATTCCTCATATCATTATCCATAGGCATTGAGGGGTCAATAGTTTCCTCACCACTTTGAGTGGTGATGGTAAGATAGTAATTATCTTTCTTAGGATTTTGCATTATACTGCTCGGAAGGGTGCCTGACTGCTCGGAAGGGTGCCCGACTGCCACTGATTCTGCAGTATATCTATGCTAATGTCGTTGAGGCAATTTTCTTAACTTTTTTGACCCTTTACCAGATTTGACAACATAGCCTCTATCCTTGATTCACTATCACGGTTGCCTGATGGAACATATGGAACATATGCACCACCCTACTCTTTGTAATCATCCCTACATCTCTAGTCACCGTCTCTTTCTCTACTTCGATCTCTATACCTATCCAAATATTAGTTCTGACATTACTTCTCTTTCATAGAGTTTCAATTGTCTTAAGTAGATGATTGGTCCTTGTCTTAGAAAACCACCCACTCTATTTAGATATAATGTATCTTCATCCATATTTTAATCATATGATTTAAAGGCCCTACCTTGCATGGCCACTGATTCACCTTCTCAGAATTCATCATTACAAAATTCTTTCTCAGCAACCCAACCTCTATCCTTAGTAGAGCAACCTCTTGCATCGTTCTGCTATCTGTAACTTATGCTCGCTAGAAGCCCCAATAGCATAAGTGTTAGCTTCTCTCTCTGCCTCTCAAGTATGCCACTCTCGATTGGTGGGAGCAATCTGAACTAATATCTCTAATGCTACCTCCCAACACAGACGTATGAATTCTCATCCAAAAATAGAACTCGCCATAGATTTTTAACTTTTATTAAGGGCTCTATAAAATATTTTATGTTAGTTTATTCCCATAATTCTATGATTATTTAACGACCCAATAGGGCCTGGCCATGATGGGTTTCTCAAGTCCCGCGAGGACCGGAGATCACCCTCTTCACCAAACCAAACCAAACACAACACACCCCACTGTTGGATAAATTCTGAATATATAACAAGATGGCATGCAACAATCTTAAGAAAATTCAAAACAAGTCCATAACTACCGATCGATAACCGGCCAAACAAATGAATGACACCACCTAATAACCATAATAGTTCTAACAAATCCTTCTAAAGAGAGAACCAAAACTCAATATTAATAAAGTATCTAAACATGCCCCGACTATAGCCAAAACAAGTCTAAACAGTCTGAGACATAAGAGGCCAAAACATAAACTATAGACTTCCGATGTATGGAAGCTCACCACTTCAATGTCAACTCACTAACTAATCTCGAATCCTAATCTCTGATAAGGAAGAGTAGAAGTATGGACAATTCTTGCATCGCATGGAGATATTGTAATACCCCGTACTTCTACTTAGCTTAAAATCATCCCAAGTATGTTACAAAGTTACTTTGAAAGATGAATCCACTTTTATACGTGTGGTATTTATAAGATTTTTCCTTTTTATCATGTGGGAAATTGAATTAGCTTTCCAATAATACAAATTTTATCCAAATCCAACATCGAATGAGAAAGTTATGGACAAAAAATAGAAGGCAGTCAAAACCGCTCAGGTACATTGGTGAGAGCCGACGGACCATCGAGCTAGCAACGGACCGTCACCTAAGCCGTCATAGCGAAGGTAGTGAGACTACCATTTCCTAAGAGTGATGGCTCAGGCCGATGGACCATTGAGCTAGCGACGGACCGTCGTACAATCCATTGTATGAGAGGCAGTGAACCCCTATTCTTCCCAGGTGCGACGGCCAGGACAGATGGACCATCAACCTAGCGATGGACCATCGCACCCCACCATCGCATACTTTGTTCAGCTATTTTAAGTCATTTTTAAAAGGGCTTTTTGGTCTTTTACCACCTGTTTTAACCCCTAATAATATCAGGCCAAGGATCTTAAGTTCATTATCCATTTACAACATCAAATAAGGGTTTTCTCTCAAAGATAATCCCCAAGAAACAATATCCAAATCCTTCTTCAAGAAACTAAGAAATTCAAGTTCTTCAAGTCTAAAAACTTTAAGGAACTCACAACCCAGGTATGTCATGTGTTGATTCATGGATCCTTTCACCCATGAAGCTCAAGAATCTCTTTTCAAAATTGAAGATTTGTGTATTTACCAATGTTCATGATTTAATTGAATTGAAATTCATGTTCATGATGTTGTGGGGTTTTGATTCACATTTGAAATTACATATTCCAATGATTGACCGTAGGATGTGGTGATTTGCATAATAATCATGAAAAACCTTAAATTTACATATTGATTGATGTATCCATGATTAGTAGATGTGTTGATGATTGTATAACCAAAGCATGGTCCCCATGTTTTTGATTAAATGCCTATGTGAATGCAAAGTGCCATACTAGTATGATAATATGAAATCCCTATTTATGTACAAGTTTATGCTTGTCTAGTGTTTGATGAAATGTCTTAGTCAATGAATTATGGATATATGTGTAGCCAGTGTGGTGTTTTAGAACTTGTACTTCATGAAATCTCCAACTTATAATATTATGGACTGTTGATGTTAGTCATGTATTCAAGAAAGTCATGTTTGTCAGTTTCTTCCCATCGAGTCCTAGGGGTACTTGTACCTGAAAATTTAGCAGTGTGCCTAGAATCAGTGTCATGTTTTCAAGATACTCTTAGTCAAGATATGATCCACAGAATTCTTTCAGTCTTATGACTCAGGAAAAATCAGTAATCTGAGTAGTATTCCAGCAGTCAATGAAACTCAGTTAACTCAGTCCAGTTCAGTTCAGTTAATCATGTTCAGTGTCTATTCAGATAGGAGTATAAATTAGCACCGAGAGAACCCAAGGATGGGAACATACACTGTCAGATGACGGTATGATTCTTAGAAGTCTTCCTTGCAGTCCAGAACTATGTAGCCAGCATAGGTTAAGACATCAACATTGTTAGAAGAGGGTTGATGAGGTGGATAAACACTGTCAGATGAGGATCCCACCATTCTCTTTTGGGGACACTGTCAGATGAGGGTTATCCACAGCTTGTCCTTACTGGTGGCGCGATATTGACACCCTTTTAATTGGGGTTACAGATTGTAACCCAACTCAGCTATAATGCATTATTTGGGGTATGTCGGTTAGATGAATACTTCCCACAGTTTCAGTTATAGAATTAGGAATGTCAGTTATAGTCTTTCAGTCTTAGTAATAGAACTCAGATAGTTTTATAGAATTTAGGATTGTCAGATACAGTTAACTTCGAACAGCATGGAACTCAGCTAGTTCCATCAGTACCTAAACTGTCAGATACAGTTTCCCCATATTAGTTATTTTAATTATATAGTTATCAGTACTCAAACTCAGTAATCATGTTATCACGAACTCAGTTACAGTTATTATGTATTCATGCATGCATTATCACGTTCATGTTATCCAGTCAGTTAGTATAGTTCATGCATATGAACCCTTGCATTCAGCCTACCTTACATGCATACCTGTACATTTAAATGTATTGACGTATTTGCGCTATGGTGTTTTATACCATAGGTTCAGAAGAACGAGCTCTAGAGCATTAGTAGCATTCCAGTCTCAGCAATCAGAGTTAGCAGTGAGTTCTCATCCTTTAAGGATATGACCATTACTTTATTATCTCATTAATTAATTTATTTCAGTAGTTGGAGTTAGTTGGGGATATATCCCATCAACTCCTTATTCAGAAGTTTAGACGCTTTTAGACTAGCATGTTTAGACAATTATTTCAATTGTTTTGGGTATTTCTTACCCCCTCTAGATGTAATGTTTTATCAGTTATGTTACCGTTTTGAACCTTATGGCCTTTCAGGCTTTATTTCCATATTTATACAGTATATTATGCAGTGTTCATCTACAGATATTAGTCATGGGTTAGCTTGTGGTCCTTTGGGGTCATGAGCAATGTGTAGCGTTCCAAGTACCATATTTGGGGCATAACAGATATAGCATCCGAAGATGGTTAGCGGGGTGAATGCTAACATGTAACTTGAGGATAAGGATAACATAATGACATGGTCAACAGTTTAAAATCATTCAAAACCAATGTGCATACTCAAATGCATAAACATATATATATCACATGCCTGGATAGGGGAGAAATTCTTGACATGCAATTTAAAGCATTAGCCTGGATTGTGTAGCTCAATAGTTATAGCATGTACACACGGGCTATATGTGCCCCAACTCTCATCCCCTGGTCTAGCCTCAGTATGTCTAGCTGTACGAACTGGATAATAATCTTATATATATGCACGGGGGACTCAAACCTCCCAATCATATGCTATGGTGACTTAGGAACGTGATCATGTAATGATTGATAGGAGAATCAAACTTCCTTAGTCACTTTGACCCCAGCATCAGTAAATGTAGTTTCCAGAATCGGTCACTCGGACATCTACTTTCATGACTCAGCAACACAACCCATATTAAAGAACAATTAAAACTTGTATCACACATTCTTATTCATTGAACCATCTTTCACATTAAGGCATACATTGTTCTTATAGTCATACCAACTACACTTGCAAGGTAATAACAACATGCCCAAACCATTACATCACTTGGGGAAATTCATAACCTCCTTGGCTTAATTATGAAATCGTTTGTAAAACCAAAACTCCATAAAGTTTAATTCAACATCATGGTGCAATAGTTTAATTTTACAAATTCCCTCACTTGTCATGATTAAAAACCAATTTCACAATATGGGGTTGGGATCATAACAATTTCAAAATCACAATTCTCTCGTTCATTCACCATACCTATGCACCCATATGATCAAAACCATAATTAAAGCATGAATAATCATATGTAAATCATGGGAAAACATTGTCCAACAACAAGCATTCAAAACCCCCATACTATGTTTCAAAACCAGCATAAACATCTCATGAACAATACCTTAAAACACATACTTTTAATAAATTAACAATGAGGGAAGAGTAACATGACTTAAACAACAAGAAATTTTGAGAAAAATCGACCCTTGAGCCCTTATATAACCAACTTGATGAGACTCTAGCTTGACTTGCTTAAGGAAATTTAATAGCCTTTTGGAGTGTTTGAGAAGTTACTTGATTTGTTTCTCAGTGCTATAACACCCTAAAGGGGTTATAAGATGTGGGTTTTTATTTGGGTAAAAGGGAAAATGTCCAAAATGCCCTTAACTTAAAAGCTGAAAAAGTGTTGCCCTTTCTCTATGGGTCAACCAGTGACTTGTAGCCACTCCACCTTTTGGCTCCTCCAAAGAACCTTTACCGAAGCCACATCCTTGGTCCATAACAGATGGACTTGCTAATCCAAAATCTCAATCGAGACTTCTTCATAGGACAAAGAATCTGAAATACCTATCTTTTTAGGAATAACCATCGAAGGACCACCCATGCCCTTTCTCAACATTAAAAAATAAAACACCGGATAAAGGGAGCTCCAATTAGAGAGAAACTCCAATTCATATGGAACATTACCAATCCTTTTCAAAATCAAGTATGGACAGACATAATGGGGACTGAGCTTTCCCTTCTTACCGAAATGCATTATTCCCTTTATGGGAGACACCTTCAAGAATACCCAATCACCAACACAGAACTCCAACTCCCTTTACCTCACATCTGTATAGGACTTTTGGAAACTTTGGGCGGTCTTAAGTCTATCCCAAATCACCTTCACCTTTTCCATGGCTTTGTGAATCATATAAGGACCAAATAACTTTTTTTCACCAGCCTCAAACCACCCGATAGGACATCTACACCTCCTACCATATAAGGTCCCAAACGGTGCCATACCAATGTTTGAATGATAATTGTTGTTGTAGGAAAATTCTATGAGAGGCAGGTGGTCAACCCAACTACCACCAAAATCAAACACATAAGCCCAAACCATGTCTTCTAAGACCTGAATTGTCCTTTCCACTTTCCCATCTGTCTGTGGGTGGAAAAAAGTACTAAGGATCACCTTAGTTCCCAAAGCTCACTAGAATGACCTCTAAAATTGAGATGAGAACTGAGTACCCCAATAAGATATAATGGAAATCAGAGTACCATGCAACTTCATGATCTCTTCAATAAAAACTTGGCATAATTCTCGAAAGAGAAATTAGTCATCACTAGTAAGAAATGAGTAGACTTTGTCATCATATCCACGATGACCCAAATTGAATAGAATTATTGGGAAGATCGTGGAAGATCGATAACAAAATCCATATTAATTATCTCTCATTTCCACATCAGCAGCTCAATCTCTTGAGTCAACCCACTGGGCCTCAAGTGATCTACCTTCACTTGCTGACACACCTGTACTTAGCCATAAAATTGACCACATCCCACTTTATATTATTCTACCAATAAATCTCTCTAAGATCATGATACATATTTGTCAAACTAGGCTGAATAGTATAATATGACTCATGAACTTCAGCCAAAATTCTTCTGTGCAACCCATAACATCGGGAACACACAACCTGCCTTGGTACCTCAAGATTTCATCACAACCAATCTCAAAAACTATCATTTTTCCCTACCTACATCATTCTTGATTTGCATGAAGATATGATCCGACACTTGCTTCTCCTTTACTTCAGCACTAAGATGACCTCACCACCTCTTAAACAATCACACCATCATCCTCTAAATCCCAGAAATAAACTCCTAGATTAGGCAAATGGTGAATATCCTTCTCCAAATCCTACTTCTCTTCATCCACACGAGACAAGATTCCCATGGACAACCTACTAAGAGCATAAGAAACCACACTACATTCACATGGATGATAGTGAAGACTCATGTCATAGTCCTTTATCAACTCATGCCACCTTATTTATCCGAGATTCAATTCTTATAGGGTGAACACGTATTGCAAGCTCTTATGATCAAAATAATATCCACATGGACCTCATACAAATAATGCCGCCATATTATTAATGCAAACACCACAGCTAGTAATTCCAAATCATGGGTCGAATAACTCTTTCAAGAACTTTTAATTGTCGAGAAGTATGTACAACCACCTTGCTATGCTGCATCAACACATAACCCAGCCCTACCCGAGATGCATCATAATAGATAACAAAACCATCATTACCCTCAGATGGAGTCAAGACCAGAGCTATAGTCACATTATCCTTCAGCTTATCAAAACTACCTTCACAGGCATCAGACCACGAGAATTTTACCCTTTTTTAAGTCAACTTAGTCAACAGCGTTGTAATCAAAGAGAATCTCTGCAAACCTTTTATAGTAATCAGCCAAACCTAAGAAACTCTGAATGTCGGATGGAGTTGCGGGTCTTGGCTACTTCTTAACTACTACAACCTTCTGTAGATCCACCATGATCCCTTCACTAGAAATTACATGACCTAGGTAAGTCACAACATTCAACCAGAACTCGAACTTTAAAAACTTTGCATTCAAACGCTGATTCTTTAAGGTCTGCAATACAAGGCGGAGGTGATTAGCATGATCCACCTCACTCTTTCAATACACAAAAATATCATTGAAAATAAAATCACTAAAAAATCCAAGGACTGACAGAAAACCCTGTTCATAAGATCCATAAATGCAATTAGGGCATTGGTCAAGCCAAAAGACATAACCAAGAACTCAAAGTGACCATACCGCATTTGTAAGGAAGTCTTAGGGATATCTACCTCGCTAATCTTCAACTGATGGTAACCAGACCGAAGCTCAATTTTGGAAACAAACTTAGCACCTTGAAGCTAATCAAGGAGATAATCAATCCTTAGAAGTAGATACTTTTCATCATGGTTATTTTATTCAATTGGCGGTAATCAATACATATTTGAAGGGAACCGTCCTTCTTACGCACGAAGAGAACCATTGTACCCCATGAAGAGATACTATGGCAGATAAAACCCTTCTCAAGAAGATCTTTTAACTCCTCTTTGAGTTCTTTCAACTCAGTTGGATCTATCTTATAAGGAAGGATAGAAATAGGATATGTCTGGAAGAAGATCAATCCTAAAATCAATTTCCTTGTTGAGAGGTTCACCCAAAAGATCATTAGGAAATACCTTAGGAAATTCACAGACCATAGGGATAGTCTGCAAAAAGGGACCTTTGACTCTAGAATCCTTAACATGTAGTAAATGATAGAGGCACCCTTCATAAACTAATTTCTGGGCTCTAATATACGAGATGAACCTTCCCTTAGGCATAAGGTAACTATCTTTCCATTTAATTACTGGCTTATTTGGGAAATGAAAACTGACCCTTTGGGTACGAAAACCAAGAGAAGCATAGCACGAATGAAACCAATCCATCCCCTAAATCACATCTAAGTCTAACACGTCCAACTCTATCAGATCCATTAATGTCTTTGTACCATAGAACGACATTACACAATCCGTATTGACCCTTCTAGCCATAATGGAGTCACCCACCGAGGTTGGCATAGTAAAAGGATTCAAAATACACTCAGGGTCAAAGCCAAAATAAATAAGCACATAAGGGGTCACATAAGAGAGCATAAACCTGAGATCAGGTAGACAATATACATCACAAGAAAAGAGTTTAAGTGTACAAGTAACAACATTAGGGGACACCTAAAAATCCTGGTGAGTGGCAAGAGCATACAAACGGTTCTGACCATTGCCAAAGCTAGAAGCAGAAGTAGCTCCCTTTGGTGCGAGAGCGGATAAAGTAGCAACTGGAATGTTATTTTTCCCTGAAGCAATCTTAGATTGAGAATACCTCTGTAGATGACCAATCTAACCATATTTAAATCATTTATTCCTTCCTTCCTCACAAACACCAATGCATCTATCCATAAAATCTATAAGTATGATATGGCTATGCTGACTAAGCCTCGCTAGCCTGAGATTGGGCTCCTAGTTCTCTAAATCTATAATCATATTGAAAACAACGGTCACCCTATAGCTTCAGATAAGGAGCACTAGCTGTAGAGTAAGAACAAGAATTTCCCCGCTTCTTCTTAAACCACTTCCTACCATCTCTACTACTCTGTTGTTGACCTCCACCCTAATCCAAATAGCAAAATTTCTTACTCTACCTTTCACTTGTCTCTTCTTGCTTCTTCTATTCTTTCTTCACTTGTTGCATATACACCATAAGTCTAGAGATGTCCATATCCTTGTTCAACAAGGAAGCCTTGCTCTCTAAGATAAACTCACGGGATAACCCAGAGGTAAACTTCCTCATTCTAGCCCTCATGCTAGACACCAGTTTAGGAGCATTATGTGAGAGCTAATGAAACTTCAAGGCATACTCCTTTACAGACATCCTGCCTTGCTTCAAATTCACAAACGTTTTGGACTTTCCCTTAACTCCTAAGGAAAGAAACGACCAAGGAAAGAACTAGAGAAATCATCCCACAAACCAGACTCATCATTATCTCCCCTGGACTAGTCCCACTCCTTTTACCTTTGGTATGCTACAGCTTTCAACTCATCAATAAAGTTTTAAGAATCTTCCTCAACTTTAGAGATAGTGAAAATAGGAGGAATCAACCATATAAGTTAGACAACCCTAGTCGCCTCAGATGATGGAGCAAGAGAAGCAACATGCTCAGTCTGGGAGGCCACCAACTGGGTAAGCAAATGAATCAACTGGCGAAATTCAGTGTTGGGCACATCAACTTGAGTTTTTTTATGAGGGATAGGGTGAACTGGTGAAGCTCCCTTAGGGCAATTACAAGCAGCGACCCTTGATCGGGTCTGAACTCCAAGAGTTGGACGATCTCCATCTACATGGTCCTCAGATAGGACAAAAGATTCGCTGCAAGCATCAGATCTTCTGGGAGACATAATCTGAAAATCAAACACACAGGAAGTAGAGAAGATTTAAGACCTTTAACTCTATAACTTGAAATAGAACAACAAGAAAGAAAAACATTTCTAAATGCTTCATAGCCACTCCTTTATAAGTGTGATGCACTACACACCCATACATAAGACTCAACTTGATAGGCTTTGTTGGATACCTAATGACACCAAACCTGGCTCTGATACCATATTTTTCACAACATAAACTAGGGTCTGGCCATGACGGGTATCTAAACTCCCACGTGGACCATAGATCACCCCCTGCACCGAAAAAATAAAACACAACATACCCTAATGTTGGATGAATTCTGAACATATAACAAGATAGCATGCAACAATCTTAAGGAAATTTAAAACAAGTCCATAACCACCCACGAATGATCAGCCAAATAACTAATCGATACTGCCCAATAACAACAGTTGTCCAAACATAGCCTTCTAAATAAAGAACAAAAATTGAATATCAATAAAGTGTTGGGACATGCCACCGACTATATCAAAAACAAGTCTGAATAGTCCAAGACATTAGACAACAAAACATGAATGTAGACTTCCGATGTATAGAAGCTCACCACTTCAGTTTCAACCTCAGGAGTTGATCCTGAATCTTAATCACTGAGCAAGAAAAGTAGAAGTATGGTCAATTCTTACATCACTTAGGGATACAAATTTGAAGACAGTTAGTGGGTTGAACGCTACCATGTAACTAGGGGATAAGGATAACATAATGACATGATCAATAGTTCAAAATCATTAAAAACCAATGCACATAATCAAAAGAATAAACATATATATATGTGTTTATATATATCATATCCCGGGATAGGGAACAAGGATTAACATGCACTTTAAAAATTTAGCTTGGATTGTGTAGCTCAACCATCACAACATGTATGCTATATAGGCCCTAGCTCTCACCCCCTGGTCGAGCCCCAGTTTATGTAGATGTACAAACAGGACAATAGCCATATATATATACACGAGTGACTCAAACCTCCTAATTATTTACTAAGGTAACTTAAGCACCTGATCATGGAATAATTTATGGGGGACTCAAACCTCCCTAATCATGAAATAAGAATGAGGGAGACTCAAACCTCCCAGGTTACTTTGACCCCGCGTCGGCAAATTTTATTTCTAGCCTTAGTAACTAGGACATCCACTTTCATGACTCAGCTACACAACCCTTATGAAAAATAAACTAAAATAAGTACCACACATTCTTATTCATTGAACCATCTTTCACATTAAGGAATGCATTGTTGGTATTTTCTTACCAACCAGACTTGCAAGGTAATAACAACATCCCAAAGCAAGTACACCACTTGGGGAAATTCACAACCACTATGACTCAATTATTCAATAGTTTGTGAAAACACAAATCCATAAGGTTCAATTCAACATCATAATGCAATAGTTTAAGAATTCTTCAATTTTAAAAATTCCCAAACTTGTCATAATTAAAAACCAATTTCACAATATGTTGTTGGGGTCATAATCACTTCTAAATTCACAAGTTTGGAAAAATCACAATTCCCTCTTTCATTCACCATTTCTATACACCCATAACTTCAAAACAATAATTAAAGCATGAATAATTATATGTAAACCATGGGAAAACATTGTCCAACAACAAGCATTTAAAACCCACAACCTTTGTTTCAAAACCATCACTTGAACAAAACTTTAAAACACATGCTTATCACAAATTAACAATGAGGGAAGATCATGCCTTCAATTGTTGAGCCCTTAGATGACCAACTTCATGAAACCTTAGATTGACTTACTTGAGAGAATTTAGAGAGCCTTTTGGAGTATTCGAGTAGTTACTTGATTTGTTTTTTTTGCTAGTGACACCCTAAAGGGGTTATAAGACAGGGGTTTTGATGTTGGTAAGAGGGAAAATGTCGAGAATGCCTTTAACTTAAAAGCTGATGAAGTATTACCCTTTGACTAAGGGTTAACCAGTGAATTGTACTCACTCTTTATGACTTGTCACCATGAGACGTAACCAAGATAGGCTCTAGGACCCCCACATACTGTTAACCGTATGACTTAACTGGTAACACTCATAATGGGACCCTATGACTCATAGGGTACAGTCATATTCAACACAAAACCTAATCGGGTACACACTGGACATCCTACTCTCTTGCACCCAATAAGACATAACAAATCCTTATGGCTCATAGTGAGCCACTCATACTCAGACCAGAACATAGACAGTTAATTTCTAATTTGGCTACAATTCCATCCCAATTACTCATCACAGTTCCTTATGACGCATACCCTTAAGTCGTACCCAAGAGAGAAACTAAAACTCCATTTACTAACACCTTTTAACTAAGGTCACTGGCCTATAAAAACACTCTTTGACTCATCAAGTGAGTCATTACCAGGGAAGAAAGATCAGAACTCAAAAAAATTCCAAGGACCAAAAACTCAGGGCGTTATAGATTAGTCACCATCATCAACTTCTTCTTAAACCTAAACCATGCCTCATATATTAATTCAGACCCCCAAGGAAGAAACAGTCATACAATTTCCTTCATAGCTCATTCGAAGTAGTAACAGACCCCCAAGGAAGTTTTCCTAACCATAATGTAGCTTTATTAGTTAGAGAGAATGGAAACAGTCAAAATCTCAACACTTCCTGATCTACCCCAGGTATAGTGCATGAAATGTAAATTATAAGATAAATAAGAAGGTGCATGTTTACACCATAAGTCAACAAGGCAAAAAATGTACCTTACAAATTAAACAACTGGATCATAACACTAGAAATGTCGAACTTCACACCCGATGGCAATGTAGAACCAATGATGGATACTATCTCGATAGGCTTAACGTATCCCAAGTCTTTCTTTGTATAATCATAAGGTGGAAAGTATTGATAGGCTAGGAGTACTTGAGATCTACCCCTTCTATCTCTAACTCAAATTTTCTCCAGTTCTACTTGACAATCCTAAACTATATGATGGGCATCCACATCCCTTCTTACATTAGCAGTATTTTCTTCTACTAATAATTGATCAGGTTTGGTCAATAATCTCCCAAACTATACTAGGAGAAGGAGGAGGCAAGCAAGTAGAATTTTCAGAAGCCCCTCAAGATGACCTTTACATTTGTCTTCTGAGATCCTACAATTTAATAATATGATTCTACTTGGATCATTATCAATTAGGAGTAAGGTAGTGATTGCCTTCACTCCTAGTGCTAGTCGTACACTATTGTATGCCTCAATAAGAATAGGAAAATAAAAGTTGAAAACCTCAACAACTTCAATCAATAACTCGACAGCTATATTCTCTAGCAACAGCGCCAAAATTTGATGTCATCCAAAACTACACCACCATGAAGTATAAAGCAGTCATTATCAAATTATAGTAAATAGGAGTTTACAGTAATCAGTCAAAGTAATAATATTGGAATACTTTTAGTTGCAAACAATTTAAAATAAACACTATACTTGTGGTCCCCCTGGCTTCTAACTTCATAGGTTTATAATACTTAATGCAAATATCTAAAGGTCATACATGCAGAATCTGACAAGCTGTGTATCACCAAACATCTTCTAAATGGCTTTGGAGAATCTCACCCTTTACCTTGTAAGTCTTAGGGTGTCTCCTTAATAACCCTTGTCTTTGATCCCAATTTAACATTTACCTTATGCGTATCAAGTGATTAGACGAATGTAGATAGCCTTGAATTATTGTTATAACCTTATTTTCCTAATCTTGACCTCAGTTGGGAAGCTGATCGTGAATACAGGCTAGTCCTTAGATTTTGCAGTAGCCAATGAAACAAACAATACAAAGAAGACCAAAATACATATAGCAACCATAATTTAGATAAACCTCACACTTCCCCTACTTTATTACCCCACCAGGCTTTCCATAACCCTACATAAAGGAATTGGCCACTCATAGTTGCAAAAGAATACATTGAATCCAATAAAGAAAGCATAGAATCAATCATACAATAATAGAGAAGAAAACCCAAAGTCTCAAATCAATTAATCAACCCAAAACTAAGAACACCAGAATCCCAAGATAAAAAGAAAATCATAGAATCAAAATAGGTTTGTAGAAGTATATAGTGTGTAAAAACTAATACAAAAATATAAAAGGGTATTTATAGATTACATATAAACATTGGGTGTCTCTTTCAAAACAAAATATAAAAATTGAGTCGGTGGCCACCTACGGTTCAATTTATGGGCCATAGGTGGCACCTAATCCCTATAGGTGGTCCCACGTAGATGATAGAAAAGTATTTAATGCAGCTTCACTAAACTTTAGGCCCTCTAATACTTGTACTAGAACAAACGACATCGTAGGTAGCCCCTACAGGCAATAGGTAGCCCTTCATAAGAGGCAATACAAAATTTTCAACCTCTGATTCTCTGATATTTAACCTTCTGACACCTACTCTGCTACCAACACCATGTAGGCACCATCATAGGTGGAACCAAATTTGGTTTTCAACTTATTTTTCTTTTATTTATCTTCCAAAACCAAGTTCCCTACAAAACATAATATAAAAACACATCATATCTAACAAAATGGCCTAAGTAACTGGGATATTTTCATAGTTTTAAGCATCGAAAGTGACATAAAACCATGACACATAAATGATTGCACTAGATATTATTATGTTTATTTTCTAAATAATAAGGATGGACTAATATATATGTTTAACCAATATAAAATTAAAGTTAAAAATCAGTTGGATAAATGATTAAACCAATAAGAAGTGAGAGGGGTAAAGAGTATGAATCTCCTTTTGCAGAGATATGTTTGGAAAATTAAAGTAGCCATCAAACTAATACCTAGTATTCACCTCAATAAAATGGGATTACAATAAGAAATAATCAAATATTACAGGAAATAATAAATGTCTTACTCATACTCAAATGGGATTACAGTAAGAAATAAGCAAATGGGTTTATGGTAAGAAATAGTCAAATGTAAGTAATAATCAAATGGGATTATACTAAGAAATAATCAAATAGTACAGAAAATGATGAATGTCTTACTTATAAAGTTCAGGTTTACAACAAAACTTGTGGGGTGAAGCTATCCTTACAGCAAACTAAATATTCAATAGAGTGACTCATAGCAAGACACAGTCTATTACATATGAAAAATGAAAAGAAAGAAACTCAACTTGAAATATATCAAAGAATAGGGGTGTCTAGCCAAATTTCCAGTTTCGAAACCTAAAAGGATAAAAATAGGACCAAACACTATGGGTTATGTGTTTATTGGATATGTTACAAGCAGCAAATCATGTTTATTTTTAGTTCATGAATCCAAACATACAAATATCCATTAAAATACTATAATTAAATTAGATAAGGTTGAGTTATTTGAACATAATTATTCGTATAAAATAGGACATGAGATGTCTAGTTGAGGGTCTAAAAGTCCTTGGGAAGAACCAAAAGAAAATATACTTAATGATGAGAATTCAAGGAGTAGTACATGTCGAAGAATGTTGACTTTCTTTGGATCAAATTTTTTAACATTTCTTCAAGAAAATGAGCCTCAAATGTTTAAAAAGCAATGACATATTCTAACTCATTATTTTGGAGAGAGGTGGTCAATAGTGAGATTGATTTAATCATAACCAACCATATATAGGATTTTATTTATCCTCCAGGAAATAAACCTATAGATTTAGAATGGATCTTCAAAGGAAAATGAAAGTTGATGGTATTATTGGTAAATACAAGGCAAAACATGTTGCTAAAGGTTTTAGACAAAAAGAATGTCTTGATTATTTTGACACATACTCTCTAGTTACAAGTATAATATTCATTTGGATATTGGTTGCATTAGCAGCATTATATGGTCTTGAAATCTATCAAATAGATGTAAAAATAAATTTATTAAATGGAAAATTGGAGGTATAAATTTACATGGGACAACCTGAGGGTTTTGTGGTTTATGGTAAAGAAAGGGAAGTGTAAAAACTTGTTAAGTCACTTAATGAATAATACAAGCACCTAAATAGTGGCATGAAAAGTGACTCATATCAAAAAGTCATTGTTTGTTCATTTGTGGATGGCATGTTGATCATTTATGACATAAATGCTACGAAATGAATGCTTGATTGCATATTTGATATGAAAGGCCGTGGAGTTGCTAATATTACTATAGGGATTTGAATTCATAGAACTCCACCAAAGTTGGCATTTTCACAGTTTCATTACATTGAAAAGTTACTAGAAAAGTTTAAGTATTGTGATATTAATATTATGAAGAGTCCATTAGACATGAGCGTTGCACTTCAAAAGAATGATGGTGAAAGTAACTCATAATTAGACTAGGCAAGAGTGTTGGGATGTTAGAAAGTTTGATTTATATCATGAATTACACATGACCAAAATAGCATATGTTATTAAATTAAGTCGATATATGAGTAATCTCAATCAAACATACTGGATGGCAATGAAAAAAGTTTTTGGGTATTAGTGATAAAAATTGGATCACCAAATTTAGCAAAGTTAAATCCATGATTGGGTATGAATTTACTCTAAGTAGAGGAGCAGTCTGTTGGAAATCATCCAAACAGGCATGTATTGCCCACTTTACAGGGAATCTGAATTTATCACATTTGATAAAACTGGTGAAGAAGGTAAAGTGATCCAAAATATCTTGGTAGATATTCCTTATTATCCCAATCCTTTGGCACCAATATGCGTACACTATGATAGTCAAGTGACAGTAGTAAGGAAGGAAACATGATGTATAATGATAAATTTTTCATATAAGATGGAGATATAATACTAATAAAGAACTATACTCTAGTGAAATTATCATAATTGACTATGTGAAGTTGAAAGGTAATATGTCGGTTCTACTGACAAAAGACCTACAAAAAAGGAAGTTGAGAGATCATCAAAGGGAATAGGTTTATATCCTAGGATAAGTAATCATAATAGTAACTCTACCTAGCTGACTGGAGATCCCAAAAGCTAGGTTCAAGAAGATCAAACAATGTTATGACTGACGGTTCAACATTGCCAATATACTCAACCCATTCTCATGATGAAGATAACATTTTAAGGATAAGGCTTGTGGTTTAAAGATTTTTAATGGTTTCTAAGGTTGGAAGGTTGGATCAAATAGTTTGATTGATCAAATTAAATGCTTTTCAATCACCTCTATAAGAAAAAAGTGGAAGAATCTTCAAGGAGTATAATAGTAAAAATTGATTCTCTAAGCATTCATGAAACCAGGTTGTGGTCATGGCTGAAATGAACAAAAACTGTGAGAAATATAAATGGTAAAAAGAAGGTATTGTGACATATGTTGTCTAGGTCTATATTAATGTTTGATAGTTCAAATATATCGCATCTACCGAGTGACCGTGTGTATTTGATACAAGTACACTATGAAATATTCAAAGGTGAACCTACTTATCAAGATGTAATTAGTCTTTATTTTTAGATCACAAACATTTCCATAAATCTTCTAATAAAATAGCCATTGCCTATTCATGTGGGGTATTGTTGGGTTCTAAGTTGAAATGTGAATGGAAAATGGAGGGATCAAATAGTGAGAAAAGTGAATTGTGTTTTCACTTTGAAGGAAGTAAAGTTCTCCTACATTGGTGGGAGTAAAGAACTTTATTATTATTATATTGAGAAGAATTTCTTCATGTGGATAGTGAAGAAAGAAAAAGGAAAACCTTGCGCTATCATTGTCGTAGCTCACTCGACTTAGTTTTGGATTCTGCTTCAAATTTCGGTATAGATTTGGATTTTGATAATGATCAATTGAGAGATTATTTTTTTAGTCAAAAATCATTCAAAACTTGGGGGTTAGTGAAATTTTAATTTAAAAATCTGATAGAATATATTTTCTCTATTTTCTAGCATACGTGGCATATGCGGATGTATGTCACAACATACCTTAAAGAAATGTGACCCTTAGAGGCACTATTTCAAAAAGGAAACATGGCCTGTAGAAATAAGTCACCCATCTGCATTTGCAGATGGGGTCTACAAAAAAAGTGAATGTTTCTATTTTTATGCAATAAGCGACCACCGCATGTGGGCCACTTATGCATGCAAGCAGGGTTTGTAGGCCAGTGGTATTACAATATAGTGCACTTTTTTATGAATTATTACTTTTTTTGAAGCAATACCTTTTGGATATAAATACCTAAATTTTTCCTAAGGTTAAGGCACGAAATTTTAAAGTGAAAAACATATTTTTCTTCTTAAAAAACTCAAGTATGATCTTCAAACTATTGAGTGAGTTTGTTGTTTAGAAAATTTGAGGTACCATTATTTTTTGAAGTGAATCATTTTATTTTGGGAGGATATATTCCATTAATCTTCGGTACTTGAGGGAAAAAATTCTTAAGGACACACTATGAATTTGGTGCACTTGATTTTACCATTTCTTCCTTCATCTCTTTTATATGGTTTTGCTATTTTCTAGAAAATAGTTGAAACTTCATTTGGATAGTTCATAAATTATTTGAACTTGTGTTTGAAGTTGTTTGAACTAATTTTTTGTTCTCGAAGTAGTTCATGAACTTAGTTTTGAAGTTCTTATTGTTAATATAGATTTTTTATCTGAAAAACAACAGTGTATTGATTATAGCTTGATCTGTTGAGACTTTTGTGTCACATCTATAATGCACTTTGTCTATCTTATCCTAGATTGTACTTCTTCTGCTTCTGTTTTAATTTGATAATTATGTTTATAAAGTGATAGGATTACCTATAATAGGGTGTGTGATAGGTACTATCACGATGGCTATCTTGGATCATCGTGGATGAATTAATGACCTACATGGACTATCTTTGAAAAATTATATTTTGTCCTATGGAAACGTAATTGAAATAGATTTTCTATTCGATCAAGGACACAATTTTAAAATTAAAATTTTTAATTTGCGAAAGTTATTAGCCTAAATGACACAGTGCGAAAAGCAATCTACTTAATTGAGGTATTGTGACCTAAATAGGTATTGTGATAAAATAAATCTACTTCACTGAAAAAATATGGCCTAAAAGTATTATTTCTAAAGTATATCTATGGTTCTACAAGACATGTAGCCTACAATTTATTATGGTGAGAAAAACATTCATATTGATATTTGTTGCCTTTAATTTTTTCATTTATTACATGATCATTCATGCATATAATTCTCATGGATCAAAAAAATTGTTTTATAGAAATCCAAGGTTAAGTTTGTTATTTGTGATACGCAGAGATCATTTTCTATTGTGAGATGTCGAGGTCATTTTTTATCATGTAATGAATAATGGCTTTTGAATGTGTCTGAAGGCACTTTTGGATAGATATGTGGATCTTGTTAGTCTTTTGTGAGTCCTAACTCCTTGTATATTGTTGGATAATAGTCTCATACCAGTATAATCATTAGCCATTGTATTACATTGTATATTTTTATTTTTGTTTTTCTTAACATCAGATGGACTCTCTATATTACTTTACTATAGTATTTATTTATGAATGATTTTGATCATTATCAAACTCATGAATTAATTCAATAGGGTTCTTAACATTCTTTGTAATGATATAATTATTAATTGTTGTTGTTGGCCTATGATATATAATGAGTACTCATGTTTGTTATTCATATTACTCTTGTTGTATCTTTTTTATGCAGATCCTAGCATTAAGAGGCCTAATTGATTATATTGCATGAGGAGATATTAGTAAGAAGTTTTGGTGAGTTACTTGTTTTTCAAAGCGATGCCAATCTTTTTCTAACTTTATAATTCTATCCTTTTGCCATTTCAGATAATCTTTAAGTATAAAAATGGATGTACCAAATTTGAAGATGCTCAGGTATTAGTGACTCTAGGTTTTGAAAGTATATTGTTATTTAACATTTCTTCTATATTTATTAAGTCATAAATTTTAGTATTTTTTCCATTGTTTTTATTAATTTCGTGTATTGACTTGATATTTATTGGAGTGAAGAGTTTGATTACCTATATGTGGATTAGTGTAGGTTCCATCAAGACTTTGAAATAAGTAGTAGAACTCTTCTCCCGAAGTAGTAGAATTTCTAACACTAGTCCTGACATATGAGAACTTTGAACTTTACTTCTGAAGTAGTATGACTTCAAAATTCTGCTAAAGTAGAAATATTTGAAATGATATTTTTTCGGATAAGAAAAATAATCGTCTAGTCATAAACTCTCATAAAATTCAACCTATTTGTAGTCGATTTCCTAAAGTGAATAATACAAACTTTTACCAAGCCAAGCACGAAAAGATCATGGTCGTGATGTAAAAGAACTCTTTATTGTTATGCATGTCTTGATTTCTTGAGCTGTAATAACATATTAAAAGAGGTACTAAACTATCGTAATTCAATATTTAAAGAAATGTCCAAATGATTGTGTTTTCATTCTTAAAGAACTTGAATCTTTTATAAATGTTACAAAAACATATCTATTCCATGAAACAAATGTAGTATTTAATAAATCTTATCAATATGGACATGCAGTTGATTGTGATGACTTCTAGATATGGAAAAATTTTATTCTATAGATATCACGACTAACCTTCAAAAAGTATATAATAGTGCAGAAAAAATATTCCACTATTCTATGTTTTACTTTTGAAGTCTATGATTCTTAATTTACTCCTGATGTAGTAGAACTTCAAAATCTTCATTTGAAGTAGAAGAATTACCAAGATATTGTTATGGAATGAAGAAGACAAGAAAGAAAATTGAACAAAAACTGAATGAAAACACTTGATTGATTCTTTTTCTTGATTCAAATAAAAGAGTACATCTCTATTTATAAGAAACTAAATACAATAAATAAAGAAAATATGATATTTTCCTTATAGCTATCAGACAAAATATTCTTTAATTAATAACCCAAGTTAAAAGGAAATAAATAATGTAAAATATTCTTAGACTAAACAAGGGAAAATAAAAATATTCTACCATTAATGAAAATGACAAAATAGAAGGAAGGTAAATCTCAACATTCCCCCTCAAACTCAAGTTGGTGTATCCAACTTGAGTTTGAACACTTAATTTTAAAAAATGTATTTTTCCTTAATTTTGTTGCAGCAATCTAATAAAGTTGGTCTTCCTCATCATCATGTTCTTCTTCCACAAGTAGTGCTTTTGAATTATCTTGAGTGTCTTTGAACTTGCATACTTTTGTGACATGACCTTTTTCTTTGCAACTTCCACATAATGCATCAGATCTCCACCAGCAAAATTTTTCTGCGTGTGTTTTCTGTTTGCAATATTTGCAAGGTGGATAATCAACTTTTCTTTTGATAGTTCACATAAAAAATACTTTCAACAACTTTGTCTTTTCTGTAAGCTCTTCTTTGCTCTTGTGCTTGAAGAGAGCTTATCAATTCAGCAAGAGAGATGGTAGAGAGATCTTTAGACTCTTCCAAAGCAAAGATTTTGGACTCAAAATCTCTCAGGAATAGTCACCAAAATTTTTTTAACAATTCTATTGACTTTAAAATCTTCGCCAAGAAACCTTATTCTATTGACAATTAAAGAAATTCTGTCAGAATACTTAGTAATTGCCTCACCTTCTTACATCCTAAGAGATTCAAATTCTCTTTTCAAATTCAAAATTTGATTTTGTCTGTCACGTTCACTTCCTTGATACTCCTTTTCAAGTTTTTCCCAAGCTTATTTTGTTGTTTCACATGCAATGATTTTAAAAAAGATTGAATTAGCAACTAAATTTTGAACTACAATTTTTGCTTTATATCTTTTCGATTTCTGTTTTGAGTGAAGTTTGATTTCGGCAACAGAAGGATTTGTAGGGAGTAGTTGTATGGGTTTTTCTTCCTTTACAACTTCCCACAAATCATAAGCTTCAAGCTAAAATTCCATCTTAACTGTCCAAATTTGATAATTTTCACCAGCAATCTAATCGACCTACGTTAAAAATAAAAGTGAGGGTTTAAAATATTCTTACGTTAAAAATAAAAGTAAGATTAAAAGTAGGTTGAAAATAGGTATTGATTAAAAAATGGTTGATAATTTTGGTTAAATAAATTCACAGATCCCTGAGGATCAATGAAGGCTCTAATACCACTGTTATGGAATGAAGAAGACAAGAAAGAAAATTAAACAGAAACTGAATGAAAACTCTTGATTGATTCTTTTTCTTGATTCAAATAAAGAGTACATCTCTATTTATAAGAAACTAAATAAAATAAATAAGGAAAATATGATATTTTCCTTATAGCTATAAGACTAAATATTCTTTAATTAATAAACCCTAAACTTAAAAGAAAATAAATAATGTAAAATATTCTTAAACTAAAAAAGAGAAAATAAAAATACTATACCATTAATGAAATGAGAAAATAGAAGGAAGGTAAATCTCAACCGATATCTGAAGTGATATGTTCTTTTGTTTGGATAAACAAATGACCTATTAATGAATATCATATTTCAAGTATATTTAAACATCTAAGTTTCAGTTTCTAAAATGAATAAAACAAATATTTTTTTTGGAGAAAAAGAATAACATTGATATACATGTTATATTTGGAGTCTAAAAGTTATTGTAACATGTGGTGAAAGAAATACAGTAGAACATTTTTCATTATAACCATATTAATTCAGTATGATTAGTTTTTACTGAGTTTCTTGAACCAAATAATTACGAATGTATCTTTTTTTAAAAGGTATGATTATTATGTTGTTTTGATATAAAATATTTAAATGTTAATGGCACATATTTTCGAAGGAGATATTTGCATTAGTAAAGAATCTCTAAGAGCTTCTATATGGCAAAATGATCCATTCTAAATAATAATAATAATAATAATAATAATAATAATAATAATAATAATAATATGTGAATTTATTATGATTGAAGCAAAAATTATAGTAAATCTGAAGTTAACTTGAAATTGCTATCTCAAGACTATAAATATTTGAAAAAATTGAATATCTTCAAGTTACTATATGTATCAAAATATGAGAAAAGTTATCGAAGCATGATGAGATCGCATGCCAAGATGAATAGAATTTTATTAATTTGAAAGGCATGTCATACTAAACATGAACTAAACTGCATATATTATAATAAATTTAACATTTACTAGTATAGTGTCATTGCCCAAGCCCGTTGAGGCTAGCACACACACTAACCTTCCTGTGGGAGAACTAACTAAACCAAATATTAACCATATTAATCCAAAGACCATACCCAATGTCGAAATAAAGTATAAGCAAGATAATTATTGCAAAAACATTGTACTTATAGAATTTCCTAGAATCCGAAAGTCATTTGTACCAAAACTACTTAATAAAGTCAAAAAGGAAATGCAACCCTAAAAACTAAGAATGTGCATAATTTCAAAACAAAGGACTTGAAAACATTAGTAGAAAAACCAATGGTATCCCAAAAAATGCAACTCATTCATGAATTCGAATCAAATGCTAAAATGACAATTGAGGTCTCATAATAGCTGTTCAAAGATGCTCTTCACTCAATAAAAGTATGAGAAAGTGTATTATTAGTACAAAAAAATAACATGTACTGGTAGAATCATTTTACCAATCCAAGAAGAGATATGTGAACACATAACTATAATTGAATAAAATAAGCCAACACGTGTTCACCACTTAGCAACCTCTATTTTTTCTACAATACCTAACCATATTCAAGAGCCTTATTACACAAGAGATTATGAGTTAAAATAAGTAATATGTCAAGTCAATTTGAGTCCACCAACAAGTCTCTAAGTCAACAATGCAAGACTTAATACCATAGCCATGTCAACAATAAATGACGTTAACACTAATTCCACAACAATTCACAACATGAATATAATAAAAACAATATACCCATTTAATATTATGCCACTGGCCTAGACCTCTCAAGGATCTCCATAATATCAATGAAATAATTATTGTGAAATTTGATTCATGCAAGAAACCTCTTTTAAACATTAACATTTAAGTTTGGATGATTCAAAAACCATAATTACAAATCAATACTTAAGTTGGGTTCACTCAAGGAACCATGATAAGAATAAATCACAAAATCCCCCATTCACTCATGAAATTGCGACACTCACTTTAACCTTGCCCATACATGCTAAGGATCTTGTGATTTAGCACTAGTCGTGACCTACAGGTGACGAGCTCTGTCCATATACCAAAACCTAGACATCAAGATGATGTCTAAATACTAGTATATCTTACAAATAACCAATAGAAGATCATAGAAATCACAGAAACAATGATATTAACCAACACTTGTAACAACCATACACTTTATATATAGGCTCATCGAATATGATTATACCTAGAATATCAAACAACCCTTTTAAACTTTGTTTCTTTCCTAAATAACATAAATTAAACAAGCAATAATAATGAACATTTACCATGCACACACAACACAAATTGGATAAAACTAGATAAACCATCACCTACCTAATCAAAGATTGCACCGCTCGATTAAGCTCAACCATTGCTCTTCCATGCAATTTTTGATGGATTATGGTCTAAAAAGCCAAACACAACATCTAATCAACCAAGTGACCTACTATGTCGAGTGTTGATAGCCTTGAATTATTGTTATAACCTTCTTTTCCCAATCTTGACCTCGCTTGTGAAGATGATCATGAATATAGGGTAGTCCTTAGGTTTTGAAGTAGCCAATAAAATAAATAATACAAAGAAGACCACAATACATGCAGAAACCATGATTTAGATGAACCTCACACTTCCCCTACTTTATTTATCCACCAAGGTTTCCATAACCCTACCTAAGGGAATTGGCCACTCATAGTTGCAAAACAATCCATTGAATTCAATAAAGAAAGAATAGAATCAATCACACAATAATAGAAAAAAAACCCAAAGTCTCAAATCAATTAATCAACCCAAAACTAAAAACACCAGAATCCCAAGATAAAAAGAAAATCATAAAATCAAAATAGGTTTGTAGAATTATATAGTGCGTAAAAACTAATACAAAAATATAAAAAGAGTATCTATAGATTACATATAAACCTTGGGTGTCCCTTTCAAAACAAAATATAAAAATTGAGTCAGTGGCTACCTATGGTTCCACTTACAGGGTCGTAGGTGGCACCTACTCCCTACAGGTGGTCCCACATAGGTGTTAGAAAAGTGTTTAATGTAGCTTCACTAAAATTTGGGCCCTCTAATACTTGTACTGGCACCTATGACACCGTAGGTTTCCCCTATAGGCCATAGGTGGCAGTACCAAATACTCAACCTCTGATTCTCTGAACTTTAACCTTCTAACACCTACTCTAGTACCAACACCCTGCAGGTTCTATCATAGGTGGTACTAAATTTGGTTTTCAACTTCTTTTTTTTTATTTAGCTCCCAAAACCTAGTTTCCAGCAAAAGATATTATATAAACACATTATATCTAACAAAATAGCATAAGTAACTGGGATATTTTCATAGTTTTTAGCACCAAAAGTAACATGAAACCATGGCACATAAATGATTACACTAGATATTGATATATTTATTTTCTAAATAATAAGGATGAACTAATAGATGTGTTTAACCATTATAAAACTAAAGTTGAAAATCAGTTGGATAAAAGATCAAAATAATAAAAAGTGATAGGGGTAGAGAGTATGAATCTCCTTTTGCAGAGATATGTTTGGAAATTAAAGTAGCCATCAAACTAATACCTGGTATTCACCTTTATCAAATGGGATTATAGTAAGAAATAATCAAATATTACAGGAAATGATAAATGTCTTACTCATACTCAAATGGGATTACTGTAAGAAATAATCAAACGGGATTATAGTAAGAAATAATCAAATGCGATTATAGTAAGAAATAAACAAATATTACAGTAAATGATGAATGTCTTACGCGTAAGTTTAGGTTTACTACAAAACTTATGGGATGAAGCTATCCTTATAGCAAACCGAATACTTAATAGAGCTACCCATAGTAAGACAAAGTCTATTACATATAAAAAGTTAAAAAAAAAGAAACTCAACTTGAAATATTTTAAAGTGTGGGGGTATCTAGCCAAAGTTCAAGTTTCTATACCTAAAAGGATAAAAATAGGACCAAACACTATGGATTATGTGTTTATTTGATATATTACAAGCATAAAATCATGATAATTTTTAGTTCACGAATCCAAACATACAAATATCTATGAAAATATTGTAATTGAATCAGATAATGTTGAGTTCTTTGAACATAATTATTCGTATAAAATTGGACATGAGCTGTCTAGTTAAGGGTGTAAACATCCTTGGAATGAACCAAAGGAAAATATACTTAATGTTGATAATTCATGGTGTAGTAAACATCAAAGAATGTTGACTTTCTTTGGATCAATTTTTTTACTATTTCTTCAGGAAAATGAGCCTCAAACGTTTCAAAAGCAATGTCATATTCTGACTCATTATTTTGGAAAGAGGTGGTCAATAGTATGATTGATTTAATCATAAGAAACCATACATGGGAGTTGGTTGATCTTCCTTAAGGAAATAAACCTTTAGGTTTTGAATGGATCTTCAAATGGAAAATGAAAGTTGATGGTATTATTAACAAATACAAGGCAAAACTTGCTATGAAAGGCTTTAGAAAAAAATGCCTTGATTATTTTGACACATACTTGCCAGTAATAAGGATAATATTCATTCGGATGTTGGTTACATTAGCAGTATTACATAGTCTTGAAATCCATCAAATTGATGTAAAAATAGCTTTCTTAAATGGAAAATTGGAGGAAGAAATTTACATGGAACAACCTGAGGGTTTTGTGGTTTCTGGTAATAAAAGGAAAGTGTAAAAACTTGTTAAGTCACTTTATGAATTAAACAAGCACCTAAATAGTGGCATGAAAAGTCACTCAAATCAAAAAGTCATTTTTTGTTCATATGTGGATGACATATTGATCATTTCTGATATAAATGTTATGAAATGAATTCTTGATTGCATGTTTGATATGAAAGACCTTGGAGTTGTTGATATTACCATAGGGATTTGAATTCATAGAACTTCACCAAAGTTGGCATTTTCACAGTTTCATTACATTGAAAAGTTACTAAAAAAGTTTAAGTATTATGATATTAATATTATCAAGACTTCATTCGACATAAGCTTTGTACTTTAAAAGAATAAAGGTAAAAGTGACTCATAATTAGACTAGGCAAGAGTGTTGGGATGTTAGAAATTTTGATATATATCATGAATTACACGTGACCAAAATAGCATATGTTATTAAATTGAGTCGATATATGAGTAATCTCAATCAAACACATTGGATGGCAATTAAAAGAGTTTTTAGGTATCTAAAACATACTCAAGAATATGCTTTACAGTATAACAATATCAAGTAGTAATGGAATGATATAGTGATACAAATTGGACCACTGAATTGAGCAAAGTTAACACCATTACTGGATATGTATTTACTCTTGGTGGAGGAGCAGTCTCTTGGAAATCATCCAACAGACATGTATTGCTTATTCTACAATAGAATCTAAATTTATTGCATTAGATAAAATAGGTAAAGAAGGTGAAGTGCTCCAAAATTTCTTGGTAGATATTCCTTATTTGCTTAAACCTTTGGCACCAATATGCATACACTATAATAGTCAAACGGCAGTAGTATGGAAGGAAGCAAGATGTATAATGGTAAATCTCATCATTTAAGATGGAGATATAATACTATTAGAGAACTGTACTCTAGTGAAATTATCAAATTTGACTATGTGAAGTCAAAATATAATATATCAGTTCCACTAATAAGAGAGCTAAAGAAGAGGCAGTTGAGAGATCATCGATTGGAATAGGTTTGCGTCCTAGGAAAAGTCATCATAACAGTAACTCTACCCAGCTGACTGGAGATCACAAGAGCTGGGTTTAGGAAGATCAAACAATGTTGTGACTGACGGTTCACCATTGCCAATATACTCAACTTATTCTTATGTTGAAATAATGTTCCAAGGATAAGGCTTATGGTTTAAAGATTTTTAATGGTTTTTAAGTCTGGAAGGTTTGATAAAATGTTTTGATCGATGGAATTAAATGTTTTTTAATCACCTATGTAAGGAAAAAGTGGAGGAATCTTCATGGAGTATAATAGTAAAAACTGATTCTCTAAGCTCTCATGAAACCAGGTTGTGGTCATGGCTGAAATGAATAAAACTGTGAGAAATATAAATGGTAAAAGGATGGTATTATGACATATATTGTCTAGGTATATATTAAAGTTTCATGGTTCAAATATATCACATCTACTAAGTGACCGGGTGTATTTGATGCAACTACACTATGAAATGTTCAAAGTTGAACCTACTTATCAAGATGTAATTAGTCTTTTTTTTAGATCATACACATGTCCATAAATATTCTATAAAATATCCATTGCCCATTCATGTAGGGTATTATTTGGCTCTAAGTGGAAATGAGAATGGAAAATGGAGGGGGAAAATAGTGAGAAAAGTAAATTGTGTTTTCAATTTGTGGAAAGTAAAGTTCTCCCATATTGGTGGGAGTAAAGAACTTTCTTATTATTATATTGAGAGAATTCCTTCATATGTATAGTGAAGAAAGAAAAAGAAAAGCCTCTTGTTATCATTGTCATCGCTCACTCGGCTTAGTTTTGGATTTCATTTCAAATTTGGGTATGGATTTAGATTTAGATAATGATCAATCGAGAGATTATTTGTAAGTCAAAATTCATTCAAAACTTGGTGGTTAGTGAAGTTTGAAATTAAAAATATAATAGAACATATTTTCTCTATTTTCAGATGTACATGGCAGGTGCGGATGTATGTCACAACACACCTCAAAGAAATGTGACCTTTAGTGGCACTGTTTCAAAAGGAAAATGTGACCTGTCGACACAAGTCAACCATCTACAGTTGTAGCTGGGGTCGACAAAAAAAGTGAATGTTTCTATTTTTATGCAATAAGCGACCACCACATATGGACCACATTTGCATGCAAGTAGGGTTTGTAGGTCGGTGGCATTTTAAGATAGTGTACTTTTGTGTGAACTATTACTTTTTTTTGAAGCACCACCTTTTGGATAGAAGTACCTGAATTTTTCCTAAGGTAAAAGGCACGAAATTTTAAAGTGAAAAACATCTTTTTCTTCTTAAGAAACTCAAGTGTTATCTTCAAACTATTGAGTGAGTTTGTTGTTCAGAAAATTTAAGGTACCACTATTTCCTAAAGTGAATCATTTTATTTTGGGAGGTTATATTCCATTAACCTTGGGTACTTGAGGAAAAAAAAATCTTAAGGACACACTATGAATTTGGTACACTTTATTATACCATTTCTGCCTTCATCTCTTTCTTATGGTTTTGCTATTTTCTAGAAAATAGTTGAGACTTTATTTTTATAGTTCATAAATTATTTGAACTTATGTTTGAAGTTGTATGAACTAATTTTTGTTCTTGAAGTTGTTCATGAACTTAGTTTTGAAGTTCTAGTTGTTAATATAGATTTTGTATCCGAAAAACTATAGTGTATTGATTATAGCTTGATCTGTTGGGACTTTTGTTTCACATATATAATGCACTTTCTCTATCTTATCCTAGATTGTTGGTTTTGCTTGGTGAGTGGATACAAAATACTTTGTTGGTGAATTTAAAACTATAATACCCTGAGAACTCTAACCAATAGTGCCACCATGACTCAAGCTCATGAGAAATAAATTATACTTCTTTGGTTGTTTTCTATTCAATGGTGATATGTATTAAGGCCTCAAAGATGTCCTAGAGATTAGGTAAATCAAAACATCCCTTACCGATTGAATTCTTGAGAAGGATTTTGGCATAGTCAACTTCAAACGAGAATATCTCTTGTTACACTAAGAAATTTTGATCTCATGACCTACCAACATATTGGTAATTGAATTAGCTTTCCAACGGTACCAATTTCACCCACATCCGATATCAGAGTGAAAAGTTATGCCAATTTTACTCTAGCGTGTCAGCCTGGAAACTGTGTGACGACATTTTGTGACGACTTGTCACAAGTATCACGGTTTGTCACAAAATGTTGGCACCTTATGCATAAAATCACAAATTCCAATATTTTGTGACGACTTGTCACACATCTGATGGCTTGTCACAAAATGTCGTCAACCTTAAGCAGAAAGTCATAAATTCCACCCTTTTGTGATGACATTTCATGACGACTTGTCACAAGTTTGATGACTTGTCACAAATATCGTCAGATATTTTTTCAAGCAATTAAAGAATGATTTTGCAAGGTCATTTTGGTCTTTTTTTCATCTTTTGGAGGCCCTTATATATATGAGAATCCCCATCCAAACCCTAATTTCTTCATTTTCTCTTCCAATTCTCTTAAGAAAATATATCTAGGGTTTTATTCAAGAACATTAATCTTCCGAAAATCATCCATAAATCTTCAAGATTTCTTCAAGAACCAAATTCATCAGAGTGTGGGCTTCGAGAATCATTTATTACAAGTGCGGATAGAGTCTCAAGCACTAGAATTCATCCAATTTCAAAGATTAAGGTATGTGGGGTTTTGAACAAGAGCAATTCTTTCATTTTTGTGCCTAAAGCTTTGATTTCTATTATGGATTTATATGATTTTCCAAGTGTATTTATACCCATATTACTTCATCATGAGACTATGAGAATATAAATTGTTCAAGTTTTGTTATATATGATTATTTTACTATTCCCAAGTTATGACTTGATATTTAATATTGTGAATTTCATATTTCTACCATGAGTTGATATTTCAAGTTCTTTCTACATATGTATCAAGTTTTAAGCTCCCTTATGACAAATTGGATTATTGAGTATATTGATTCATGAGATTGAGTTGTTACAATGAGTCTTGATATTTCCTCAAAGTTATTGATGTTGCCATGATTTAATGAATTGATACATCTTGATATTGAGAAAGATTGATTTGATTTGAGTCGAGTTAGGAATCCACAAATTAATTATGATTTGATAAATGAGAAAGAGATTTGATTTAATCTTCATGATAGAGCCTTGTGATATTTATGGTGGATTTCCTAATGCGTTCTGAGCTTATGTCTGGGATTAGTATTTAGCATTGAGTGGAAAAGGTGGTATTTTCTCTAAAACTACGTGCCACCATAGGATTGGTATTGATATTTGTGGGTTAGAGGCCGAGTATGAGATTGTGATCACTAAATTGAGGTTGTACTCCCTGGCAAGAGTATGATGCTCCCTCCAATATGGGGTTCTTTCCTTATGAGGGAAAAACATTAGACTCTATGTAGCTCACATAGTGTATGTCGTTATAAGAACCTCTTATGTCCATAAAAGTTGAGGTTCTTGAATTACCGAGTCAGTCCGAGTGTTAAGTTTAAGAGTTGAGTTGTTTATGATGATTTATAAGGTTTTTATCATATGATTTATTCACTATGAGATCTTGAAAAGTATGTTTCAATCTAACTCATGCCAAGTGAGCCATCATTGTACATATGCATATTTTTATGAAATTGATGGTGATATTTACATTGTTACATGCACCCCCACATACTCGGTACATTTCAACGTGCTGACCCACATATTTTCCTATGGGCTACATTTTCTCGTAATATAGGTTTAGGTACTCATCTGCAGCCGCATTAGCAATATTCGGGTGCCTCACTACGTTTTCTCAGTGGTGAGTCCTCATGGTTCGAGGACCGTGTCTATATTTTTATGATATCATTTTGTTGTTATGGCTTTCAGTACTGTTGAGTCAGTTGGGGGTTTGTATCAAAGGCTCCTTGATTTTGATGTATAGAGGCTTTGTCAGACTAGAGGGATGGTATATGCATATATTCAATATATATTTTGGTTGTATAGTTTAGTATTCTCCAGTATCTCTCTTGAACCCGATGTGATATATCTTTTTATTATGCATGACTATTGTGGAATTAAGTTCATTGAGGTAGTGTTTGTCTCCGAGGGTTAGCTTGGGGCTACGTGTAGCCCTAACCATCGTGTGACATCTTGAGATGGAAATTTTGCAGTGTTACATAGCTTAGTATTAGAGCCTAAGGTTTAAGAAGTCCTAGGTCCTAGGGAGTCTGACAAGCCACATTACGAAGAGTCTTGACCATCTGTATATAGCACGTCGCATCTATGAGCAACAGGCTATAGGATATTTTAGGAAAATTTCTTTCTTTCTTTCTAATGTTTATCGTGCCTACAACTGTCTCTTTATATGTGATTAACTCGTGTTCTCTTATAATAGAAAATTCCTCCTCTTCGAGCTCGTAGAAACAACGAGCAACCTCAACCCGTTGATCCCTTGAATGAGCATATGTCTCTTGCGAAATTCCAGGCAGCTTTTTAGGTGCTAGCCCAAGCAGTTACTACCAATTCTTAAGCTAACGCCTCGTTTACTATTCTACTTCCACAAGAGAATAATTTTGTTGTAGCTCTATTTTATGAATTTATGTGGACGAATTCGCCTGAGTTCTATGGGTCGAAGGTAGGTGAAGACCCACAGATGTACTTGGATGAGGTGAGAAAGATCACCTAGATTATACACGTGATAAAGGAGGAGAGTGTTAAATTGGTTTCCTATCGAAAGAAAGATGTTGCATATAATTGGGTGGAGATATGGAGGATGAGTAGAGGGGAGAATGCCGCTCCCATGACTTGGCAGTTATTCCAGGATGCGTCCTTGGATAGATTCTTTCCTCTTGAGATGACGGAAGCAAAGATAGAGGAATTCATGAATTTGAGATAAGGCTCTATGACTGTTAAGGAGTATTTTCTTAGATTCAATCATTTATCCAAATATGGTCCTAGTATGATGGCTGACTCCAGGACCATCATGAGCAAGTTCGTAATTGGTGAGTTGAGTTACGTTGTGAAAGAGTATAGATCTGCTACGCTTAATAGGGATATGGACCTTTCTTGATTGATGATACATACCCAATAGATTAAAGTTGATAAGGTGAAAAAGAGGGAGAGAGTAAGTGGTAATAAAAGAGCTAGATCAGAGCAGTAGGGATTGGGTCAGTCCAGATTGTATGGAGGGAACTCCCCTCAATTCCAAAGACGTTTGTTTATGCCCGCACCTTCCTTAGTTAGTGCTCCCGCACCTAGAAGCAGGTAGGAGCAGGGGAACAGGCCTATTCCATCTAGGTCTCAGGAAAGTATAAGTAATAGACCTCGTCCTCCTTGATGTGCCAAGTGTGGTAGAGATCATTTTGGTGAGTTTTTTGTTGATCAGAGGGGTTGCTTTGGTTGTGGAAAGTTGGGCCACCAACTTAGACATTGTCTGTATGCTAGACAAGGAAGTAAAGATGCTCGTCCCCAGAGTCAGGCTACCAGTGCCCCCGCTCCTGTAGTCCGTCCAGTTCCTCCTAAGGGTGCCTCTTCTAGTATTGCTGGCAGTTCATGCCAGAATCGCTTCTATGCTATACCACCTCGCCAGGATCAGGATGACTCTCCAGATGTTTTCACTGGTATGCTCCGTGTCTTTCATTTTGATGTGTATGTATTGATAAACCCCGGCTTGAGATTCTCTTATGTGACACCTCTGGTTGCTGTAAATTTTGAGATGGACCCTGAACTAGTTCCTGAGCCTATTCTAGTTTCTACCCCGATAGGAGAATCTATTATTACTAAGCGAGTGTATAAAAACTGTCCTGTCACTTTCCTTCATCGGGTCATATATGTTGATTTTATTGAGCTAGATATGGTTGATTTTGATGTCATTCTGGGTATAGATTGGCTTTACTCGTGCTATGCGTCTATAGATTGTTGTATCTGAGTGGTCAAGTTTTAGTTTCCTAATGAGCCCATTTTTAAGTGGTCCAGGAGTTCTATAACTCTAAAGAGCCTTATCATATCCTACCTCAAAGCTAGGAAGTTAATTTCCAAGGATTGTATCTATCACCTAGTTTGAGTTAAAGACCTCAAGTCTGAGACTCCAACTATTTAGTTAGTTAGCATTGTTAATGAGTTTCCTGATATGTTCCCAGAAGATCTCCCAAGGGTCCCACCTAATAGAGAAATAGAATTTAGGATTGATCTCCTTCCCGACACTCAGTCTATTTCCATTCCTCCATACCATATGGCTCCCGCAGAACCTAAAAAGTTGAAAGAGCAACTCAAAGATCTCTTAGACAAAGGCTTTATCTGACTTAGTGTTTCCCCGTGGGGTGCACTTGTTCTATTCGTGCGTAAGAAATATGGTATATTATGTATGTGCATTGACTACCATCAACTCTACAAGGTAACTTAAGAACAAGTACCCTCTTCCTAGAATTGATGATTTATTTGATCAGCTATAGGGTACAAGTTATTGCTCAAAGATAGACCTTAGATCCGGCTATCATCAGCTTAAAGTGGGAGAGTAATATTCCAAAGAGATCCTTCCAAACTTGTTATGGTCACTTTGAGTTTCTTGTCAAGTCCTTTGGGTTAACCAATGCTCCATTAGCCTTCATGGACCTCATGAATTGGGTGTTCAAGCAATATCTTGATGTGTTTTTCATTGTATTCATAGACGATATTCTTGTGTTTTCCCAAAGAGAGGATGATCATGCCGACCATCTTAGAATTGTCTTAAAAACTCTTAGAGATCATCAATTATTCACTAAATTTAGCAAGTGTGAATTTTGGCTAAGGTCAGTTGCTTTTATGGGTCACATTGTTTCCGCCGAAGGCATTAGAGTCTATCCCCAAAAGATAAAAGCTATCAAAAATTAGCCTAGACCTACCTCCCCATCTGAAATTAGGAGTTTCTTGGGTCTAGCTGGTTACTACCATCATTTTATTGGGGGATTCTCTTCCATTGCGTCTCCCATGACCCGGTTGACCCAAAAAAAAGTTAAGTTCCAGTCGACAGATGCTTGTGAGAAGAGTTTTTAGGAGTTGAAGACTTGACTCACTTCAGCCCCAGTGTTAGCTTTACCCGATAGTACTGATGGTTTTGTGGTGTATTGTTATGCTTCTAGAGTTGGTTTGGGTTGGGTATTGATGCAGAGAGGTAAAGTTATAGCATATGCCTCTAGACAGTTGAAGCCTCATGAGAAGAATTACCCAACCCATGATCTTGAATTAGCAGCTATAGTTTTTGCTTTCAAAATCTGGAGATATTATTTGTATGGTGTTCATGTTAATGTGTTTACTGATCACAAAAGACTGCAGTATGTGTTTACTCAGAGGGAGTTGAATCTTACACCAAAAATATGGTTAGAGTTGCTAAAAGACTACGATATGAGTATGTTATATCACCCGAGCAAGGCCAATATTGTGGCAGATGCTCTTAGCAGGTTGTCTATGGGTAGTGTAGCTCATGTAGAAAATGATAAGAAAGAATTGGCTCGTGATATGCATCGTTTGGCTAGGTTGGGTGTTAGATTGCTTGATTCCACTGAAGAGAGTATGTTAGTTTAGAGTAGTTTGAGTCCTCTTTTGTCTCGAAGGTAAATGAGAAGCAAGACAGGGATCCTAGTTTTGTCAGACTGAAGGAGTGAGTTAAGGATCAAAAGGTAGAGGTTTTCTCCCAAAGGGGAGATGGTGTGTTGAGATTGCAGGGTAGATTGTATGTTCCCAATGTTGATGATCTAAGGTAGAGAATTATGGCTGAAGCACATGGCACATGATATTCTATTCATCCCAGTGCTATCAAGATATACGCACAATTTGCGGGAAATTTATTGGTGGAACGGTATGAAGAAAGACATAGCAGGATTCATGGCAAAGTGTTCTACATTTCAATAGGTTAAGGTAGAGCATCAAAGGCCCAGTGGTGTAATGTAAGAGTTTAGCATTTCTATTAGAAGTGGGAAGAAGTGAATATGGATTTTGTAATTGGTTTGCCTCCTTCTCATCGTCATCATGATTTGCTTTGGGTTGTTGTAGACCAGCTGACTAAATCATCTCATTTCTTGCTAGTGCATTTGTCTTATACAGCTGAGGATTATGCTAGATTGTATATCTGTAAGTTAGTCAGATTGCATGGAGTTCCTTTTTCTATCATCTCAGATAGGGGTACTCAGTTTACCTCATAGTTTTGGAGAGCCTTTCAGAAGGGTCTTGGTGCCCAAGTTTATTTGAGTTCCATTTTTCATCCGCAGACTGATGGTCAGGCTGAGAGGACTATTCAGACTTTGGAGGACATATTGAGGTCATGTGCGCTTGATTTCAAAGGTAGTTGGGATGAGCACTTGCCATTGATCGAATTTATAGATAACAATAGTTTCCATGCTATTATTCAGATGGCCCCGTTAGAAGTTTTGTATGGGAGAAGATGTAGATCTCCTATAGGTTCATTTAAAGTAGGAGAATCAACTGTGATTGGGCCTGATGCTGTGTTTGAGGCTATGGAAAAAGCTAAGTTGATTCGAGAAAGATTGAAGACTGCTCAAAGTCATCAGAAGTCATATGCGGATGTGAGAAGAAAACCTCTTGAGTTTAATGTTAATGATTTGGTGTACTTGAAGGTTTCACCCATGAAAGAGGTGAAGAAATTTAGGAAGAAGGGAAAGCTTAGTCCCCGTTATGTTGGTCCATACAGGATTCTGAGCCATCTAGGGAAAGTAGCATATGAGGTGAAGTTACCCGTGGAGTTGTCTAGCATTCATATGGTATTCCATGTTTCTATGCTTAAGAAGTGTATTGGGGATTCTGTCGTGGTTGATTCTTCCAAAATCTTTGATATTCAGGATACCCTTTCATTCGAGGAGATTTCGGTTGAGATTTTTGATTTTCAGATCCGTAGGCTACGGAACAAAGAAGTTCCTTTGGTTAAACTGCTTTGGCAAAATGAATCTATTCAGTGTGCTACTTGGTAATCCGAAGCTTATATGCGAGCCAAGTACCCTCACCTTTTTTCTGTGAGTTTGGAGCGAGTAGAACGTACCATTCTTTCTTAATTCCACCCCCTTCTTATTAAAGATTCAGCTGTGTGTCTACTTCCATCATGAATGCATGAATATTGTATAGTATCCGAAGGTATAGAGTGAATTAAGTCCTTTGAGGGATTCTTTCCATCTATACGTACTCATTTTTTTCTTGTTTTTGGCCTATCTGGCAACATTCGGGAATAAATGTTTCCAAAAGGAGAGATATTGTAATACCCTGAGAATTCTAACCAATAGTGCCACTATGGCTCAAGATTATGAGAAATAAATTATAGTGCTTTGGTTGTTTTCCGATCAAGGGTGATTTATATTAAGGCCTTAAAGATTTCCTAGCAATTAGGTGAATCAAAACATCCCTTACCGATTGAATTCTTGAGAAGGATTTTGGCATAGTCAACTTCAAACAAGAATATCTCTTGTTACACTAATAAATTTGGATCTCGTGACCCACCAACAGATAGATAATTGAATTATCTTTCCAACAGTACCAATTTCACCCAAATCCGATATCAGAGCAAAAGGTTATGCCTATTTTACTCTAACGTGTCAGCCTGGAAATTGTGTGACGACTTTTCAGAAGTCTCACGGCTTGTCACAAATTGTCGGCACCTTATGCAGAAAGTCACAAATTCCAATATTTTGTGACGACTTGTCACAAGTCTGACGGCTTGTCACAAAATGTCATCAACCTTAAGTAGAAAGTCATAAATTCCACCCTTTTGTGACAACATTTCATGACGACTTGTCACAAGTCTGACGACTTGTCACTAGTCTGACGACTTGTCACTAGTCTGACGACTTGTCACAAGTGTCGTCAGCTATTTTTTTCAGCAATTAAAGGATGTTTTTGCAAGGGTACTTTGGTCTTTTTCCATCTTTTGGAGGCCCCTATATATTTGAGAATCCCCATCCAAACCCTAATTTCTTCATTTTCTCTTCCAATTCTCTAAAGAAAATATATCTAAGGTTTAATTCAAGAACATTAATCTTCCGAAAATCACCATAAATCTTCAATATTTCTTCAAGAACCAAGTTCCTCATAGTGTGGGCTTCGAGAATTTTTATTACAAGTGAGGATAGAGTCTCAAGCACTACAATTCATCCAATTTCAAATATTAAGGTATGTGGGGTTTTGAACAAGAGCAATCCTTTCGTTCTTGTGTCCAAAGCTTTGATTTCTATTATGGATTTATATGATTTTGCAAGTGGGTTTATACCCAAATTACTTCATCATGAGACTATGAGAATATAAATTGTTCAAGTTTTGTTATACTTGATTATTTTACTATTCCCAAGTTATGACTTGATAATTAATATTGTGAATTTCATATTTCTACCATGAGTTGATATTTCAAGTCCTTTCAAGATATGTGTCAAGCTTTAAGCTTTCTTATGATAAATTGGATTATTGAGTATATTGATTCATGAGATTGAGTTGTTACAATGAGTCTTGATATTTCCTCAAAGTTATTGATGTTGCCAAGATTTAATGAATTGATACATTTTGATATTGAGAAAGATTGATTTGATTTGAGTCGATTTAGGAATCCACAAATTGATTATGATTTGATAAATGAGAAAGAGATTTGATTTAATCTTTATGATAGATCCTTGTGATATTTTTGGTGGATTTCCTAATGCGTTCTGAGCTTGTGTCTGGGAGTAGTATTTAGCACCGAGTGAAAAATGTGGTATTCTCTCTGAAACTACGTGCCACCGTAGGATTGGTATTGTAATTTGTGGTTCAGAGGCCGAGTATGAGATTGTGATCACTAAATTGAGGTTGTAACCCCTGGCAAGAGTACGACGCTCGCTCCACTGTGGGGTTCTCTCCTTAGGAGGGCAAAATATTGGAATCCATATAGCGCACATAGTTTATGTCGGTTATAAGAACCTCCCATGTCCATAAGAGTTGAAATTCTTGAATTACCAAGTCACTCCGTGTCTTGAGTTGAAGAGTTGAGTTGCTTATGATGATTTATGAGGTTTTTATCATATGATTTATTTACTATGAGATCATGAAAAGTATGTTTCAATCTAACTCATGCCAAGTGAGCCATCATTGTACATATGCATATTTTCATGAAATTGATGATGATTTTACATTATTGCATGCACCCCGACATACTCAGTACATTTCAAAGTGCTGACCCACATATTTTTCTATGGGCTACATTTTCTCGTAATATAGGTTTAGGTACTTATCCTCAGCCGCGTTAGCGATATTCGGGTGCCTCACTATGTTTTCTCAGTGGTAAGTCCTCATGGTTCGAGGACCGTGTCTATATTTTTGTGATATCATTTTGTTGTTATGGCTTTCTGTACTGTTGAGTCAGCAGGGGGTTTGTATCAAAGGATCCTTGATTTTGATGTATAGAGGCTTTGTCAGAATAGAGGGATGG
This sequence comes from Capsicum annuum, assembly GCF_002878395.1. Taxonomy (NCBI): domain Eukaryota; kingdom Viridiplantae; phylum Streptophyta; class Magnoliopsida; order Solanales; family Solanaceae; genus Capsicum; species Capsicum annuum. The sequence goes on from NC_061117.1 coordinate 136,224,671, forward strand.
TATGTATAGACATTCAACATATATTTTGGTTGTACAGTTTAGTATTCTCTAGTATCTCTCTTGAACCCGATATGATATATCTCTTTATTATGCATGACTATTGTGGAATTGAGTTCCTTGAGGTAGTGTCTGGCTCTGAGGGTTATCTTGGGGCTACGTGTAGCCCTAAGCACCATGTGACATCTCGGGATGGAAATTTTGGGGTGTTACAATAACCTAATGTTACTTCTTACAATTACTTTTGATCTTAAACCTATACGTTTAATTAAACTAACTTGGCTATCTTGTTAATTGTTGTTATCTTCTAGAATAAGCTGGTACTTTTTAAGGTTTAAATTTATTTGGGGTAATCTTGGATAGTTGTGGTGGTGGTTCTCTCCATCACTTTGGATTAGGATTGGTTATTGATGTTACTTGTTAGATACACGTGATTCATGCTCACCCTTTGTTTTCTTTTTTTCTACACTACTTGCAGGTATTGATTGTATGGGTGAGCATTGATTGTGACTCCTAATTTTGAGTTTTTTAGATATTGAGTAGTGGGTAATGGATCCTATAATTTACACAAATCTCTCTTTATATTATTTCATGCTTATTTGTGTTTGAGATACTCTAGTCTATTTCATTGTATTTGGTATTAGAGGCTTGTACTAGTACGACCAATCCTAGAATATTGTACCTCTTTATATAATTTGAAAATATTAGAAGCTCACATACACTTTACCTTTATCAGATCTCACTTGTGGTATTTTATTGGGTATATTCTTATATTGTAGTTCTTCTGTTTCTTTTTTAGTTTGATAATTATGTTTGTAAAGTGATAGGATTACCTATACTAGAGTGTGTGATAGGTACCATCACGATGGCTATTTTGGATCGTCATGGATGAATTGATGGCCTACTTCCACTATCTTTGAAAATTTATATTTTTGCCTATGGACACATAATTGAAATAGATTTTCTATTAGATCTAGGACACAATTTTGAAATTAAAATTTTTAATTTGCAAAAGTTATTAGCCTAAATGACCCAGTGCAAAAAGTAATCTACTTAATTGAGGTATTGTGACAAAAATAGGTATTGTGATAAAATAAATCTACTTCAGTGATAAAATAAGGCCTAAAAGTACTATTTCTAAAGTATATCTATGGTTTTACAAGACTTGTAGCCTACAATTTACTATGGTGAGAAAAACTTCCATATTTATATTTGTTGCCTTTAATTTTTTTCATTTATTACTATGATCATGCATGCATATAATTCTCATGGATCAACAAATTTGTATTATAGAAATCCAACGTTAAGTTTGATATTTGTGATTATGCAGAGATTATTTTCTGTTGTGAGATGTTGAGGTCATTTTCAATCTGGTAATGAGTAATAGTTTTTGAACGTGTCTGGAGGCAGTTTTCGATGGATATATGGATCTTATGAGTCCTAACTCCTTGTATGTTGTTGGATAACAGTCTTATACCGGTAGAATCATTAACCATTGCATTTCATTGTATATTGTTATTTTTGCTTTTCTTAACATCAGATGGACTCTCTATATTACTTTAGTTTAGTATTTATTTATGAATGATTTTTATAAGCATCTGATATCATTTTATTGAATTATCAAACTCATGAATTGACTTAATAGGGTTCTTAGCATTCTTTGTAATGATATAATTGTTAATTATTGTTGTTGGCCTATGATATCTAATCAGTACTCATGTTTGTTATTTATATTACTCTTGTTGCATCTTTTTTTTTGTAGATCCTAGCATTAAGAGGCCTAATTGATTATATTACATGAGGAGATATTATTAAGAAAATTTGGTGAGTTACTTGTTTTTCAAAGCGATGCCAACCTTTTTCTAAGTTTATATTTCTATCCTTTTGCCATTTCAGATAATCTTTTAGCACAAAAATGGATGTCCCAAATTTGAAGATGCTCATGTATTAGTGACTCTAGGTTTTGAAAGTATACTGTTATTTAACATTTCTACTATATTGATTAAGTCATAGATTTTAGTATTTTTTTCAATGTTTTTATCAATTTCATGTATTGACTTGATATTGATTGGAGTGAAGGGTTTGATTACCTATATGTGGGTTAGTGTAGGTTCCATCTAGACCTTGAAATTTAAATTGCGACATTATGTAGTAGAACACTGCTCCCGAAGTAGTAGAATTTCAAACACTAGTCCTGACATAGTAGAACTTTGAACTTTACTTCTGAAGTAGTATGACTTCAAAATTCTGCTAAAGCAGAAATATTTAGAAATATATTTGAAATGATGTTTTTTTGGCCAAGAAAAATAATCGTCTAGTCATAAATCATCATGAAATTCAACTTATTATTTGTAGTCTATTTCCTAAAGTGAATGATATAAACTTTTACCAAGCTAAGCATGAAAAGATCGTGGTCGTGGTGTAAAAAACTCTTTATTGTTATCCATGTCTTGATTTCTTGAGAAGTAATAATATCATAAAAGAGGTACTAAACTATCATAATTCAATATTTACAGACATTTCAAAATGATTGTGTTTTCATTCTTGAAGAACTTCAATCTTTTATAAATGTCACAAAAACATATCTATTTCATGAAATGACTGGTAGGTTAATGTCTCAACCTACGCTGCTACGTAGTTCTGGAATGCAAGGATTGATTCTAAGGATCACACCCTCTACTAGCAGGTGAGCCCCTATTTTTTAGGTTCACTCGGTGCTAAATCCTACTCCCAACCGAAAGACATTTAACTGAGTATATTGAACTGGACTGGACTGAAACTGAGTTTACTGAGTTTTCCTAAGTTTTATAACTGACTGAGTTCTACTGGGTTCTGTAGCTAACTGAATTCTACTAATCATGAAATGACTGATACTATTCTGTAACTAACACTGGCTCTAGGTAAACAACTAGATTGTCAGGTATTAAATACCCCTAGGACTCGATAGCATGAAAATAAAGTATAGCATAATCTTAAAAGACTACAATAATTACTTTTCCATAATTTATTTTTAGAGACATTTTATTAAACACTTTTAGGGACTAAGCTTGTACATATACTAGCATTTCATGATTGCATCATTTAATTCACATCGACATTCTATCAAACACTTGGGGAGCACAACTTTATGCACATAATTATGTAAGACATTTAAGCATTACAACTAAAATACCCAAACATGCAAATTCATATAATTCCTCATAAATACTATTCTATTTTTCATGAATCATATAATAATCATGGATTGAAAACCAAATTAACATCATAGATATGAGTATAATCAATTTCAAGAATTGAAATCATGAATCTATAACTTGTAAATTTAAAAGAAGGTTCTTGGCTTCATAGGTGAAAGGGACCCATGAATGAATACCTAACATACTTGAATTGATGAGTTCTTGATGTTCTTGGAGGAATTCTTCAGCTTTGTTCTTGATTTTTTTGAAACTAGGGTTTTCTACCTTTTGAGAGAGAGAATGACTTAATCTTTGAATAAAGTGAATAAATGATGAGATAATGGGTTATTTAAGGGTTTAATTTAATGATTAGATTGATTAAGGTGGTGGAAAAATACTCATTTACCCCTGGGAATGACTTAAAAGTCAGCACTGGAAAATCCCGACCTAGACCCCTGGCGCGATGCAGCGCTATCACGTAGTGTGACTGGAAACTGACAACTATGAACTGGGTCATCGACACGACGCGGTGGAATCATAGTACCCCTTTGTATGCGAATTTCACCCTTGGCGCGACGCGCCATGATCGTGATGGAATACTAAAAAATTATAATTGCGAATTTGGCATGTGGCACGACGCGGTGGTATTGCGTTGGTTTACTGTAAAATGACCATTGCCATTTTACTGGTCTCCGCAACACGTTGAGTACCAATTTGGTACACTATATTACAAAAATGGCTCTAACTCTTCACCCGAGTATTGGATTTGGGTGAACTTTATATTGTTGGAAAGCTGACTGAATTTTCTATGCATTGGCAAGCTTTAACATGAAAAATACTGAGTATTTTAAAAATTTTAGGTAGGAATACTCATATACTTTGATCTAAATTAAACTTGATAAATATGTGGTATTATAATATCTCCCTCTTGGGAACATTCATCCTCGAATGATACTGATTACGCTGAGAAACACTAATAGACTGAGCTTAACCACTGAACATGGGTATATGACCGATGCTACTGACAAGCTGAGTTTTCAAACTGAACATGCATATCCGATGCATGGTTACATGACTAAACTGATTCGTGAATGCATGATTAGATATGCAATGGTAAAGAATATCAAATTTATAATTGTAACTGAATATGGAACTGAGTAGAGCTAAGAATGACTGTTACCTTAAACTGAATCTTAGTTTGCGGAGAAGTGGTGAGGATACTTGGTCCTCATATCTCCTTCTTCTTCCCAAGTAGCTCCCTCAACGGAATAATTCCACCAAAGAAATTTGACCAAGGGAACTTCTTTGTTCCTCAGTCTATGAATCTAACAATCAAGGATCTGGACTAGAACCTCTTTGAAAGAGAGATCATTTTGAATATCTATGCCTTCTATGGGAACTATGACTATTGGGTCACCAATGTATTTCTTTAGAAAGGAGACGTGGAACACTGGATGTACTAAAGCTAGATCTAAAGAAAAATCGAGCTCATAAGCTACCTTTCTGAAATTGTTGAGAATTCTATAAGGACCGATATATCAAGGACTGAGATTTCCCTTCTTACCAAACCTTTTTCCCCCTTTATGGGAGATATTTTCAAGAACACAAAATCACAAATCTCAAACTCGAGATCCTTTCTCCTCATATCTGCATATGATTTCTATTATCTCTGGGTATCCCTAAGCCTTTCTTTGATCAATTGAACCTTCATTAAGGCATCAAATACTAAGTCAGGCCCTACTATTACAACCTCACCTACCTCAAACTAACCAATTGGAGATCTACATCTCCTACCATAAAAAGCCTCAAACTGAGCCATCTGAATACTAGAATAATAGTTGTTATTGTATGCGAATTCGATAAAAGGCAAGTGGTCATCCCAACTACCCTTAAAATCGATAACAAAGGCTCTTAACATATCTTCTATAGTCTAAATGGTCCTTTCTTCTTGACCATCTGTCTGAGGGTAGAAGGTTGTACTGAGGTGAAATAGGGTACCAAGACCCTTTTGGAATGCTTTCCAGAAATGAGAGGTAAACTAGGTACCTCTATCTGAGATGAGAGACACCGGGACTCTATGTAACCTGACCAACTCTCTGATATATAGTTTAGCATAGTCCTTAGCTAAATAGGAAGTATAAAATAGCAAGAAATGAGTTGATTTTGTCATCCTGTCTATGATAACCTAAATGGAATCATGTTGATAACGAGTACGAGGCAAACCTATCACAAAGTCTATGTTCACTTCTTCCCATTTCCATATGGGAATATTGAACTCTTGTATTGACCTACTAGGCTTCTGATGCTCAATCTTAACCTACTAAAACATAAAGCACTTAGCTACAAACTCTGTAATTTCTCTCTTTATCCCACTCCACCAATAGATCTTCCAAAAATTATGGTACATCCTAATAGCCCCTGGATGAATAGATTATCGCTCACCATGCATTTTTGCAAGAATTCATTGCCTTAAGCCATCTACACCTGACACACATAAACGACCCTGGCAACGTAACACACCATCTCCTTCTTAGGAGAAGACCTTTACTTTCTGATCTCTTACTGACTCTTTCAACTTTACTAGACTGGGATCTCTATCCTACTTTTCATTCACTTTGGACACTAGAGATGATTCTAAACTATCCTACAACCATACACTGCCCTCTACTGAATCGAATAAGCGGACACCTAGCCGGAAAAGCTGATGAACTTCCTAAACTAACTTCTTCTTATAATTCTCAATGTGAGAAACACTACCCATCAAAAATTACTGAGAGCATCAGTCACTACATTGGCCTTGCTCGAATGATACTGAATACTCATATCATAATATTTTAATAATTCTAACCACCCTCTCTGATGCAAATTTAAATCTTTTTGAGAAAAGATATACTGCAAGCTCTTATGATTTGTAAACACATCAAAATGCACCCATACAAATAATGCCTCCAAATCTTTAAGGCAAACACTACAGCTGCTAACTCAAGATCATGAGTTGGGTAATTCTTCTCATGGGGCTTAAGTTGTCTAGAGGCATAGGCTATGAACTTACCTCTATGCATGAGGACACAACTCAAACCTACTCTAGATACATCATAGTACATAACAAACCCATCTGAACCATCTGCTAGAGTCAAGACTGGAGCTAAGGTGATTCGAGTCTTCAACTCCTGTAAACTCTTCTCGCAAGAATCTAGCTACTAAAACTAGATATTCTTCTGAGTCAATCTGTACATGGGGAATGTAATACACAAAAAACCTTCAACAAATCGATGGTAATAGCCAGCTAAACCCAAGAAACTCTAAATATTTGATGGAGAGATGAGTCTAGGACAGTTTCTCACCACCTCGGTCTTTTGAAGATCAACTCTAATGTCATCACAAAAAATAATATGACCAAGGAATGCTACTGACCTTAACCACAATTAGCACTTACTGAATTTACCAAACAACTAATGAGTTCTGAGAGTCTGAAGTATGATTCTGAGGTGATCTACGTAATCATTCTTGCGACGGGAATAGACAAGAATGTCATCGATGAAGACTATAGCAAACATGTCTAATTACTACTTCAACACACGATTTATTAAGGCCATGAAAGCTACTGAGGAATTTATAAGACCAAAGGACTTGACTAGAAACTCAAAGTGACCATACCGGGTTCTAAAAGTTGTTTTGGGAATGTCACATTCCCTAATTCTAAGCTGGTAATAGCCTGATCTGAGGTCTATCTTAGAAAAGTTACTAGCACTCTAAAGTTAATCAAACAAGTCATCAATTCTGGGAAGTGGATATTTAATCTTGACTATGACTATGTTCAAATGATAGTAGTCTATACACATTCTAAGAGAACCGTCTTTCTTACGCACAAATAAGAATGGTGTACCCCACGAAGAAATATTGGGTCTGATGAATCCCTTATGTAGGAGATCTTTTAACTGCTCTTTTAACTCTTTGAGTTCAATTGGTACCATTCTGTATGGCAGAATAGATATAGGCTGAGTGCCTAGAAGAAGGTCTATTCCGAAGTTAATTTCCATTTTGGGAGAAACTCCAAGAAGTTCTTCAGGAAACACATTTGAGAATTCACTTACTACTAGGACTAACTCAAGACTGGGAGTCTCTGAACTAGAGTCGTTGACTTGTAAAAGATGATAGACACATCCCTTGGAAATCATTTTTCTCGCTATAAGGTATGAGATCAACTGACCCTTAAGCGTTATGGTACTACCCTTCTATTCAAAGACTGGTTCATCTGGAAACTAAAAATGAACTATTATGTTTATACAATCAACTAAGGTATAGCATGAATGAAGCTAATCTATGTCGAGAATGACATCAAAATCTGTTATCTCTATCTCTACGAGGTCTGCTAAAGTAACTTTCTGAGATATCATAATTGGATAGTCCCTGTATACTCGTCGGGCTATGATAGATTTACCCAACTGGGTAGAAACTGAGAAAGGCTCTACTAGGATTTTTGGGCTGACTCTGTAGTTAACGGCTATATAAGGAGTTATGAAAGATAACGAAGCTCCTTGATTTATCAAGGCATAAACATATAAATGAAAAATTTGTAATGTAACAGTGAACACATTAGGATAATTTTCCTGATCATATCTGGACTGAAGTGCATAAAGCCTATTTGAGTGTTGCCCTCTGGTGGCACTGGAAATGGCACCCTGATGATTCGGGCGACCCGACTGAGCTGAAGGAAGATTACACTTACCCTAAGAACCTGACTGAGGATAATCTCTGATTTTGTAGCCTAGCTTGCCACACTAAAACAAACATCACTGCAAGCGCTGCAGATACCCTAATGGTTTCTGCCATATATCTGACAAAGAGAATTTGTTCGATCACTGCTGACACTACCCTAATATTTAGAGCCTGGAGCCCTATATTTGTTACTATTTATGAACTTAGAGACTAGAGCACTGGCTGAGGATGGAGCAGGAATTGAAGACTTTGGACAAAACTAGGAATGGTTACCATCCTCTGAATTAGGCTAATTGAAATTGAAGCTACCTTTTCTGGCTCTCTTGTTCTGCCTCTCTCTCTCTATTTTTATCCTCTTCTATCTTTTGAACATGGAACATGATCCTGGATATGTCTATCTCCTTAATTAACATCACAGTTCTGCACTCCTTAACCACACTATCTGATACCCTAGACATGAACTTGCTCATTCTGGACCTATTTTCCACCACTACATGGGGATCATACCTGGCTAAATGAGTAAACTTGAGGGAATACTCTTTCATACTCATACTTCCCTGCCTGAGATTGAGGAACTCCAATGCCTTGGCTTCTTTCTGCTCTAAGGGAAAAATATGTCTAGAAAAGCAGTAACAAACTCTTCCCACTCTATGGGCTCTATATCTGTGCCCCTGTCTACCTTTCATCGCTTGAACCATGTATAAGCTACATCTTATAGCTGATAGGTAGCTAACTCAGCACTCTCGCTGGAAGTCACTCCCATAATATCTATGACTTTCTAAACCGGATCAAGGAACTCCTGTGGGTCCTCTTTAGACTTAAATCATAAGAATAGGGGAGGATTCATTCGGGTGAAGTCCCAAGTCCTATTTGCATCACTATTGGCCACTGGGTTGGCCTAAACAGCAGTTGGTCATTCATTTTGAGCTATTACAGAATTGGCTAGAGTAGTGAATGCAGCTCTAAATTCTGCATGGGAGACATGCTCATCCAGGGGATCTTCCTGAACGGGCTGAGGTGATGAGTAATTTCTGGTCCTTCTTTCGTTAGTCTTTTTGGGAGGCATGATCTATAAACAGAAGGAAAAATGAATTAGACTAAAATCTTAACTTGATGTCATGCTCACTCGTATGACATGAACACTGAGAAAAGGGAAACTTTTCCTAAAACATCTCATAGCCTTTTATCCGTAAATGTCGTGTGCTACATACCCATACACAAGACTCTACTCAATGCGGCTTTCAGACTCCCTAGGACTCTATTGAACCTTAGGCTCTGATACCAAGTTTATAACTCCCTGAGTCTGTACCCCAAATGATACATGGTGCTTACAACCCCGAAAGACCACAAGCTAACCCATGTCTGATATCTGCTGTAATAACTAAATAATAATACTGTAATAACTATGGAAAATATGTTAAAATGCCATAAGGTTCAAAATCTTAAATACTGATAAAAAATATCAATTGTAATAATAATCTACAAAATTTAATAATGTCTGAAAATCTAGTCTGAAAAGCCTCTAACTAAACTATCTGAAAGTGGAGTTGATGGGACACGCCCCCAACTAACTCCGACTACTAAACTACTGATAAAGTGAAATACTAAAATAAAAGCATACACTCAATAGATGAGAACACACTACTGAAACTATTGCTAATAACTGTATCTGTCTATGCGCGGTCGAAACTTGAGCGTCCGAACCTATGATATGAGACATCATAGTGCAAAAAAAGAGTATGCATCAGTACGTGGAATGTACTTGTATGGTAGATAAGGTAAGGCTGAATGTAAAGGTTCATATGCATGGACAATAACTGACTGAATGATTTAGAGTAACTGAATGTGAAAGTACATGGATAACTAAAACTGCTGTAAGTACTGAGTAAGCAATACTGTACATATGCGTATATACTGTAACTGAGCTTTAACTGAAGCTGAGTTTTGAGTTCTGATAACTGAGTAACTGATATTTCAGATTACTAGTACCTGAGTTACTTAAATTGATTGACTGTATCAACAGTCCTGATTCTGTAGAACTAAATTGAGTTCTATCCCGAGACTGAAACTGAGACTGAGGAAAGTAATCATCTAACCAATATGCCATTTTTCTGAATTTATTTGGGGTCCAACCTGTAACCTCAGCTGGAAGGATGCCAGTATCGTGCCATGGGTAAAGACACTGAAAAGTTATCCTCATCTGGCAGGTACTCTAATGAGAATAGTGGAACCCTCAACTGGCAGGTTAAAATACCTAATCAACCCTCAACTGGTAGATTAATGTCTCAACCTACACTGGCTACGTAGTTCTGGAATGCAGGAATTGCTTCTAAGGATCATACCCACTACTGGCAGGTGAGTCCCCATCTTTGGGTTCACTCGGCGCTGAATCCTACTCCCAACTAAAAGACAGTAAATTGAGTATACTAAACTGGACAGGACTGATACTGAGTTTACTAAGTTTTCTTGAGTGTTGTAATTGACTGAGTTCTATTGAGTTCTTTAGGTAACAGAATTTTACTGATCGTGAAATGACTGATACTATTCTATAGCTAACACTAGCTCTAGGTAAACAGCTAGATTGTCGGGTGTTAAATACCCCAGGACTCGATAGCATGAAAATAAAGCATAGCATAGTCTTAAAAGACAACAATAATTACTTGTCCATAATTCATTCGTAGAGACATTTTATCAAATACTTATAGGGCATAAGCTTGTACATATGCTAGTATATCATGATTGCATTATTTAATTCACATAGACATTCTATCAAACACTTGGGGAGCACAACTTTATGCACATAATTATGGATGACATATAAGCATTGCAACTAAAATACCCAAACTTGCAAATTCATATAATTCCCCATAAATACTATTCTATTTTTCAGGAATCTTATCATAATCATGGATTAAAAACAAAATTAACATCATAAATATGTGTACAATAAATTACAAGAATTAAAATCTTGAATCTATAACTTGTAAATTTAAAAAGGCGTTCTTGGGCTTCATGGGTGAAAGGGGACCCGTGAATGAACACCTAATATACATGAATTTATGAGTTTTTGATGTCCTTGGAGGAATTCTTGAGCTTTGTTCTTGATTTTTTTGAAACTAGGGTTTCAACCTTTTGAGAGAGAGAGTGACTTAATCTTTGAATAAAATGAATAAATAATTAGATAATGGGTTATTTAGGGGTTTAATTTCGTGATTAGACTTATTAGAGCATTGGAATAATACCCATTTACCCTTAGGAATGACTTAAAAGTCATCACTGGAAAAACCCGACCAGGACCCCTGGCGTGATATAGCGTTATCGCGCCATGTCACTGGAAACTGAAAATTATGAACTTGGTCATCAACGTGATACGATGGAATCACAGTACCCCTTTGTATGCGAATTTCACCCTTGGCACAATGTGCCATGATCGTGATGGAATACTAGAAAATAACAACTAGGAATTTGGCTGGTGGCGCGACTCAGTGGTATCGTGTTGTCTTATTGGAATATGACCATTGCCAATTGGCTGGTCTCCACGATGAGCTGGGTTCCAATTTGGTACATTGTACTATAAAAATGGCTCTAACTCTTCACCTGAGTATCGTATTTGGGCGAACTTTATATCGTAGGAAAGCTGACTGAATTTCCTACACCTTGGTAAGCTCTAAACTGAAAAATACTGAGTATTTTAAAAATTTTAGGTAGGAATACTCATGTACTTAGAGCTAAATTAATCTTTAGAAATACGGGATATTACAAATGTTGAACACCCCTTTCCTTCTAGCTTTCTAGCCCAAATTAAAGATATGATTTCCATAGGTTTGGACTAATACACACCCTCCTACTCTAGTTTATCCATCCAATGAATAGGTAAAGTCATTGTCTTAGAATTATAATTAAAGAAAACATGATATAGAGCTAGTCAAAAACCACAATGTCAAATCAACACTAAAGCCAATTCACTCAAGGAACAAAGATAACAATAAGTTACATAATCGCTAATACACTTGTGGAACTTTCACAGTCATTTGGACATTGTACATACATGCTAAAGTTCTTATGGTTTTGTACTATTCATGATCTACAGGGGATGATCTTTGTTAATGTACCTAAACCTAGACATCAAGTACCATCCAATCTTTTCCACCAATCCCATGAAGATGTCTAAATACCAAAACATCCCACAAATAACCAATAGAAGATCACAGTAATCACAAAAAAAATGATAGCAACTAACACATATAAAAAGAACAAGATTTACATATAGGTTCAACGAATGTGATTACACTTAGAATATTAAACAACCTTCTAAACCCTTTTTCATTCCTTAGTATCATCCATTAAACAAGCAATAATAAGGAATATTTATTATGCACACATTACACAAATTGTATTAAACTACATTAACCAACACCTATCTTAAACCTGAACCTTGCCCTTCCGCAAAAATTCTACTTAATTGTGGTCCAAAAACATAACCACATTATGTAATCTTCCTAGTGACCGACCATATCAAGGATTAAATCCTAAGATCGAACCCCCATGAAAAAAAATCATGATCATCCCACCAATCCTATGGATTTTCTACCACTAATTCACCTAAAATTATCAATTTCATGGTTACTTTAGTTAATTAATGACATGCAAGAGTAAATTGATGATCAATAACTAAAACCTAAGAGTTTTACACTGAATCTTCCCTCTTGCACAAGAAAACTAGCTAAGATAAGATTTAACCCTCCCCTATAATATTAAAACTAGTGATTATAATTTTAATTAACTGAAATCTAGTAAAAGGGGACAAATTGTGTAACTTTGTGATAAAAATAATGAAAAGTTGATGAAAATTACCTAAATCACCCTTGACCATTCCCAAAATGTGTTTTAGAATAATGAAATATTTTTGGGAAAATTTTTTGAATAAATAATTACTTATGTTGCTATTGCGGCCCAATCCCACTATTGTGACATTGCTATAGCGGAAGTCATGTGTTATAGTTAGTTTGATTGTTATTGACCGATGATATAGTGAGAGTTATTCCACTATGGAAAGAGTCTCTACAATCATGTGCATGATATAAAACTTTGGGAAACCTTTTAGATTTTCCATTTTCACAACACACCCTCAAACCACTATATTTCAAACTAACCCTTTTATGTTTAGATCAATGCCGAGAGTTCTGTTTTCCAAAATTAACTTTCCAAAATTCCTATGGGTTCCTTATCTTTTAGCTAACATGGAATCATGCTAAAATTAATCAAATTCCTCCAATCCATTTCCAAATTTCTTTAAACCATAGCTTACTCAGATCTCATTCGAGCCTAACCTAGCCTAAAATTTCTAACTCCTAATTTGGGAAAGATCTTGACCCAAATTTTTGTTCGAAAGACTTTCCTATAACAATGAATAAGGTCATTAAATATGGATAATTTTATAATTTTAAATGATTAATTTGGTTGTCCTAATTTAAGTATATATATATATATATATATATATATCAAATATCCCACTATAGATGCATATGTTTATTATACTACAGAATGTTGAATTAAATCCTCTAAACTTTAGAAAATATAAAAAATTAATGAGGATCGTTCACCTATCATGTGACATCTTAAATAGATGCATCTATGAGATTATCACATATGCATCTATTGTCAATCATTATTTGACATTCGCAAAGTTGTTTGCTTATATTAAATTAAGAGAATAATTTTCAAATTGTGTAATCAAGATTCATTTTGATATTCATGGTTTATATCCAAGTTGATTTGATATTGAATATCTTCAACAATAGCGGAAGTATTTCTTATAAGAATAAAATTTCTTGTGTTAATATGAAATATGATATATTGCATACAATAACATTTATATGCATCAAATAAATAAATTATGATTAATTTTCTCCTCTCACTTGGTTTAAGGCCAGGACCCAAATATTTTTCATCTTATACCTTTACTTTATGTAACAGTGTAAAAATAATATTTTGATCCAATTTCAATGCATAAACATATAGTATTATTTCCTAGTTTAAAATTTTTAGAACATAAAATTAAAAATGAAAACTAGATTAAAATTAAATATCTAGAAAGGAGCAAGAAAGAAATGGAGAGAGAAGAATGGGAATAACTATTCATTTTATTCATTCAATCATCTTTGATAACAGAATATGTGATAATGCTCAACTTACATATTAATTTAGGTACAAAGTGGTCGTCTTCAATATAATTACCCAACTTTGAGGTGGGTTGAATCCACGAGGAACAATGTGAGTGGCGATTAAATAAGTTCAAAATTTATGTTAGTTGCTAAACTCAAACCTAAGATACAAATAATTGAGGGGTTCTAAACATTCAAAGATATGATTATATTTTTACTTCAAAATGACTAACTCGGGGCTGCGAATAATTAAAGTATAATCAATTAGAAATGGATCTTGGGATTATGCTTTTCTTGGGACAAAGTATGCGTGGCAGCATGATGATTCAGTGAAAATTCTAATCGTTAGTGATGTTCTATGCTAGGTTGGAAGTCGTTGAGGCTAGTTTGTCAACAAAGTCTCAAAGATTTCACTCATAGACCCTTTTGAGTACCCAACGTGTGTGTCAATTAAAGCCACACCACACCTCAGTTAGGTATCCCTATTTCTAGGATGATACCCAAGGTATAGTCAACTCATAATCACCCTTATGTCTAATATAGTTAAAATTTGCAAATCACACCCATTTATTGTCTACTATTACCTTGGTTCCCACATCCCTCTTTCAAGGATGACGAGGGTTCCAAACATTTACTCAAACCCCTCTTTCAAGGATGATTTGAGCTTTCAAGAGGAAGGAATTTTCACCCACAAACCTATATGGGTATCTGGGGCTTTCACCCACAAATCCCAACCAATTTAATCAAGCAATAGTAGAACCCATCATGAACAAACTAGAATATACACAAATGAATTACAACCCACACACAATTGCATCCTAATCTAGAATAATCCCAAGAGGAAGAACTAGCTACACATAAGACTAATAAGCAAGATATACCCAAAAATCTCCATCAAGTTGATTTATTGAAAGATAAAGAGAATGAAAATTGCAAGCTTTAGGTTTAACTAATCTTTACTGGCAATGGTCAATCCTTCACTTGAAAGCCACTCTAATGTATTCTTTACCCAAAAATTAGTATTGTAGTTGTCTTCTCAAAATTGGAAACTAGAATATGGATAATAGCCCAAAATAATTGAGGATCTCCTTTATGATGTAGGGTTTGAAGTTCTTAAGGGAATTTTAGGACGAATGTGTGAATTTACAAATCTACCCCTTGTCTATATTCTCGCTAGGCCGCGACAGTGGGAGCTTGCCTACAATCGCAGCTACCATGACCACGGTCAAAGCTTGTGATCGTGGTATATTCACCTATCTTGACCGGCGGCAATCGCGGTAACTGAGGCCTGTTTCTGGTCCAGGTCTTCCAGCTGCACTTCTTTTCTCTCTTTTGATCCATTTTAGTTCAAGTCCACGTCTTTCCATCTCATAACCTATGTGCCTGCCAAATGTGGATATTAGTGCATTTAATCACACATATATGTCACTTATACATTTAAATCATGGTAATGTGCACCAATGTTGAGTGTAAATGAGTGGTAAATTCATGACACATCAACACCCCCAACTTAAAGCTTTGTTTGTCCTCAAGCAACATTAACTCTTACCATGATACAATGCAAATTTATGTCCAAATTTAAAGACCCAATAATTACAATGACAACAAGCTTAGCTACTACCACAAGTAGCTCTTCAAACATGGGCAAAGCTATTCTCCTGACACCACTCAACATAAAATATAATATCCAAGGATGAAAAAGACTTCAAAGGGCAACCATGCAACAATAACTAATAATCTAGAAGTGACACTACTTTGACCTCAATCACAACGTACTCTTTTTTCCTCATTTTTCTGGGAGATGACAAAATCACTCACCTCAACTTGGTTACATGCCTCCTCACAAGAAGAAAAATTTCACACATCAATTTATCAAATATTTAGCAAGGAATCAAGTGCAAAACTCTCTTGTCTCTCTTAAGAACTCTCAATGCTAACAAGTACCATGCCATAGGCTTCCCCTATTTTCAATCACCACTATAGTAAAAATACTTGGTTAGAAATCACGAAGGATTTTTTGAGCTTGCAATGTAGGTTTTTGGTAGGGTAGAATATCACTTAGGAACAACATAGCTATACCCTCTTTGAACATCTACATCACACTATTTCATCCAACTTTTGATCATAGGCCACTTATTTGTGTTTTCACTTTTTTATACATGTTCCTACTTTTATTTCCTGGGTTCACCCGTTTTTTTCATTTTTTTTGTTTCACACTTTGTGCTTCGCTTTACTTTGTTGGATCCTTTCTTTTCTTGTTCATTTGTTCTTAATGCTTAAGCCCCTAAACATTCACTTGCAACTTTGTGGCCTAAAGTTACCACTTCTAATCATCACCACCCCCAACTTAAGCTTTTAGACTCAAGTTGTAATTTTAAGTTCAAGGAGGGTAGGGTTCAAAAGAGGGATAAAAATAGAAAAGCTCACGAATTGCAATATGTTTTCCAACTAAAAGAATCCAAAGGTTCAAAGTGGGTGACTAACGACAACATCTATGCAAGGGTAGGCTTTTTACACTAAAATGGACTTCCAATTTCACAAATATGGCCTAAGATCATCTCACCATCCAAGTATGATAAATATTATCCTTGTGAGACTAAAGGAGTAAGTTATAGATTGTACAAGTATACATGTGATTTGGAAAAATGAGCTCACCACACATGGCATGAAAATTTGCCAAGGCGGCTCAATTGCCCCTCCCACTAGAGACAAAAATGGAATATCTACAATTTTCACAAGACAAAATTTTTGGTCACAAAAATATAAAAAGAATTATTACAAGGTCACTCACGTCTATGCCTTTGATTTTTGAAAAATTTTGAACGGAGGGGGGTGTTTGATTTTCATTTGCATCACATATAATTTTCTAAATTTGGCATTAACCCAAGCCTTCACTCACATTTTAGCATTCATATGGCCAAACCATATGGCTACTCAGACTTCGCCAAAGGTAAATGTGCTATCCCAAATTTAAAATTCCACAGGTGCTTAAATTTCCCTTGCATTATGACCTCGATGGCATGGGTACTCAGACTTTTCCTGCATCTATAGTGTAAAATTCAATCACGGCATTTTTCCCAGAGAAATGTTGTCACACAATCTATCATACAGACAAGCTAGTCCAATATCATCACAACCAAAATAAAGGTAAAGTAAAACAAAAAATGTAAACAAAACCAATTAATTAATCCATGAAATATGGAAACCATCAGAGTGGCCATATAATGCAATCTAAAAATAACATAAAAATCATCCAAAATGTCTTCAAAACATCTAAATAATAAAAATTAGGGGAACAGTAGCCCCAACTAAAAATATAGCAGTATCCTCACTACATTTGGATAAAGCCAGAGAAAAGGATGCTCTCTGAATCTGAATCAAGAGCTACTCTCTCCTACTGACTCTATACCATTACCACCAACATCAAAACCTGGGCACTTATTAGTGGCCTCATCATCACTCTCTACTCTAGGAGAAGGTAGTCTGTCATGAGGTTTTAGAACCATCCACAGGCCCTTGACCCCCTTCCATATCTTGCTGAAGAACTTATCTCTTTTCTTCTCCCTTTTCTTCATCTTCTTTTAGGACTCCTAAAGCTTTTTTTAAGACTCCACCAGTGTTGAGTACGCCCTCTCAATCCTAGAAACAGTGGCTCTATATGTCTGCTGCTTCTCATGTTATTTCTCATAATCTGGTAGGACACATAAGAGTGATGCCTAGTGGAGGCTCTCCAACCCCTGAGGGAATCCTGATACCACCTCCTTGATAACCCTGATTCCACACCAATATCTTTCAGAGGCCCAGTAGTGGATGTTTTTCATGATTCTGACTCCTCAACTATTGACTTGCCACATTGATCTTTCTATTTTTCTATGACTGGGTGCACACTCACCCTAAATTTTAAGTGAAAAGATGTGGTGGTTTGGTTTTACACAGGTATCCATTAGATACTTCTTTACATCGACCCTCACGTACAACTTAGTAATAAAAGAAGGAAAAAGAAGAAGTGTACCACCCTAACTCTTGGAATACCTCTATTCTAAAATCACAATTTGGCATACATTCAAAACAATGCTAGATAAGATACTAAACATCATCCGAGCACACATATCTATGACAGCAGTCATATGTATGCATGGCAAAACCTGGCTGTAAATGATATTCAATTAAATACTGGCCTCTGTTGTGAAGTCATTCAGGGAGATCCCTCTCTTGGTGGCATCCCAGGGAACCTCTTTGCCAGGGCACGATATCTAACCATCTAGGTCCCTAGCTCACACCCCTTAGCTTACAAATCAGTCATATCTGCATCTGGGAGCCCATAGAAGTCACTGATCTTCTCTGCTCCAAAGTTTACCTCCTTTCTTGAAATCCTCATCATTGGGTTTGAGAGGGAGACTATGCTAATATTTACATAGAACTCTTATACCAAGTGTTCATTTGCAATGAAAGGGTATAGAGAAAAACATATCCACTCAGTAGCAGCAAGCCTGTTAAAAAATTCTTGTAATTTCTCTGGCACCTTATCCATGCAAATACCTCTCTCTAGGAGTAGCTTTGTCTTTAGGAGGTCATTGTAGTAGAGGCTATAATATTCTAGAGCCATGAAGCAAATAATTCTCTATTTAGTGGTTGAATACCTGTAAGCAACATAACACTACCATCATTAGCAGCTCTACACAAAAACTATGCTAGGTTTATCAGATAAACTCCTCGGGTAATGTCATAGTTATTTTTGAGGTAATAAAAGAGCATTTAGGATTTTTGGTCTAAGCTAGAAATTGGCCTTAGATATGGTACCCTTGACCGTGATCACGGTATTTAAGGCCAACTTCGCACTAATTTACAACTATGCAAAATACCCACTCTCAACCCCAATTTGTGTTCCAACTAACCATATAGTCTCCATACTCATGGAACTTAAACCCTAAGTGATTCTTTATGCTCTTGAAATATGAAGAATTTCTCAAAGAGTTTGTCGGAGCATTTACTCAAACACATGTATACACTAATTATATACTACTAAGGCAAAATATTTAGTACTCAAGACTTCCCCATTTGTCTGTACACCAACTATAATAGCTAATCACAAAAATAACCACAAACAAGAATGAATTTAGCATTAGAAATACTATTTCAGGCCTACTCAGAGAACACTAGTTTCAGGCCTAAAACAAATATAAAAATGAGGGAGCTGGAACCACTTACCGAGTTACAAAATAATAATGAGATGAAATGTACAACTTGGGCACTCAAAAAACAATTAAATTTTAGCTTAGTTTGAGAGAAATTTAAAAAGAGGTGTGGGGGAGAAATGGCATTCGAATGGTCTTTCAAATTATTTTGGCCACGATCGCGATTCGATTTCCCCAATTGCGGACACTCTGCTACCACGATCGTGGTGACACAAGCTGTATTCGCGGTACCTAAGACCAATTTTTAAATCCTCTGCATTCCTCTGCTCAGTCCAAAACATAATAAATTCACATTTTCCCTTTTTCAATTTCAATCAACACTCCCAATAGCACAACAATTTCATGGATTATTCATAAAGAAAAATAAAATCTACTCTATCATGCTAAAATAAAAGGATATGTGACACTTACGTGGCATGATGGGTTGTTTCCTATCTTTTGTGGCAAGAAACCCCTCCAATTATTATTTGTGTTTCCACTTAGAAGATTTGAATCTCTTTCCAAACTTTTGCTCACTATGCATTGAGCAATAGAGGGACAGAATTTTTAAATCTTCAAAGATAAAACATAATAGAACTAAGGACATGGAAATGCGGCTTCTATCTCGCCACTTTGAAGACTTGAACCTTTTACCCAATTTCACATCAAATTTTTGATTCAGCTCCTTGAGTAATGGTGGGAACATCAATAAGCCACTAGTTGAACATTCAAAGTTGAGTTCCTTGGAATTCAAATATGGGGTTCTTATGTGCCCTTTTTCAATGTCAAACTCCAAAATGTAGTGATGGTGCTCCTTCTCCCCAAAATCCATCATTTGCTTTAGTAGGTGGACTATCATCACATCCACCAAGCATAATGTTGAAAAATGGTTGGAATGAGGTTATCCCTTAATTCTGAAATTGCATCCCTACTAGCAACCTCACCCTAAAATAGACTAGAGTCTTTATAAGAGATTTGCTTAGTTTCTTCATTTGACTCTAGCACTATTTCTTCAATTTTGGCATCTTCAACTATATTAGGTTTGGTTTGTTGGGAAATCACCAACGATTGTTCAATTTCAAGCTCACTTTGAAGAATGGGCATATTTATGGTACTTGCAAGATCGGTATCCTTACCCTATTCTTCAATCTTTTCATCCTTACCCTATTCTTCAATCTTTTTAATTTCCCTTTTGAATACCTTATTAGATTGATACAAGTCATGCATGTCCTTCTCCAATGTAGTTACCCGTTCCTAAAGATTTTGAAGCATTTCTTCAACACGAATGTATTCGGCATGTTGTTTTTCCTTTCCCACATCATGATACCTATCAAACTCATAAGAAGAGATAGAATTTTTGTAAATATAACTTGGGGAGGGAGCATTCAAAAAATCACTACAATATCCATCTCGACCACCACGTGAAGAATAATCATGCTCCCAATAGGATCAAAATGGTGTCTCCATCTCTCTCCTGGGAACGTATCTACAATCTTGCCGAAAGTAGGGTCTATCATAATATGGACATAGATCATCAAGATAGGATTTCCAACTACCAAACTCATATTTATCCCATGATGCCATAGTGAAAATTAAAGCAAAATAAAATCTACCTAGCATAAAAAATAAAAGAAAATCACACATAGATATTTACAAGTTTGAATCCAAGAAAGTGGGATAAAATTTTAAACTAACTCAATATGCCAAATTATTACCCGACAACGATGCTATTTTTGATAATGCTCAACTTACACATCAATTTAAGTGCAAGTCAATCATCATCAATATAATTACCCAACTTTGAGTCAAGGTCGAATCCATGAGGAACGATATGTGTGGCGATAAATAAGTTCAAAATTTATATTACTTGCTAAACTCAAACCTAAGATACAAGTAATTGGGAAATTCTAAACGTTCAAAGATATGATAATTTTTTAATTCTAAAGGACTTACTCGGGGCTATGAATAATTCTAGTATAATCAGTTAGAAATGGATCTTGGGATTATGCTATCCTAGGGGCTAAGTATATGTGGAAGTATGATGATTTAGTACAAATTCTAGTTGTGAGTGATGTGGTAAGCTAGGTTAGAAATATTTGAGGCTAGTTTGTCAACAAATTCTCAAAGATGTCACTCGTTGACCCTTTAGAGTACATAACAAGTGTGTCAATTAAAGCCATCCAAACCCTCAATTGGGTATCCCTATTTCTAGGATAATACCCAAGGTATAGTCAACCTCATAATCACCCTTATGTCTAAGATAGTGAAAAATTAGCAAACCATACCCATTAATTTTCTTCAATTGCCTTGGTTCCCACAACCCTCTTTCAAGAATGATGAGGGTTCCAAAAGTTCACCAAAACCCATCTTTCAATGATGGTTTAAGATTTCAAGAGCTTGGCATTTTCACCCACAAACCCATGTGGGTATTTGGGGCTTTCACCCATAAATTCCAACCAATTTAATCAAGAGATAGTAGAACCCATCAACAACAAACTAGCATATACACAAATGAATCACAAACCACACATAATTTCACCCTAATCTAGCATAATCCCAAGAGGAAGAGCTAGACATGCCTAAGATTAATAAGCAAGGTATATCAAAAATTATCCATCAATTTGATTTATTTAGAGATAAATAAAATGAAAATTTCAAGATTAAGGGTTCAACAAGTCTTCAATGGAAATTTCCAATTCTCCACTTGAAAGCTCCTCTAATGTATTCTTCACCTAAAAATTTGTACATTAGTTGTTTTCTCGAAATTAGAAACTAGAATGTGGATAAAAGTGCCAAAGAAAATTAGGGATCTCTGTTTTTATATAGGTTTTTAACTTCTTAAGGGAATTTGGGGATGAATATGTGAATTCACAAATCTTCCCCTGGGTTATATTCCTATTAAGTCACGACTACGGGAACTTTTCCACGATCACGGCTATCGCAACCGCGATCAAAGATTATGATCGTGGTATATTGACCTATCTTGACTGACCTAAATCGCGGTCCTCAAATCGTGATCATGGTAACTGAGTCCTATTTTTGCTCCACGTCTTCCAGCTGCACTTCTTTTCTCTCTTTTGATTCTTTTTAGTTTAAATCCACATCTTTCCATCTCATAACCTGTATACCTACAAATTGTGGATATTAGTATATTTAATCACACATATGTCTCATTTATATATTTAAATCATGGTAATGTGAACCAATGTTGAGTGCAAATGAGTGGTAAATTACCCCTCATCAATATGATTAATAGATCTACCACGATCAAATAAGGTAAATTTCTTTAAAAATTGGGGATATATTATCTTTTATCACATAAGGAGAGAGAATAAGAAGCTAAAAAGATATTGTGAATTATCATTAATATGATCTTTATAAAAAAGATAATTCAAGTTAAATAATAAAAGCATTTGCTAATATAAAATGATCTCATATTTCAGTTGCAAATACTTCTAATTTATATTCCAAAGAAATATAGTTCACTACATGCATGAAATATGGTAGACTATTTAGTTTAACTTTCAATAATCATTGAAAAATAATGAAAAGAGCAAATAATAAAAAGGATCATTATAAGAAGACAATATTCTCTTAAATAGCCTATGACATAACTCCTTATAAAACCTCATGAGAGGTTTAGATACCTTAAAATACAGTAGAACACCTTGTACTACTCTAAACCCTGACCCTAAACCCTACCAATTTAAAATGGTCGACCACTGTGGCCACCACTACCGATGGGACTATCCCATCAAAAGAACCTAATAAAATAAAAATAGAAGAATAAAATAATGAGGCACAACCAGTCTGAATATATTCTTGCTAGTATTTAGTTGAGGTCTTCATTATTTGAGCAGATTCTAGATCGTCAGTTTGAGGATAGTCAGCTTTACTTGCTTTATGACTAGGTGTTGAGGGGTGAGTGTTAGAGGGACATTATATATTCTGAAAGTGTTCTGTGATTTGATGGCTGTATTTGTGCTTTGAGAATTGGTGATTGGATTCAATTTATTTTGCATGAGGATCACGGCTCTAGATATTCTATTCATTTCAACACAACCAAGATGTGTAAAGATTTAACACAACATTATTGGTGGAGTGGTATGAATAGAGGTGTGGTAGAATTTATAGCTCATTGCCTTTATTTTTAGTTTATGAAGGCTGAGGATTAACAACCAGGTGATTTGATTCAAAGGTTACCCATTCCCAAATAAAAAAATAGAATGGATTACCATGGATTTTGTTAGTGGGTTACCTGACACTTCCCATGGTTCAGATAGTATTTGGGTCATTTCAGATCATTTCACCAAGTCAGCATATTTCATTCCTAGTCAGATGTCCTTTTGTGTTAAGAGATTACACCATATTTATGTTTGGGAGAAAGTCTTTGCATGGTTTGCCCATTTTTATTATTTTAGACCACTGTTCTTTGTTAACTTTGATATTTTGGCAAGCATTTCACTTGGAGTTGGGTACTCAGGTAGAACATAGTATAACTTTTTATCTACAGATAGATGGTCAGTCGTAGCAGACTAATTAGGTTCTTAAGGATATGCTTCGATCCTTTGTTATGGATTTTGGAGGACAGTTGAAGTAGCACGTAGAATTTGTAGAGTTTGCATACAATAATATCTATCCTTTGAGTATTGAGATGGTACCTTTTAAGGATTTGTGTAGTAGGAGGTTCCGTTCCCTGGTTGGATGTTTTAAGACTTCTAAGATTTTGCCCTGTGGTTCTAATTTTCTTCATGAGAAGTTGGATAGGGTCAGGGTGATTAAGGATAGGTTGAGAGGGCTCAGAGTAGGAAGAAAGCCTATGTAGACCATAGGATTCGTGCCTTGTGATTTCGAGTTAGTGATTATATAATCCTTTGTGTATCCCCCATGAAGGGTGTAATGAGGTTCGGGACAAAGGCACACTCAGTCCTATATATATTGTACCTTTTGAGATTTTCTCGTAGTTGGTGAGATGGCTTATAAGTTAGCTCTACCTCTATATTTTGTTGTTTTTCATTGAGTTTTTGATGTTTATATGTTGTGGTGATATATTCCTACTCTTTCTCATGTACTTATATAGGAATCAGGCCAGTTAAATGAGCGTTTAGCCTTGGTGGAGGAGTCTGTGCTCATTTTGGCTAGTGATGTTAGATGGTTGTGCACTAGGGAGATTCCCATATTTAAGGTTCATGGAGACACTGCCTAGTAGAGTAGTCCACTTAGGATATCAAGAGCGAGATGTGGACCCAATATCCTCACCTATTTAAGACTTCAGGTACATCCTAATCTTTAACTTTCACGAACGAAAGTTCATTTAGTAGTGGATATTTTAATGACCCTTCAGGTTATTTTCCATATTTTTCCTTATTTTCACCATTAGATTTTTTCTATAGCTTTCTGAAGTTATATGACTTGCTGGGACTGACAATTTGGTTTTCGAGCTGTTCGTTTGATTTTTAGAGCTAATTCTCAGTTTTGAAGTTTTCATTAGTTACAAATGGCCACCGAGCAAAAATTTTAGTAAAACAAACTTGAATGAAAATTTTGACTGCACCATTAGCTCTAAAATATTGATTTTAGGCCAGGTCGACCTTTGGTTTGGGTCTCGAGACACCTGAGCTCATTTTGACCTATTGGTTGTAAGGTTAAGAAAATAGAATATGGGTGTGGGACCCAATTTGGTTGAAACAGTCTTGGATAAGAAATGTGAGTGCACCATTGAGTTCGGAATGTCAAATTTGGTATGGTTACATATTTCATTTGCGTATATGACATTCCGTTTGAATCCCGAGGGCTTAGCGGGGACTTAGAAATTTCCAAGTCCATTGTTGTAGCTGGTGCATCGCTATCACAAGCCAAGGGTTGCGATTGTGATACCTTTGGCATTTAGCTAGTTTTGTGATTGCAGTGTGCAGGTTGCAATCGCGACTGGCACCGACAGGCTTAAGATGTTGTGATTGCAAGCCTCGGGGTCGTGATAATGACTCCTGAGAAACTAGTATGGGTATAAAAGGACCCCTTCTCGATGATTTTGTCCATTCTTAATCATTCTTTTAAGACCCAAAACACTAAGAAGAGTGATAACTTACAGTTGAGGTATGGGGTGATTTAGGAGCATGATTAACATTTTTCTTTCACAGTTATCTTCCAATTTCAGGTAATAATTCACCCTTTTCTCGGTGGATTTTAGTGATTTCTTTCTCAAAACCCCAAAAGCTTGAGGGCTTTATTTATCCCTAATTTTTCTTTGTTATAACCCATTTTAAGGGTAATGGTTCCTTGATCATGTGAGAATATTGGGTTGGTTTCAGAAATGCAATTTTCATAAGTAGGACCCACATGGGATTTTGATATGATCTTTGGACCCAAAGCACATTAGTTCAATATAGGCATAGTTATTGTCATATTTGTTAGTAAAATATTTTTTTGACCGCTTGGCATTATAAGGAGGCTTCTCAAAAGGGAAAAGCAGTAGTTTAGCAGTTCTTTGAGCTTTCTTCGACATCAAGGTAGGCTGGGTTTATTCCTTCTTAGACTGAGCTTTTTCATAGTATTCTTATGATATTGTATTAGGTTTGGGAGGGTTTTTAGGTGTTGAATTTATGAAATTCATGACATGAGTTATTTAGACTGTTTAGGCCATGTTGAAACAGTAGAGTTGACCATTTAACTCGTTTCCTTATGCTTTAGGTGAATTGGACTTCATTTCTCATGTTTGGTATAAGAAGGCCTTAGATCACTCAAGATTGAATAAAAATGCTTTAGTTACTCATGTTTAGGGTAAGATTAACCTTAGTTTCTTACACTAATAAAGGTTGCCTTAGTTTCCATTGGACTTAGTTAATGTGTTTGGGAAAGATCTCTACCTTAGGGAAAATTGTGGCTTGTTTAACATCTAAAAGTGGATTTAGATACCTTAAGGCTAGTTTAGGTAGAATTTGCCTAAAATGGAACTCGAGGATTAGAAGTTGACTCTTAACCCACTTTAGGCTATGACACATGTTAGTTTTAGTAAACCTTTTATTCTTATCAGACTCTTGGAAATGTGTATTGAGGCAATATTGAGAAATCTTGATACTTGATGGTTATGTTGGTTAATCTAATGGTTGACGCCTAAACATTATGTTACCATTAATGCTATTGATGATACTCCATATGATGTTATATATATATATATATATATATCTTATTTGAGTTCAAAAGATGATTACGTTGTTTATTTTAGATATATATATACCCGGTTTAAGTCCGGAGGATGATTATGGCACTATTAATAATTACCATTTCGAGTCTGGCTATTGATTATTTATCAATTCAAGTTTGACTACTGATTATAATTTTCGCTTCATGTTCGCCTATTGATTATTTACCAGTTCAAGTTCTGCTATTAATTATATCTACTGGTTTGAGTTTGGATATGCATATTGTGCTATGATGATATACTTCTTATGATTAAAAATATTGAGGTGTGAGAATGAAAGTACAAATTTGGCTATGTTGGAAAATGAGGAAATGGTTATAATGCGTCCTGACATAAATGGACTCTAGTGTAAAATGACTAGTTGACGAATAATGGCTAGTTGATAAATGATGACTAGTGGGTATATGATGACTAGCCAATAATTGAATTGGTGAAAGAGATGGATAGTTGACTAATGGACTAGTGTATAAATGATGATAAGGTTGTTATATATTGGTAAATTGTGAAATGATGGTTAAATAACAAGTTGGTTATTTGTAAGCAATGTATGGTTGCATTATTCTATCTCCAAGTGTACTATCCAAGCGTATGGGAGTCTGTGGTGAGTTATTTACTTTCCGCGCCAATTGGTGTATGGGAGCTAATTTTGTAGTTATGACTGTATGTGTTGATGTTTTATGTTATGTTATTAATTTGATTCATTTACTTATCCTTTTACAATGATGTCAGAGCCAGTTTAGGTTTGTCTATACCTTGACTTAGTTATGTTATCTTGCATTTTATCATACTTATATCATGATTCACTCAGTCGGCTGATGATGCCTACTGAGTACCTATTGTTTTGGTGCTCATACTACACTTTTGTACCTTTTGGTGCAGATTTGAGTACTAGTTATTGCCATTGAATAAATAGTGTTGTGTTGATGTTTCCAGAGATAAGGTGAGCTCTTGGAGTTAGATTCACCTATTTTCTTCTATCTTCTTATATTCAATCTTTAGTTATCGAGATAGATGTTGTTGACTATTCTAAGTCTTTGAGTTATATTATTATAAATGCTCTTATACTAGCTCTACCAGGTCATGGGATGGTATCTTGTATTAATTGTTTTATATATTTAGAACTCCCTACTTATTTATAAATGTGTTGTTCATTTTTGCTTATGATTGGGCATTTTTCACCAAGTTAACCCATTCCATTTTGCTCTGAGTTATGGTTTGTCTTAACGACTGGCGAGACAGAGTAGGTGCCATCATCACTCATAGATTGGGTCATGAAAACAATATCCAAGAATGACCAGGGCCAAAAGAGGTTCATTGCAACTAGAATGGGAAGGTGAAATGTGAAAACAAACACAATAGTCTATCAAGCTCAAAATTGAGATCAAGAGATACTTATTCACATTTGGAGGGATGTTTAAGGTAAAAGTGGCTGACTAGTTTCATTAACTGTCTATTATCCTATCCTAACCGACTATCTTACATCCTAGGCAAGATTAATAGGGCAAGTTCTGAATTCAACACACAAAGGGAACAAAATAAGCATCTCACCGCACATGGAACAGGGTTCCATCACAAACTACTACCTATTCAGTTCATGCAAATGTTAGCTTTGATTATTACACCCCTAATTCTAATGCCACAATGAGATTCATAATGTGTCACATATATATACATATCACACAGTCCAAAAACAATTTTGTTTGAGGGGGTATCATTTTTTTCCAAAAACACTTTAAGCAAAAACAAACAAAACACATCAACTTCCTTAGGTACTCATTTTTTACCTAGTTAAACAAAAACAACACAATATAATACAAAATACAATATGAAGCAATATTTCCTTGACATGTTGGTTCTATAATCATACTGCAATAAATGGGAAAGATGCATGGAATAAAGAACCCACAGCAGTTGTGTACACCCCACCCCCAACTAAAAGACTAGGTATTGTCCCCAATGCATAACCATAATATAAAGCAAAGGAGCAAAAACATAACTGGTACACACTAGTAATTTGGATCATGCTCATCCCCATCTGGAGGTATCTCAACTAGCGGTGGGAGCGGTGGAGGCGGGCGCTACTAGAAGACACCCCTGACATAATCTTAAGTCGTCGCACTACATCATCTAATCAGGATACCATAGGATCATAGGTGGCTCATTTCAAGGACTGATCAAAGGGAATAGAAGGTCTTGTAGAACCTCTGTTTTAGCTCTCTTAGTCCTAACCTTTGGGACCATTTCCTTCTCTACAAGAAAATCAAAGAATCTTGGACCGCACAGAGCCACCAGTTGAGCAAATGAAGGGATAACTAAAGGAATGGCTAGAATTTAGCTCTCAGTGAAAAGGTGTACCTCTATTTGTAGTATGGTAACTTTCTCCCTAATCTCTCCTAGATTAGGAGCCTATATATCATTGAACTGTGTCAACATAAGCCTTTCAAAAACATCAATGTCGGTGTGCAACCCAGCGCTGAAATCTAATATTTCAGCTCGGAGTGCAGCTCACCATCCTAGTCTATGCAGTCTTGAATGTCTTCCAGAATCAAGGCTGGATTTATTCAAAAAATGAAGAATACTCGCACTCAACATCATTGAAGCGGTGATTCTCGTATCTTGTCACTCTACTTGGGTTTGTAAGAACTCACGGTGTAATGTAATGAACCATGTAGCTATAGCTATGAAAGTGGTATTGGGGCAAGGAGGCACACTAGATTCCTCAACTAGCTCAGAAGAGGGGGACGGGGCTAAAGAAGAAGTAGATGGGGCCCCCACTCCTTGTATAGTCATCTCGGGCACATCTCAATGCTCGCCCATCTCACTATCCATATTAGTATTAAAATGGCCTATCACCATGCTCTATCAAAATAGAGGGCCTCTCAGATTGGGTCGAGATCACTTTCGGAAGTACATGAGCTTTCTAGGCAATGCCGAATTTGATGGTTCCTTGATCATACTCATCTGTGCAATGGTCATCACCTCGAATCTTCTATCAACATTTGTGATTCAAAAAATACAGCCCCATCACACAACTGCTGGATGAGGCAGGGGAAGGAAAAAGTGGTCAAGTCCCTAAATTCTCTCTCATACAACTCATACATAATAATAGTTGCAAATTCAATCTTATATCCAGCTATCAAAATTTCAATCAATATAGCTTGGCCTATGTAAATATATATTCCACAATAGTCGGACAAAACTAGAAACAAACTATGTTCTACCAAAATATTACGGTAAAATTTAGTGTCGCCTTCTTAATATCCCACTTTCCCTCAATCTAAGGGGCGTTATTTTCCCAAATTAAAAATCTGGTTGGTGATCCATCTAACCAAATCTAGGCTCTATATACTATGATCTGTATCCCTTATGAGGCATCTCACCTATGCAAATTTATATCTATGATCACACTCAACAGTAGATACCAAAGCCACGTAATCATCCCCAAAAAAAACCCGATGAATGACCGTCGCTGAAATGTCAACCTGCAGTACTTTCACTAAAGTGAACTCTAGGTTGGGTTGTGTTATGACTCTTCCACCTCAAGGTGTTAT
This sequence comes from Capsicum annuum, assembly GCF_002878395.1. NCBI lineage: Eukaryota > Viridiplantae > Streptophyta > Magnoliopsida > Solanales > Solanaceae > Capsicum > Capsicum annuum. The sequence goes on from NC_061117.1 coordinate 136,254,653, forward strand.
CAAATAAACTATGGCTACATAAGACACGTAGAACGTATGGACCAAAGCCTGGTGGTAAAAACCTTGGAGTCTAGTCATTTACCACAGCTGGTATCGATCAAATGTGGCTTGCAGGTTTTGTACCCCTACTATCCTAGCTAGCTTAATCCTCCTCTCATCTTGAATAGACCTTGTAGGTTGACCCGAGTTAGTAATGAAATTGTCCTTTATATACACTACCTCAAGTTTACCTCGGCTATTGACAAAGCTGAGGTTTGTGTAGAGTCAAAATCTAGGTCAACTTGTGGTGAACTAAGAGGCTGAGGATCCTATGCAGAGGGCTTTCTGGATGGTGATAAAGATGATGACACCTAATGTAATGCCTGAGACATACCCTCCTCTGACTGGGGTACTGTTGAGGCTGACACATCCTCTAACCCCTCCTCAGACTAGGGGTCCCTTATGGTCGCCTCCTCGGACTCATCATCAGATTCATCCTTTCCTTCCTCATACTCAAGAGAGTGTAGTGGAGAAGTCCTAGATGAATTTTTCCTCGGCCTAAGAAATGGTATAGCTACAGTCGTATGAGCTCCAACATAAGTAGATGCAGGTTGTGAGTCCCACAGATACCGTGGTGGGATCTTAATTCCCAAAGTAGTTGCAATAATGGTGGCAGTTGCAACTTGCTTCTGGCCCTTAGTACGTGGGGCTTCTGGTCTCTTTAAGGCTATTGGCTACTTTTCCTCTGAGCCACTGTGCTCCAGATTTCTACACCCTCGATTGTTAGCCCTTTTTTATGGTAGCCTTTGATGCCATTAGACCTAAAAAAAGTTGCTAGTGCCTTGAAAGAGAATAAGGGAGTGCAAAATTAGAAGAACAACAACACTAATAAAAAAACCTAGTGTATTCCCACATAATGGGTTCTAGGGAGGGTAAAATGTACGCAATCCATACCACTACCTCCAGAGAAGTAGAAGGTTGTTACCGATAGACCCCCATCTCAAGACAAAGAATAGTAAAACTAATTCATAATAAAACATGAAACAAGATGGAATATTATGAATAAGACACCCCTAAAGTAATATCCTACACTAATGAACCAAAGGCACCCCCACCCCCAAACCCTTCTACTAGAACCTCTAACCTATGGACATAGCCCTACAACTAATGGCCCGGCTACCCCAAAGTTCTCCTAACTACTGTCTACGACCCATCAGAAGCACTAGCCTTCTAACCTAATTTGTGTCCTCCATACAATTCTATGTAGGGTCATGTCCTTAGTAAGATATAGCTGCTCTATGTCACGTTTAATCACCTATCTCTAGTATTTGCTTGCCTTACCCCTACCCCTCTTAAACTATCCAAAGCTAGCCTCTCACCCCTACAAACTTGGACACCTGTGCCCCTCCTCATCACATGCCCAAACTATCTTAGCCTAACTTCCCACATCTTGTCCTCCACCAAAGAAACTCCCACTTTCTCCTGAATAGTCTCATTCTTAACCCTATCATCCCTAGTAAACCCACACATCTAATGAAATATCCATATTTCCTCCACCTTTTTGAACGTGGAAGTTCTTGATTGGATAACACTTTACTTCATACAGCATGGCCGGACGGACTTCCACTCTATATAATTTGCCTTTAAGCTTAAGCAACACCTTCTTATCACACAACACTCTAAAGGTGAACCTCCACTTCATCCATCCTACCCTAATGCGGTGGGATAAATCTTCATCAATCTCTTCATTGCCTTGAATCATGGATCCAATACACTTAAAACTATCCCTCTTACAAACAACCTAGGAATCCAACCTTACTACCTTCTCATTCTAATGCCTCAAGTCATTAAGTTTTTATTCCATATACTCAGTTTTGCTCCTACTCAACCTGAACCTTTAAGACTCAAGGTTTTGTCTCCAAATCTCTAATTTATCATTGACATGCCCCCTCCGCATCTCATCAATCAAAACAACATTATCTACAAAAGGTATACACCAAGACACCTCTCCTTGAATACATCACGTTAGCACATCCATCACTAATGTAAACAATAATGGGCTAAGAGTCGATCCCTAATGCAACCCTATCAAGAAAGGGAAATACTCTGAGTCTCCTTCCGTCATCCTCACTAGTCTTTGGTCTATCATACATGTCCTTAATTGATCTGATGTACGCAAGTGGGACACACTCACCTCCAAGCATCTCCAAAGAACCTCCCTAGAAATGTTGATTTACGTCTTCTCCAAGTCATTGAACACCATATCTAAGTCATTTTTCCTTTCCCTATACTGATCCACCAGTCCCCGCACCAGGTGAATTGCCTCTATAGTTAAGTGACTGAGAATAAATGTTAACTGATTCTCTAAAACAAACACTATCCTCCTCAATCTCCGCTAGACCACGCTCTCCCAAATCTTCATAGTGTGACTCAACAACTTAATACCCCTATAGTTTTTGCAACTCTAGATGTCACCTTGTTCTTATATAAAAGAATCGTTATACTCTATCTGCATGCCTTGAGCATTTTCACAGTCTAATTTTTCCCAAATTTTACATCCTTATATAGTGTACTCAGCCCATTTAAGTCCAATTTTACACATACAACTTATATCAATTTTCAAAACATAGGTTAGGCATACAAGAAATTTGGGTTTCATCAACCTTTTCAACTTCTACTTCATTTTTTGTCATAATTAAAAGTTATTCATTGAAGAACAATGCACCAATTTCAACCATTGGAATTAATCTAGGCTCCTACGTACAAATTTGATAGTTTTTGCATAATTTTCAAGCATATTAAAGTACCAACTTACTTATTTTTACTTAAGCACAAGGAAATATTAGTAGGAGCAAAGAGTTTACCTTAAGTGCAAGAGATGGAAGTAGAAAATTTTTTGAAGTGGAGAGAATTTAATGAAGCCCTAGCCCTTAAATCCTTTTATGCTTGCAATTGAATGGGCTAAAAGAGAGGTTTACCTTTTATTAGCTCGCAGAGGAAGTTGATAATTTTAAATTTTACAGGTAGTTAGAAATTTATGAGGCTAATAAATCAACTTTTAAGCTTTTAAAAGAGTGAGTAGGTCAGTTTTGGGTTGGGTCCTCTTACAATAGGTCCAAAATTTAAAAGGAATTTGGTCCTAGAAAATACTGCAACCTATGGCACCACTTACATCCTGTAGGTTCCACTTACAACCTATTTGTAGCAGGGCATAGGTAGAAAAGAGTTTTCTTTTCCTCTAAACTTTTTGTTCTTATGTCTACTGCACCACTTACGACACTCTAAGTGGGTTTAAAAGTAGAAGTTAAGAGACCCCAAAATCTTTCAAATTTACTTGTGACATTTATTGTATTACTTATCAAGATTAAGTGGGACTTATAACCCGCATAATTGGTCAATATGTCCCCTTACTTGGATTTATCTAAATTTTTTAATATGTTACCATGTTATAGGTAGTTACTTATGTTTTTTTACCTACGAAAAAAAAAAGAAAAACACTATGAACACTAAAATAATGGGTTACCTCCCACCCAACACTAGATTTAATGTCACGTACGACATGGATTTGTTGGTTACTCAGACTTCACTAATAAGCCCATAGGTTGCCTCCCATGCAGCGCCTGATTTATCATAGCTGCACAACACGGGTACCTTGATTACTCAGACTTCATCAAGGTATCCATGGAAGTGGCCTCTAGGGTAATCAGCAAAGTTTATTACCAAGACCACCCTAGTATTAATCGATGGCTACATGGTTCTGCGAACATTGAATATGACCTCCTCATCATTCAGCTTGACTTAATCTTTCATTTTATTGTATCCACAAACACTTTAACCATGGACAAAAATGGTCTCTCCAAGATTACGGGCATCTCAAAGTCAACTTCACAATCTAGGATAACAAAGTATGTTGAAAAAATAAAGTTGTCCACCTTTACCATAACATCAAATGATATACCTATAAAAATCTTCACCATACAATATGCCATCAATAACCACATCATATTTGGTTGGGGAGTTCTCAAGCCTAACTAATTGAACACTACCAGTCACATCAAGTTAATGTTGACACCCAAGTCACACAGCGCTCTAGCAAACCTAGATGTCCCAATGATGCAAGGAATTATGAAATCTCTGGGATCACCTTTCTTTTTTGACAAAGATCACAATGTGGTCGCACTACAATGATGCAACCCATCTACATCCTCATAAGTGAAAACTCTCTTCTTTGTTCACAAATCCTTCATAAATTTTATGTACCCAGGCATCTGCTCAAGCACTTCAAGAAGAGGGATAGTCAAACTCAGCTCTTGCACCATAGCAATGAACTTTTTGTACTTCTCTTCTTCTTTGTTTTTCTTCAACCTCTGAGGAAAAGATGGGAGAAGTCTTGGAATAGTCTTTAATGCTAGTTCATCTACTTTTCCTTACTTTTATCCTTCTCAGCACTATGATCGACACATGTGGATTATTGTGATGACTCGGCATTAGTCACCGAATTCTCTAACTCCACTTAAGGTGTCTTATCAGCATCAACAGTATTATTCCTTAGGTCATCATCCATAGGCAAAGGGGTTAACAGTGGCTTAACCACTTTGAGTGGTGATTTCCAGACAGTGACCACCGCTATTATGATTCTACACTGTATTGCTCGAAGGGTGCCTGACTAGTATTGATTCAATATTGTGGAAATTTGGCCAAATTTCTGGTCCAATTGTTTGATCACAGTGGAATGCAATTCTATGTTCTAGATCAATCCTAAAATGTCTACACTAATCTCCTTAAGGTAATTTCATTACTTTTATTACCCTTTACCATCTTTGACAATGTATCCTCTATACTTAATTCACAGTCACGATTGCCTAGTGTAATATATGCACCACCCTCATCTTTATAATCATCCTTAAGTCTCTAGTCATTGTCCATCTCTCTACTTTGATTTGTGTACCTATTCCTATAGTAGTTTTGACCTACCTTCACTTTTATAGAGTTCTAATTATCTTTAGAAGATGATTGGCCCTTGGCTTAGAAACCTACTAACTCTCTATCTAAATATTTTGCCTCTTCATCCACATCAGAGTCATTGAAATTCTAAGACCTTGGCTTAGAAACCTGCTAACTCTTAGAACTCTCTAACTAGTATTAAGGGCTCGATAGAATATTTCAAGTTTCTTCCCATAATTATATGATTAGTCGCCATCATCAACTTCTTCTTAAATTGAAATCAAGCCACATACATTGATTCAAAATGCAACTACCTAAGATTATATATCTTGTCCTTCAACTATAAGATTATGGATGAAGGGAAAAAATAGCCTAAAAACTGCATTTGCAACTCATTCCAAGAAGTAACGGACCCAGGAGGAAGTTCCCTTAACCATAATGTAGCTTTACCAGTTACAGAAAAAGGGAACAATCAGAGTCTCAATGATTCCTCATCTACCCCAGCTATAATGTATGAAGTGTGAATTCCAATAAAATTAATAACATGTATGTTTCCATCAGCACTCAGAAAGCCTATAAATACACTATTCAGATTCAACAACTAGGTTATAGCACTAGTAATCTCGAACTTCACACACCGTGACAATGCAGGAGGAATGATAGATCCAATATTAGTAAGCTCAATCTATCCCAAGTCCGCCTATGGATTATCATCTGCTTACAAGTATTGATGGGATGGGAGTACTTGAGATATACCCTTTCTACATCAATCTCAATTTTCATCAAGTTTTGCTTGACGATCTATCCTTTGTCTCTGCCTCGCCAACTCTTCCTCTTGAGTTATTTGATGGGCATCTGTATCCCTTCTCACATTAGCAGCATTTTTTTTTGCTAATAGTAGATCATTGGTTCCATTAAAAATCTCTTAAAATATACCAGGAGGATGAGCAAGCCTATAGGATTGTCCCGAAGCACCTCAAGAAAACATTGTCATTCGTGTTCTAACATCCTACAATTTGATTGAAGGGTTCTTTCTAACATAGGACCAAGTGAGAGTAAGGGATTGCCTTGACACCTAGTGCTAGGAATACATCTGCGTACACCTCATGAAGAATAGGAAAATAAAACTCAAAAACCTCAACAACTCTGAAATTGCATTCCCCGATAACAGCTCTAAAACTTGATGTTGCAAAAAACTACACCTCCAAGAAGTATAAAACGATCATTGTAAAATTGTAGTAACCCAACTAGATTGGGGTCAATTCCATATGTAATAGGTTAAACTTATCTCTCAAACTATCTGAAGTGGTCGGACATTCAGAAAAGTAAATGGGGAATTGTAATAATCAGTAAAAGTAATAAGATTTAAATGGTTTTGGTTGTAAACAATCTGAAACAAACACTAGGCTTATGGTCCCCCTGGCTTCTAGATTATAGGTTTATCATGCTCAATACGACTACCTCAAGGTCACACATGCATAATCTGACAAGCTATGTATCACTAGCTATCTTGTGAACACCTTTAGAGAATCTCACTCTTTACCTTATGAGTCTCAGGGTGCTGCCAACTAACCCTTTTCTTTAATCTTAGTTTAACTTTCACCTTTTGGGTATCAAGTTATTTGACGAGGGTTGATAACCTTAAATCACAATTGTAACCATATTTTCCCAATCCTAACATCTCTAGTGAAGATGATCGCAAATACAAATGAGTCCTTAGCTTTTGTAGTAGCCAAGGAAGCAAACAATATAAAGAAGATCACAATACATGCAATAACAATTATTTAGATGAAACTCACACTTCCCCTACTTTGTTAACCCACCTGGGTTCCTACAACCTTATCTAAGGGAACTAGCCGCTCATAGTTTTGAAACTAACCATTGAATTCAATAAAGAAAGCATAGAATCAATCTCACCATCATAGACAATGAAAACCCAAAGACTCAAATCAATTAATCAACCAAAAAACAAGAACACCAAAATCCCAAGATAAGAAGTCAATCTTGGAATAAAAATATGTTTGTAAGAGTATATAGTGCGTAAAAACTAATACAAAAACATAAAAGTGGTATTTTTAGATTACAAGAAACCCTAGGACTCCTTTCAAAAAAAATATTAAAACTGAGTCGATGGCCACCTACTGTGCCACTTACGGGCCGTGGTGGTCCCTACGCCCCATAGGTGGTTCCACGTAGGTGATAAGAAATTCTTCAATGCAGCTTCTTTATAATTTTGGCCATCTATACTTGTACTAGAACCTACGATGCCGTAGGTAGAACCAACGGGCTGTAGGTGGCCCTTCATATGTGGCAGTACAAAATTTTCAACATCGGATTCTCTAAACTTCAACCTTCTGACACCTACAACATAACCTATTCCACCTATGTGGCACCTATACCACATAGGTACCCTTGTAGGTGGTCCAAAATCCAGATTTCAACTTCTTTTCTTCTATTTAGCTCCTAAAACCTGCTTTACTAAATAACACAATACAAAAACCCATCATATATAAAAGAAATGTCCTAAGCCTTGCATAAATCCTGGGAAAGATTCAAGAAGAAGCTGACACGGTGTCTGAACCACAACATGATGGACATATATTACAAAGCCAATTGTAGACAATGCTGCTGGTGGTTTGTTTGTTGATCTTACATTCCCAGAGGCTTTAGAGATACTGGACAGAATGACTAAACAAAGTTGGACATGGCATACCAGAGACTCTATGGTGGCTAGCCCTACTACTTCTGTAGGTATTACTGCGGAACAATGAAGAAGAAAAGAGGAGCGTGACCAAGATATGTTTCACCTTAAACCACAGATGGACTTTCTAACCAAGCACTTGCTATCAGGCAATGATGAAAAGGTAAAACCTATAGGATTTCAGGATAGAGTTAATGCTGATGCAGAAGAAGAGGCAAACTATATTAATAATCAGGGGGTTTCCAAGGCAATAGCCAAGGGAATCAAGGTCGAAACTTTTATGATAATCCTATTTATAAAGATAGGGAGCAAGCAAATTGGAGGAATAACAATGATAGGAGCAAGTTATATGTTCCTCCTAGAAATCGTGAGGTTGCTTTAAGAAGTTCTGTAAAAGATATCCATAGAGGACATGATGGCTAAGTTGTTACACAGAGTGGAGGCTACCAACTCTTGTGTGACCACCATAAAGACTGATCTGATATCCATCAGTCAATTGGTGCACTCACACTCTACCGCAATTAAACAGTTGGAGCAGTAGATAAGCCAACTCTCCACATTATTCAACCAGAAAAAGAGCAGAACGTTACCAATTGATACAGTCCATAATCTGTGAAATGATGGCTCATGCATGTCTATTACCACTAGAAGTGCTAAGATATTACCTGGCCCTTTTGTTGGCAAACCTGTAAGTGGTGAGGTAGTTGATGATGAACCGGAGAAAGTAGTCTAGTGGAATCTAAGAAGCTGGATAATTTTGATGATGTTCTGGAAAAAGGAAAAGAGAAAGAGAAGGAGGTAGTGTTAAAAACTATCCCAATACCACCACCTCTATTTCCTCAACAATTGAAGAAAAAAACTGATGATCCAAAATTCAGCAAATTCATTGCAATACTCAAGCAGTTGACAATAAATGTGCCATTTCTGGAAGCACTCAAACAAATGCTCGGATATGATAAATTAATGAAGGACCTAGTGACTAAGAAAAGAACAGTGAGCTACGAATTTGAGGATAATCTCCATGATTGTAGCGTTATTTCTACAAGGACCTTGGTGCAGAAGAAGCCAGACCCAGGCGCATTCACTATTCCCTGTTCAATTGGTACAATGAAATTTGCCAAGGCATTATGTGATCTGGGAACAATCATTAATTTGATACCGCTGGCTATATATAGAAAGTTGGGTCTCGGAAATCCCACATCCATCAACATGTGAGTCGTGATGGCGAATAGGTCAGTAAAATAACCTGTTGCCATTTTATATGATGTATTGGTGAAGGTAGCCATCTTTATATTCCCTGTAGATTTTGTTATTCTAGATTTCAAGGTGGACTTCGAGGTGCTCATAATCTTGGGTCGACCTTTCCTCGCAACCAAAAGTGTATTAATTGATTTGACAGCGAATGAGCTTTTATTCAAGATGAATAATAAAGTGGTACAGTTTGATATGTGTAGATCAATGAAGTATTAGGAAGAAATGAGTGTGTTCTTAGTAGTTGATGTGTATTATGAGGACGAACAGAAGGTGTCAAAAGAGGAGCAACTTGTTGTCGAGCCTTTAGCCGCAGTTCTGATGAACTTTGATCGTGAATGCATTGAGCAGTATGAAGAAATAGTTTGTGCCCTGTTAGTCATGGGTTCATATCCTTATACTCCTAAAAATATAGACCTTGACCTATCTAATCGACCAACACTACCAGCCAAGCATCCAATGAGGAGCCACGAGTGTTGGAATTGAAAGAACTGTCTGGGAACTTACGGTACGTGTTTTTAGGCAACAGAAACACGCTACCTATTATTGTTGCATCTGATCTAGGTGAGAAATAGGTAAACACACTTATTTTAGTACTTTAGAGGCACAAGAGAGCTATAGGATAGACTATCACAGATATTATTGGCATTCCCTCTGGCATCTGCACACATAAAATACAACTTAAAGATAAATCTATTCCAACGATAGAACATCATCTCTGTATTAACCCATCATTGTAAGAGGTGGTTAATAAGGAGATTATTAATTGGTTGGATGCAGGAGTGATTTACCTAATTTCTGACAGCAAATGGGTGAGTCCAGTTCAATGCGTGCCCAAAAAGGGGGGCATGACTGTGGTTGCAAATGAAAGGAATGAGTTGATTCCACTCAGGCTTGTGACTAGGTGGTGTGTTTACATGGACTACCGCAAGCTGAATTCATGGACTCTGAAAGAGCACTTCTCGATGCCCTTTATGGACCAAATGCTTGATCGATTGGCTGGAAGGGGATTGTATTGCTTCTTGGATGGAAATTCTGGATACAACCAAATCTATATTACTCCTGAAGATCAGGAGAAGATGACATTCACATATCCATATGGTACCTTTGCATTTAAGAGGATGTCGTTTGGACTATGCAATGCACCCACCACTTTTCAAAGATTCATGATATCTATCTTCTCAGATATGATGGAGGACACCATATAGGTATTCACGAATGATTTCTCTATGGTGGGAGATTCATTTAAGGTGTGCTTGGTAAATCTGAGCATATCCTTGCAGAGATGTGTTGAATTCAATTTGGTGCTTAACTGGGAAAAATGCCATTTTATGGTAAAGGAGGGCATCGTTCTCGGCCATAAAATTTCAGCAAAAGGGATAAAAGTTGATCAAGCCAAGGTGGAAGTTATTGAGAAACTACCACCTCCCATTTCAGTGAAGGGAGTGCATAGTTTTCTTAGACATGCTGGCTTTTACCGGAGGTTTATAAAAGACTTGTCAAAGGTTGCAAATCCACTTTGCAAACTTTTGGAGAAAGAAGTGAAATTTTCCTTTGATGATGATTTCTTGAAGGCATTTGAATGCCATAAAAAAAGCTGGTTGAGGCCCCTATTATTGTTGCACCAGACTGGTCAAAACCGTTTGAGATCATGTGTGATGCATGCAGTGTTGCCCTTGGAGCTATATTGCGACAAAAGAAGGAAAAACTATTTTATCCAATATATTATTCCAGCAAAGCACTGAATGGAGCGCAAAAAAACTATACTATCACTGAGTAGGAGCTTGTGGCTGTAGTGTATGTTTTTGAGAAATTCAGGGCTTATCTGCTAAGGACCAAGGTGGTGGTCCACATTGACCATGCAGCCTTGAGGTATTTGATGGCTAAGAAGGATGAAAAACCAAGGATGATTATATGGGTGTTGCTGCTACAAGAATTTAACTATGAAAACCAAGTTCCAGATCATCTGTCTAGAATGGAAGATGAGCAAGCAAGTAGTGATGAAATGGAAATAAATGATGCATTTCTTAATGAGGAGATATTAGCTATTGCGGTGGAGAAATAGCCTTGGTACTCCGATTTTGTAAATTATGTTGTGAGTGAAGTCATTCCAGAAAATCTCTCTTTCTATCAAAGGAAGAAATTACTGAATGATATGACAAATTACTTCTGGGATGAGCCATATTATTTTAGGCGATGTACTGACAACATTATAAGGAGATGTGCGCCAGAGTGGCTACTATTGGCCAATATTGTTCAAGAATGCCCATGAGTTTATGTTGAAATGCGACCAATGTCAGAGGCAGGGGTCAATCTCCAAAAGACATGAGATACCTTTGACTAAGATGCTTGAAATAGAATTGTTTGACGTTTAGGGCATCAATTTCATGGGACCTTTTGTAAGCTCGTATGGGATGAAGTATATTTTAGTTGTTGTAGACTATGTCTTGAAATGGGTTGAATTTGTTGCCTTGTCTGATAATGAAGGAAAGAGGGTTGTTGCTTTTCTCAAGAAGAACATCTTCTCTCACTTTGGAGTACCACATACTATTAAAAGCGATGGAGGATCTCAATTTTGCAACAAAGTGTTTCAAGCGGCGTTTGCAAAATATGGGGTAAAATAGCATAGAGTAGCCACTCTATATCACCCACAAACTAGTGGGCAAATGGAGGTGTCAAATCGAGAGATTAAAGCTCTCGTAGCAAAAACAGTGAATGCTAGCCTAAAAGACTGGTCTCGAAAGCTTGATGATGCCTTGTGGACATATCAGACTGCTTTTAAAACACCCATTGGCATGTCACCATTCCAGCTGGTCTATGGAAAAGCTTTCGACTTACCAATAGAGCTGGAGCACAAATCCTCATGGGCACTCAAAAGGCTGAATTTGAGTTGAAAAGAGGCAGCAGAGCTGAGACTAGGACAGCTGAATGAGATGGATAAATTCCATCTCAGGGCATATGAACGAGCAGGCCTATATAAAAAAATTTTGAAAAAATACCATGATTGGAGGATAGAGAAATGAGACTTCCAAAAGGGTTGTTTGGTTCTCCTGTTCAATTCTAGACTCAAACTGTTCCTAGATAAGCTTAAATCTAAGTGGTCAGGCCCTTTTAGAGTTAGTCAAGTCTACTCATCTAGAGTGATGGAAATTTAAAATGAAGACGGCATTACCTTCAAGGTAAATGGGCAACGAATCAAACTTTATATTGGTCCAAAAGAATCAATGAAAAGTGTCACCACTATCTGTCTTGATGAAGTCTGAAGTAATCGAGATACTTGAGTCATGCCGCGACGTTAAATCAGGCACTGCATGGGAGGCAACTCATGACCCCCAAGATTGATCTATTCCATGTATACTCTAACCCTAAATTTAGATTTTCTTTGATTTTAAGTTGAGGGTGTAAGGTAAATTGTTGTTGTAAAATTTTGTAGTCAACTAGGAGAAGAACTAGTACTTGAGGCTGTTGAATTATTTTGTGATTTTTTGTACACCTCTTCAAATGTTCTACTTCTTTAACTGTGTGATTTGCATTTAAGTGAGACCACTGTATATCTTCGTATGGAATTAGTTATAGTAACACAATGATCATTGCTAAATAGTTGCATGAACTGAATGAGTAGTAGATTATGATATACCCATGTGCCAAGTGTGTGTGAGATGTTACTTAGTTCCCTCTATATGCTGAAGCCAAAACTTGCCCGATTAGTCTTACCTAGGTTGAAAGATAGGGGTTAGGAAAGGATCATAGGTCATTTTGATATTAGCTGATTTTAGGCTAAATGACCTTCCTTATGTGTTTAATATCCCTTGATCCCTATTTTGAGCCTGATTGGCCTATTTCTTTTTATTACACCTGTCACCTTCCCATTTAGATCACAATGAACCTATTTTGGCCCTGTTCCTTCTTGGATACTGTGCACCCTGACTTAGGCAAATGGCCTAAGTTGAGGGTGGCTATCAAGGGGGTGCGTGACACAGAATGAGTATGAAGAAAGGTAGCATAAAAGAAAAGAATAAAAAGCTAGGTGCGGAGGAAGAGAGCAACAAAAAGAAAAAAAATTGTGAAAAAAGAATAAATAATTGTGGAAAAGACCGCACCCATCATAAATGAGTGTGATCAAGAAAAGAGAAGAGTAGAAAATGCTAAGGAGTGAAACCCCAAAAAGCTAGTGAAGTGTCAAGGAAACTTAGTCACTTTAAATATCATCGAGTATCATACCAGCCCCTAACCTACATTACAAGCCTAAGAGAAGACCTAGAGTGATCCTAGCTGACCTATCTGAAGATTTGGGTAATGAAAATAAGGGCAAGCCTATGGTACTTGGCATACATTGGTTGGAACTTTGTTTTGAGAGTGAGTGCTTTGATTGTCCCTGTGGTTACATATATGATTACTGATATGAGATGAGGGGGATTTCGTTGTTGTGAGGGCACACCAGATATGTTGCTAGTTGCTAACTTGTTTGGAGAGTGTAATACTGGTCTATGCATGGTTGTTATAGCTTAATTAATGTCGTATCTTGACTCTTGTATGTTGCATTGATGTTCTTCAATAATATACATAGTTGTTCTTGAATTGACTTACCTTGGAGATGGTGAAAGTGTTTTGAGATAATATGGATGATTGACTACCAAATGTGTTTTGTATTCTCTTAGTTGTGCTGAGTTGCTTGAGGACAAGCAATTGTTTTAAGTTGAGGGTGTTGATGTGTGAGCTCATGCTAACACATTTGAGGCTTTTAACTAAGAATAAAATCGAAGTCTTAAGCAACTTTTATTATTTTTGATTGTTTTATGTTTGATTTTGCTGAAGAAGCTAATATGTTCGAGAACTAACAAGAATGGAAGCAATTAAGATGAAATCTGAAGTAAATAGTGGCAAAGTATGGCTGACAACATTTGTGATAAGTCGTCAGCCCTGTGATGAGCTATCAGCTTTATCATCAGCCATAGACAAAGAATTGGCCTAAGTTGAAAGTTGTAATGACATTTTGTGATAGGTCGTCAAGGAGCTGATAAACCGTCAAGAATGTCGTCAGCCTAAGGCAGTACATGAGAACTGAAGCAGAGCAACCATGTACAAAAATTCAGTTATCAAGTATTTGTCAACATTATTTCATTAATCACATGAAGAGGTCTCTATACTAGTACATCCTATGAATAACCAATATAATATCATAGAAATCACAAAAACAATGATAGCAACCAACACTTACAACAACTACACGCTTTATTTGTAGGCTTATTGAATGTGATTACACTTAAAATATTAAACAACCCATTTTAACCCTATTTCTTTCCTTAAAAACATGCATTAAGCAAGAAATATTGATGAACATTTATTATGCACACATAGCACAAATTGGATTAAACTACATTAACCATCACCTACACTCAATCTAAGATTGCCCCACTCAGTTAAGCCCAAACCTTGCTCTTTCGTGCAATTACTGCTTTATTATGGTCTAAAAATACAAACACAACATGTCATCAACCAAGTGACCTATCATGTCAAGGATTACAACCTAATTCATAGCCCCCGGGCCAAACTCATGACCATCCCACCAATCCTAGGGTTTTTCTACTATCAATTCAGCTAAAACTATCAATTTAATGATTACTTTAATTAATTAATGACATGTAAGAGTAAATTAATGATCAATAACAAGAACCCAAGTATTGTTTTAGACCTAATTTACCCCCTCGCAATATAAAATCAATGAAAATAATCTTTAACCCTCCTTACAAATGAGTTTACTAATGATTCCAAGGTTAATTAACCAAAATACTAGTTAAAAGGGACAAATAACTTATCTTGCAATGAAAAATGATGAAAAGCTAACAAAAATTGCCTAAATTTCTCTTTCCCTTTCTCAAAATGTATTTTAGAATGATGAAACATTTTTAGGAAATTTTATGAATACATAATGACCTATGTCACTATAACAGATGGTTTAATCTAAAATCACAACTAGTTCATCCTTATAGGATATGTTTTTATCTAATAATATAGAATCCCACTTAATGATACAGTTTACATCCCCATAATATATTTTTAGTATAGATATGTAGAACACCAGATGGACCCCCAACATGCTTGGTGGCATGCTAGCCGATACACTACCGATCCCACGTCCTCAAGATTCTTGAATGGACTAATATAGTAAGGGCTAATATTTCCCTTCTTATTGAACCTCATGTCTCTTTTCATAGGATATATCTTTAGCAAAACCTGCTCAACAAACTATAAAGACAAGTCCCTCACCTTATAGTTTGCCTATTTCTTTTGCCTACTCTAAGTAGCCAATAACTTGGTTTGAATAAGCTTTACCTTTTTTTAGCTCCCTTTATAAAATTAGTACCCAATGGTTTCACATCACAAACCTCAAACCACCTCATAGGTAACCTACACCTCCTCTCACAGAGAGCCTCAAATGGTGCCATATCAATATTAAAGTGTTTGTTATCATTGTATGAAATATCATACAATGGAAGAAACTAATTCTAATGCCCGCCCAAATCAATCACATAGGCCCATAATATGTCCTTAGCACCTGAATTATTCTCTCCAACTTTAAATTGTTCTAAGGATGAAATATTATGCTAAAATTAAGATTGTTGCCCAATTATTTATACAAGCTGCCCCAAAATATAGAAGTATTGATCTTGTTGCTATTTGAAATGATAAATAGTGGAACCCCATGCAACCTCACTAAATCCTTAATGTAAATCTTGTCTAACTACTAAGAGTTGTAATCCACCCTAACCAGGATGAAATAAGGCAATTTCTTTAGCCTGTCTATATGACCTAGATCAAGTCATATCTCCCCAAGGTCTGGAAGACCCACTACAAAATCCATAGCAATATTCTCCTACTTCCATTCAAGAATAGGCGTTCTCAAGTGAAATTCCAGTGTCCTTTGATTTTCATACTTCACCTTCTCACAATTATGACATTTGGATACACACTCCAATAAGCCCATTTCATCCTTGGCTACTAATAAAATTGACTCAAGTTATGGTGTAGCTTGGTTTCACCTGGATGAATAGAATATCACTAACCATGAGATTCAACAAGCATATTTTGAATCAAATCACCAACCCAAGTAATACCTATCCATCTTTAAGAAATAATACTCTATATATGTCAAGTGTGGCATCTGAAGCCTCACCACATACCACCTAGTTATAGAGTTTGTTCAATTTCTCATCCTCAAACTATTTGTCCTTGATTTCATCAAGGATTATTGGATTTACCTCAATACTATCCATTATTCCACCCCATTCTAAAATACCAAAATGCATGAATCAAGATACAAGAGTTTGAACCTCCCTACCCGAGGGCTGCGAAATAGGCCAAACTGCCCATATATATTGATTTGTGGCTCAATGTGCTGCCACCATATTATCCTTATCCAGATGATACTAAATGGTCAATAATAATTCCATCCATTACCTCTATGTAAAATTCAAATCCCTCTCTATGGAAACACGTTGCAAACTTGATAATTTGTGAATATCTCACCTCTTTATGATAGTGTAGGTAGTTGGTGTTAGTGCTGGTGGTTGACAATGGTGGTTATTGCAAATGTGGTTAGTGGTGATGACTGGTGATTATAGATCTAGTGGTGGTGAATGTTACCCAACATAAGAATTCCTTTTAATGATTAAGACGTAGTTCCAAATCTAAATGATTAAGAACTATTCAAACATATTAAGAGCCAAAATCTTAATGAAAAACAAACGTTCATAATAGTCTAAAGTCTAAATCATTCAGATCTAGACCTCCATTAAGTCCAAACAAATGAGGCCTTAATACCTAACTAAGTCAATAATACATGACTTGATACCATAACCAAGTCAACAATACATGAGTCTAACACTTGTTCCACCTCAATTGACAACTTGAGCATAATAACAACAATATGCCTTTTATCTTTATGCCATCATCCCAGACCTCTCACAGATCCACATAATATCAATGAAACAATTAGTATGCAACCTAATTTACACAAGAAACCTATTTTAACCATTAACATATAAGTCTGGCCAATTCAAAAACTACAATAACATATCAATATTTATGTAGATTCAATCAAGGAACTAGGATAATAATAAAGTACACAATCCCTAATTCACTTGTAGAATTGTCACACTCGTTTGGAACTTTTACATACACGCTAAAGGTCATACGGTTTCCTACTAGTCAAGATCTGCAGAGGACGAGCTCTATTCATGTAACTAAACCCAGACATCAAGTACCAACAAATCTTATTCCACCAATCCCATGAAGTGTCTAAATACCAAAACATCCCACAACTAACCAATAAAAGATCATAGTAATCACAAAAACAATGATAGCAACTAACACATCTAAAACCCACAAACTTTACATATAGGTTCATTGAATGTGATTACACTTCAAATTTTAAACAACCTTCTAAGCCCTTTTTCATTACTTAATAACAAGCATTGAACAAGCAATAATAAGGAATATTTATTACGCACACATAACACAAATTGGATTAAACTACATTAACCAACACCTATCTTAATCCTAATCCCTGTTCTTCCACTTAATTTCTACTTTATTATGATCCAAAAACACAACAACATTGTGTAATCATCCTAGTGACAAGCCATATCAAGGATTACAGCCTAATATTGAACCCCTAATAAAAAATCAAGATCATCCCACCCATCCTATGGTTTTCCTACCGTCAATTCACCTAAAAATTATCAATTTCATGGTTACTTTAGTTAATTAATGATATGCAGAAGTAAATTAATAAGCAGTAACTAAAACCCAAGAGTGATACACCTAATCTTCCCACTTGCACCTGAAAACTAGATAAGATAAGCTTTAACCATCCCCTAAAATAAAAAAAAACTAGTTATTATAAGGTTAATTTACTGAAATCTAGTTAAAGTGGACAATTCCTTATCTTTGTGATAAAAAAAATGATGAAAAGCTGATGAAAATCACCTAAATCGCCCTTGACCTTTACCGAAACATGTTTTAGAATAACGAAATATTTTTGGGAAATTTTTTGAATAAACAATGACTTATGTTGTTATTGCGGCCCAAACCCATTATAGTGACATCGCTATAGCGTAAGTCAATCGCTATAGTTGGTTTAACGGTCACTAGCCATCGCTATAGTAAGAGTTATTCCATTATGGTCAGAGTCGATATAACTACATGCATGATATAGAACTTTCGAAAAACTCTTAAATTTCCCATTTTCACAACAAACCCTCAAACCACTATATTTCAAACTAACCTATTTATGCTAAGATCAATGTTGAGAGTTCTACTTACCCAAATTCATTTCCAAAAATTCCTATGGATTCCTTATCTCTTAGCTAACATGGAATCATTATAAACTTAATCACATTCCTCCAATCCATTTCTGAATTCCTTTAGACTATGGCTTACTCAAATTTCTTCCGAGCCTAGCCTAGCCTAAAATTTTCAACTCCCAATCCGAAAATGATCTTAACCCAAATTTTTGTTCAAAATAATTACCCGTAAAAATGAAGAAATTCATTACATATAGATAATTTTATAATTTTAAATAATTAGTTTGTTTTCCTAATTTAATTGATGTGTGGAATGGAATATTTGATATATATTAAAGAACTAAAAGATTCTTCAAAAAAATTATTTTGGTAGCTTGGTCTCTTGTTTAAGTTGATTATACTAGATAATGTTAAATTGAATGCTCTAAACTTCAGGAAAAAAAAATGAACGAGGATCGTTAAGCTATCATGTGTCATCTTAAATAGATGCATCTATGAGATTATCACATATGAATCTATTGTCAACCAATAATTTGGCATTCGCAAAGTTGTTTGCTTATATTAAGTTAAGAGAATACTTTTCAAATTGTGGTTATATGCCTAAATATTGCAAAGAATGCTGTTTGCAAGGGCATGATGAAGAAAGTTGCTGGAATATTCACCCTAAATTGCATGAGAAAGAATTAGAGAAGAAGGAAGAAGCAAATAATAAACATCTAGAAGAAAGAAATATAGAGCATAGAGAAGGGACAAACACTAACAAAGGGAAAGAAGAAAACACAAATAAACCACAATGTTTGACAAGATGAAACAAATACAAAAGGGATAGGTATGGTCATATTGTTGGGGAAGTGGAGGAGAAAACCAACGATGAGGTAGTTGTATCTAATGCATTTGAAGCATTGAGTGAAGAAGTGACAAATAATAATATTGGTGAAAAGAAAGAAGGACAAAATACCAAGAAGAAGGAGTAGCAAAACAAAGAAATTATAAAGGAATAGGTTACTAATAAGTTTGGCAAGATTCATCAGAAACAGAACTAGTAAAAGAAACAATTGGCAAGCAAAGTCCAAAGAAAAATATAAAAGATATGACGAAAATAAAGTTGAAAACAGTTACCACTGCAGTACAAGTAGAAAAAGATCATATAGAGTATAAGCCATATGAAAAAAAAAGGCTCAAAAGATTGATAATAGTTGATCATGAGGGCAACAAAGGAGAGATAATAGTGATAGAAGGAGTTCAACCCTTAGCACTACAAACTGGAAATCAAATATAATTCAGTAATATAAGAAAAAAGACCATGATGAGAAAGATACGAAGTGAACTATAAAGAAAGTATCCATTGAAGTAAATTTGTCTCCCGATCAAATAAATACAATTAAAGAAGCACATGATAAGCATCATAAGAAGGGCAGAAGTGATAATGCAAGTACAAAGTAGAAAATGAGTTATTCCACAAATAAATTAATATGAATGCTTTGATATGTAAAATAATATTAGTGAACACACAAAAGTCATTCACTAGAATGATAACTTTACAAAAAAGACATCATTTTTACTTTATAGAGCTGATGGAGCCATTTCAAGATAGTCATGATATAGAAGAATATAGGAGAATATTGGAGATGTAGCATGCAGAAACTAATACTTCTTGAAAGATATGATCATTTATGGACTCAATTGTAAACTTCACAGTGATCTGATATGAAGAGTAGTAGTTGACTTTACAATTAAAGAATCAAAATGTAGGGGTGGCAATCATAGTTACATTAGTCTAAGCTAAATATACTTAGACTGAGAGGCTATCACTGTGGGAATCTTTGGGAAAGATGGCGTTTTTTGTTCAGGACCCCTAGTTAGTGGAGGTAATTTTAATGTAATCATCAATGATGAAGAAAAACTAGGGGTACTACCTATTACTATAGCTAAAATAGAAGATTTCAAGCATTGCATAAATATATGAACTGAAAAGACTGTGGATTGAAAGAGAGTAAATACACATAGTGGTATGTAAGAACTGATTCAGATTGTATATTCAAGTGACTAGACATAGTGATGATACGATGAAAGGTCTATTCCCATTATTGGAGGTTGAGCATTTGGTTAGAAGTGGCTCAAATCACACACATTTACTGTTACATTTCAACACTATTAATGAATAAATCATTAAATCTTTTAGATTCCTAAATTTTGTCTTAAAGAAGAATCTTGTATGGAAGTGACAAGGCAAAACTAGAAAACTGAAATGTAGAGTAATCCTTTCATTATGTTCCATCTCAAGTTGAAAAGGACCAAATTTGCCTTAACTCAATAAAGTAAAGATAAATTTGGTAATATTTTTTAGAAAATTATAACTCTAGAGGAAATCTTTAAAGTTATGAAGATAAAGTTGGAAGAAGATCCATCAAGTGCAAATAGAGAAAACTTGCTTAAAGCTCAGGCAGAATTAAGCTTATTTCTTAGAAAGGGATAGGAATTTTATAGATGAAAAGTAGGTTTTGATTGGTTTAAAGATGGTGAAAGAAATACTTAATTTTTTCATATTATTTTTAGAGGGATAAGAAGTAGATTAAAATTGAGGAAAAATCAGAATGAAGAGGGTGCATGGTCAGAAAAACAAGTTGAGAGTGTTGGTGTAGCTATAGAATTCTTTAAGAAGCAATTTACTAAGGAACAAAATGGTGATGATTTTTCATTGTTGGAATAATTACCAAAAATAGTTTCCACAAAGTGAAATGAGAAATTGAACAAAACTCCTAGTTTACAAGAGGTTAAAGCAGCAGTCATGGAATTGAATAGACACAGCGCTGGAGGACTAAATGGGATGATAGGTGCTTTTTACTAGGATGCACGGGACATTATTGGTGATGATATTTATCAAATGGTAGTAGCTTTATTCTGTGTCTTTGAACTACCAAGATTCATTTCTTATACTAACTTAGTGATCCTAGCAAAAAAGTTAGTGGTGAATACATTTTCTGACAAGAGGCCTATATATCTAAGTAATTTTGTGAATAATATCTTTTAGAGAATTATTCATGATAGAATCAAGAAACTTCAACCACAAATTATTTTGGAAGAACAAGCAAGTTTTATTTAAGGGAGAAGCATAGAAGAAAATATTATTATGGTTTTGGAAATTATTTTTGAGATAAGAAAGAGTGGTAAGCCCCCTTCCCCCAATATGGTTGCTAAATTAAATATGATGAACGCTTATGATAGGGTGAAGTGGTTGTATCTAACAAAAGTGCTAAGAAAACTAGGATTTAGTAAAACAATTATTGATATAGTGTACAGACTTATGGGAAATAATTAGTACTCAATCTTGTTGAATGGGCAGCCCAAAGGATTTTCTAAATACTCTAGAGGATTGAAACAATGAGATCTTTTATCTCCTAGACTCTTTATACTTCCAGCAAAAGTGACGTCTAGAGCTCTTAAGTCTTTGGTTCTAAAAAATGAGTTTAAGATTTTTGGAATGCCTAGAGGAAATCCAAAGATAAATCATCTAGCTTTTTCAGATGATGTGATTATACTATGTAAGGATAAACTAGGTATTTTGTAGAAAGTCACAACAACATTGGAGAATCATGAACTTGTGTCAGTACAAAAGGTTAATAAAGAGAAAAATGCAATTTACTTGCATGAAGGAGTTTCTTATGGGATTGTAGTGATGGCAGAAGTAGCTACAGGTGTTTTATGGAATGATTTTCCTTTCGCTTACCTTGGTTGCCCTACTTTTTATATGAGGGATAAAAGGATTACTTTCAACATATCATGAATAAAATAAGTTACAAATTGCAAGGGTGGAAGGGAAAGTTATTATCATATGGTAGGAGAGTTATACAAATCAGGCATTCATTGGAAAGGATACCTATTCATTGTCTTTCAATTATGAATCCACCTATGAATATGCTAAATACTATTCGAAGGATGTTTGCTCAATTTTTTTGGAGCTGTTATATAGAAGCAAGAGAGAGAAACTGGTCAAAATAGAAAAACTTGTGCCTACCAGTGGATAAGGGAGGTATGGGATTTAGACTATTACAAGAAATATTTATGGATCTCTTTTTCAAGCTATGGTGAAATTTTGGGACTAGAAATTCTATATGGAGTACATACAAGCATAATAAGCGATGCAAAAGAAGCACCCTAACATGGTGATGTAAAAAACTAGATCAGGAGGCTCATAGGTATGGAAAAAGATACTGCAAGCCAGGGATTTAATAGAACATAAATTTTATGGCAAATAAGTATGGGAAATCTTATTTGTGGTTTGATAATTGGACAAGCACTGGAGATTTATGCACTATAATATAGGGGAGTGGGGAATGGGATAAATTATATAAATGTGTGATAGGTATAGTAAAAGATGGTTCATGGAAAGAGAACTGACCATTGTATTATTGCCAAAATATGTTGCTATACATATATTGGACAAGATCAAACCTCAGGACCACCCTGGAGAGTAGGAAGAACCTAGATGGATTCTTGAGTCCAAAGAAAATTTCACAATGAGATCAACATCACAATATATTAGACAAAAGGAGCAGATTAATAGAACTTTCAAAAAAAATATAGAGAAAAGGACTAACTTTCAAAATAACATTTTTTATGTGGAGGATGTGAAAGAGTATTGTTCCTATGTATGATATCATAATGAGATGGGATATTTCAGGCCCATCAAGATGTTGGTTCTATCAAAATCAAACACAAGAGACCATGTCTCATGTGTTTCTTGGATTAGATATTTTTAACAGGACACGTTCCTACTTTTTATCTTTTGCAGGAATAAACATACAAGGACTGAGCTTGAGAGAGATCATAATGGGTTGTGGCACGTAGATGTCAGCAATAGAAAAAAAACTTATTTTCTAGGTATTCCTAGTATTATCATTTGGGAACTATGGAGAAAAAGAAATAGTATAAAGCATGAGAGGAGAAATGTCATAGCACAGCGAGTTATATTCAATATAACCAGGAATTTGAGAATGTTGTTGAAAGTAAGGAAACCATCACATGAATTTTCATATGCCTAGTCAGTTATTCTTAAGGATTTTGAGCATATTAGGAAAAAAGTTAAAGTTACTAAAGTACTTTGGGAGTTCCCACAGGAAGGGTGGATTAAATATAATGCAGATGGAGCATCTAGAGGAAATCTTAGGGTTAGTTCCTATGCATTTTATCATAGGAATGAGCATGGATACTTACTATATCAAGAGGAGCTAATATGAAGGATACAACTAATGTGAAGGCAGAGGTAACAACTATCTTTCAGGCAGTCACACATTGTAGTCAAACACGCCATAATAAGGTTATCATTCAGACAGACTCTTTGACATTGGAAAAAATCTTAACCAGAGAGTGGGATTTTCCATGGATTATATTTGACATAGTTGATCAAATATGGATAGTAATGGAAAGAAAGTGAGTCTGGTATCAACACATATTCAGAGAAGGGAATTAATTAGCAGATTATTTAACTAATTTAGCAATAGATAAAGGGAATTTAACATTCAGAAGCTTTCAGCACCTAGAAGTGAGAGGAAAGAGAATACTTAATAGTGACAAATTACAATGCTCATACTTAAGATTATCACCAGCAAGAGAGTGAGCAAGTTGGGAAGGATATAACTTAGTATTTTTAAATAAATTTATTTACATGAAGGTATCAAAATGAGTGTAATAATTATCTATCCTACACTATAGAAAACAACAAAAGGGACTCGCAATAAAAGTAGAGGGTCACTTGAAACAAAATTTATCACCCAAAGATGGAGGAGGATGACGTGGTGGTTGAATACTGGCGACATAGCTTGGGTGTTTTAGGTCTGAAGAAGAAAAGAAAAGTGAAGCCTGGTTTTGGAAACCCTACACATTTGTTTATATGTAAGAGAATAGTGGGGCGGGTTGGGCCAGGTTGGGGATTAGGAGTAGGATTAAATTATTTTGGTTGTTTTTTAATTAAAAATCCCAAACATTAAACCAAAAAAAGATACCTAAAAATAATAAAATCTCTGCAAATTATGTATTATTACAAATCGATACAAAATGATATCTAATAAACTATATATTTGATGCAATATAGTGTGAAATATTGCAAAATATTTTAAGGATCAAAATTCTATGTATTTTAAAGAATGCTGACATAGAAACAATCATCAATAACAACATACCCAGTAAAATCCCATGAGTGAGGTCTTGAAGAGAAAAGTAAATACTCCCCAACATATGGTGAGACTAGTACAATAGATACTAACAGAAGAAGAGGACAATATAAACATGGTATATAGATACAAAACTTTCTTTGAAATATAAAACAAAGATCAAAACAGCAAAGAAAGAAAAGCAGGAATAACTTTGGATGTTAGGAGCTCACCCCAAGTCACTAATCCATTGCATCTTCTCACGATACAAAGATCAATGGTAAGAATTCATACAATAATATAAAGGGTATAGAAATTTAGTATGAGTAAGAAACACAAAGTACTCAAATCTTAGGTGGATTTATGCACCAAAGTGTCATTATCTACATACATTTTTCTTAGTTTTGAGGACTACTTTATATGTTTAATGAGTAGTTAATGGTATAATTGAGCATGTATATTTTAAATTACATTTTTATAGTGTTTAAGGTGTGTGTAAAACAAAATTATAATCAAATTGATCGCTGAGAATTTAGACAAGAAAATTAGTGTTACTAGCTTGAGTTACGTAGTGTTCTATTGTATCTTGGTGAATTCTATTGTATTGCATGCACTAATTCATCTTCATAGATATTATAGGAGACAAGGAATGATTTTAAAATGAATTTTGGGAATCTAAATGATCTGAAATTGAAATGGGAAGTCACCCAACAAGTGAAGAAATCAAAGGGATACGAAAGGAGTAAACCTTGATGAAATATGGAAGTTATGAGCATAAGGGTGTGCCACTCCCTTAGACCTCTGGGATAAGGGTGTGAAACAACCCAATACAAAATAAAATAGCATTTCTAAAATAGTAAGCATCCGTGTTAAGTGTTTGAAATGCCCTAAATGCGACATATCGTAGGTGTGCCACGCCCAAGGCACCAAAACAACCAGCTTTTCCATATTATAAATAGGACACTTGGGACTTGTTGTACACATATTGGATGACTTTTGGGGATGTAAATAAACTTGAGGAGGCTGAAATTAGGGTTCTGAATCTTTAATTTATTTAATTTTTATTCTTATACATGAACTGTATCATTATGATTCGTTGTGCGACTATAAGTGGCTAAATACCCTTTTCTGGGGTTGAGACCAAGAACCTGATAACTTATGTGTTAAAGCGAGTTTTTTTAAGTTGATTGTCATTATTGGTTGTTCATATATCATGTTATTACTATTTTATAGATTTGTGACCCTTAGTATTAAAATTATATTTCTATTGTGATCCTGGAAGGAGGAACAACATATTAGACGATAGGAGCTATGGAATGGGTTCTTACTCTTTAAATAAATTAAAGATAGGAGTCACATTTAGGATAGGAATATACCTAATTTGCCTTATTTTCTTCATATATGGGATAAAATATAAATGTGTTTAACTTAGTTCTCATGTCCCCGCTTAACAATGTAGTTGTGGGGCTAAGTTTGATAGATGATTAAAGGTTTGAAAGACCATAATCATGTTATCAACCTTGTGAATCAACAACCAAGATGATTAAATAAACCCACAAACTTGTATGGATAAGTAGGATTGTTCATAGTTCCTTGACCCTGGATTTATCCCCATTACTGTCTCCAACACTTTGATTTATCGAATTGTTTACGGTTACTTTTGAATTTATAATTTTCAAAAATTATTTCTTACACTTGCACTTGTTTAATTTCCTCAGTAAATATAGAATTAGATTTTTGTTGAACCAAGTTCTTGTGGGATCAATACTTAGCTTTTAAAGGATACTTTACTACTTGGATGACCATGTACACTTGTTTTTGGCGCCGTTGTCAAGGACTTAAAAATTGTCAATTGTCTTACTTTTAGTTTTGCAATTTTATTTCTTAAGTTCTAACAACTTGATCTTAGTTTCTGAATTTATAGGTATAGGTCTAAAAATTAATTAAATTGGCAAGGGAATGAGATTTAGTTTTACTATATCCAAAACTTGAGTGATGCTTACATCAACTAAGGAGAGAAGCAGCACTTCTCTATCGTATACTGTAAGTTCCACAAGAAGAATCTATTCCTGCACCAATGGTTGAAGGACAAAAGTCCCCAAGATGGTACATAAAGTGGAAATCCCACTCGCAACCAATCTTAACTCCACCATTTGCAAACTGAAACTTTGAGGTAGATTCAAGTTCCAATATAACATGGCTCAACTATTGCATAGCAGTAGCTAATTCACCAGCCTATCACATGAGGATCTACAAATTCACCTATAGAACTTCTTAGAGATTAGTAATACATTCATCCCCACTGGAGTCTCCACTAACTATATGAGGCTCACTCTCTTTTTCTTCTTACTTTTGGGGGAAGCAAAGAAATAATTAAATATTGAACATTCAAACTCCATCACTACCTGGGATGATCTCGAAAAGAAGTTCCTCATCTAATATTTCCCGTCCGGCAAGACTAGAAGGTTGTGCGGTTAGATTTTGAGGTTTAAGTAAAATTCGAGTGAAAACTTATATCACTCATGGGAGAGATTAAAATCTCTTTTCAGGGACTGGCCATACCATCAACAGACGAATGAGGTATTAGCTCACACTTTTGTTGAAGCTTTTGACCATACAACAAAATTTTGTTCAATTAAGTTGTAGGTGGTCAAGTTTTTGAGAAAACTTATGATAATATGTACACTTTCTTGAGCCGTATTTCACAAGGTAATCCCAAATGGCAGAGTAACGTGTCTTTAAATACAATGAAGAAGCTTGTTGTGATGATTGAAATGGATAGTGTCACAGCTTTAGCTGCTCAATTATCATCCTTGAAAATCCATGTAATGACACAGTTTAGCACGTTGGGTGTGAACCAACCTCGGACACAAATAAATGCAGTCCAACAGAATCCATCTTAGTATGAGATTTGTGGTATAAGTGGCCACTATGTGGACTTTTGTGAAGCAAATCTAGAGTTGGTAAACTTTATAGGTAATGTACAAAACAAAACTCTGAATTATAATGCCTACAACCACAAATGGCAAAGTTATCCCAACTATTCACTAGTAATAATCAGAGGCAAACTCAGCAGTTTCAGCAGCAACAAAACATGTGGGTTAGTAATATTAAAGAGACCTTTAGAAAGATACTGGAAAATTAGAAAAAGAAGGCTGGAGAGATTAAATATCAATTACATGCTCAGAAGAAATTAGAGACATAGTTGGTCCAGCTAGCTCAGGCCTAGAATGCCAGACCTCAAGGTGGTTTACCAAGTGGTACAGAGAATCCAAAGCAAGTAATAGAAATTACCTTGAGGAGTGGTAGAAACTTGAATAACACACCTCCAAAGAAAAGTCAGGAGGTACAGGTAGAGTTCATTATAAAACAGGTAGAGGAAAAGCAAGTAGCAGTCAAAGATGTTGAAAATTTGATAAAGTCTGAGTACCTACAAACAAAGGCAGTTAAGCGTACAGTAGAGAGAACACCAACACCATTCTTACAAAAGTTTAAAAAGGCTAAAGATGATGCATGTTTTAAGAAGTTCTTAGACATGATCAAAGAACTCTATATTAACCTCCCTATAAAAATTGGTAAGAATAGTGTGATCTATGCTGTGAGTGGCTTGAGGGAAAGTATAAATTTAATTCCCCTATCTATGTTCAATACTCTTGAATTGAAAAAAGCTGAGTCCATGTTCTGTAGTGCTCTAAATGGCAGACAAAACAAGATTGCAGTCTAAAGGAATCACCGAAGACATCCTTATTAAGGTTTGCAAGTTCATTATTCTTATTGATCTTATTATTCTTAATTATGATACAGATGAAAGGTTCCAATTATGTTGGTACATCTACTCTTGAAAATGGGAGGAGCACTGATTAATGTTATAGAGGGCACTCTAACAATGAGACAGGATGATGAAGTAATGGTCCTCAAAGTATACAAACCACTCAATCCACCTTCACACTATAGGAATTTATGCATAATCATGGCAATGGAAGTGGATGACTGTAGGGTGGTGGAGTGTATACCATCAATGACTTTTTTAGACTTTCTCATAGAGTTTCCCAAGCCATCAGTTTAGCCTATAGTGGAAAATCTAAAAGAGGAGCCTAAAAAGGCTATTGTAGAAAATGATGCAGACCTTGAGTGTAAGCGCTCAAAAGGTAGGAAAAGAGTGAGCAGATAGACTCCGGGTAAGAAGAAGTATATAAATAGTAGTTATACGGGTCGTGTCACGACTCTAAATCAGGTGCTTCTTGGGAGGAAACACAAGTTAAGGTAGGTATTTGATTTTTATATCTTTATATTTAACTTTGTTTTTGCTTTTGTTTTGAGGCATGGGTAGAAGAAAAGTATGAGTATATGATACCCAAGCTAAGGAGCATGGTGAAGATTGGGTGCGGGGTCCACCAAACCCTCTTGATGATAAATATGCTACTAGCTAGGCCTTGAGGCCTTAGGGAGTACATATATCCTTGATTTTGAATTATAGTTTGGGAACAATGTGTGCTTTTAAGTGTGGGGTGGGAAATTTCTGTTGGTTTAGGGTTAAGTGCTACAAGGATTTTTTTTTTAGTTATTTCCTAGTTTTGAGTAAATTTGAAAAATACAAAAAGAATTTCTCTTTGTTTTTAGTTTTTGTTGTTGGTGTCAGCCTAGTAGGGACAAACTTCATCCACCCATTGGTTTTTACTTTTGGTTCTTTTCCTAGAGGGCACCCTTTGAACCCAGTATCTTTTTTTCAATTTTAGTAGAAGTAAATTTTAAATTTTTTGTAGTAGGAATAAATGAGATGTTTTTGCTAGTTTCTAAGTATGAGTGTTTGATGTAAGTGGTTTTGAATGTAAAAGCATGTTGACTGTGTTGAATGGATACTTTTTTGTCACGATCCAAACCAAGGTCTGGTTGTGATGGGTATCCCAAGTCCCACATGGATCGAATATCATCCTCTTCACCTAACCCAATCAATACAACACCTTAGATTTGGATGAATTTCGAACATATAAGATGATATGAGTTAAATCATATAAAGACATCAAGGTATAACCATAACCAATACTAAATTTTATCGGCGCAAATACCAATACCAATACTAATTTTGATACTACTACTGACACCGCCCATACCAACAGTTGTCTGACAAAGCCTCTAATTAATTCCAAAGAGTATCCGATCAGGACATGACCCCAACCATATCTAAAACCAAGTCAAAATAAAGTCCGAAACATAGAATCTAAAGACTATGAAATAATGCCTTCCAAAGTATGCAAGATCACCACTTCAATGTACACTCATGAACCAACCCGAACTCCTGATCACTGCACAAAAAAGGTAAAAGAAGTTATGGTCTTTGTATTGCGTGGAGATACAATGTTAGGAGATGGTTAGCAGTTGGAACGATAGCATGTAACTCATGGATAGCGAAATAAAATAATGTCATCATTCAAAACCAAGTCAAATCATCGTATTCAATCATATGTATACATATATATATAGTGTCGGGATAGGGAATTAGGATTAGCATGAACTTTTAAAACCTTAAATTAGGATGTGTAGCATAACCATCATATAACAAGGCACCCACGGGCTATATGGGCCCAGATCTCCCCTAGCTGGAAGGGCCCCAGTACATATAACTGAACAAACCAGAGAATACTTATAACCGTATATGCCATTATGGGGGACTCAAACCTCCATGAATAATCAAGGTGACTTAAGAACCAATGTATAAAATATGGGGGACTCAAACCTCCCATTCATTTATTAATTAGGGAGACTCAAACTATCACAACCCGGGGATACCCCCTAGTTGCAACAACGGTGCTTACAGTCACAAGTGACCACAAGCTAACTCATGAGCTAGTACCTTCTGTAAGCACTGAGTAAACTAATAATAAACAACATCTGTAGAAAAACAACTGATAATGCCATAGGATTTTAAATATTGAAACACCATTAAATCATAGATCTAAATCGTATGAAGACATACTGAAAAGCCTGATAAAACACTTGATAAATTGACTAACTATCTGAATGTCTAAAAATACTCTAACTGATTAACTTTAGTGTTGATGAGACAAACCCCCCAACTAACTCCGACTAAATGGAAATACTGTATTACTAAGATAAATTTAAATGAAACAATAATGTCCTTGATAGATTAGGACTCACCATGACTTCTACTTCTGATAAGCTGAACTGTCTAACAGGGGTCAGGAACTATGCATCCAAACTTATGATATAAGACATCATAGTGCAAAGAAAATTATGCGGTCAGTACTTTGAATATACTGGTATATGAGATGAGGTTAGGTTGTAATGCAAGAGTTAAATGTGCGTGAAATAATGACTGGTTGAATACCATGAGATAATTAAGTAGGAACGCATAAAAACTCAAATATTGAGAATGCAAGACTAAGCATATAATATTTCTGAAATAATCTATAAACTAAATTACTGAAATTTGATTACTGAATAACTGGAAGTCTGTATGTTTGTGTCAAGCAAACCTGAACTGAATTCTGTACTGAAAACTGAACTGATACTATGGGAGGTATCATCTAACCAACATTCCCCAATCTGAGCTAACCGGGGTCCAACTTGTACCCCAGTTGGAAGGGTATCAGTACCATGCCATGGGTACTAACACATGGTTGCGTGGATCAACTAATCTAATATCCAAAAGGACTAGGGAGTCATTCCAGGTGATCCCTAAGAGAGTGTCACTCCTAAACTGGCGAGTGACATCTCATAATACTACGATGGCTATGTAGTTCTGGAACATAGTGAAATTAAGAGGCCAAAAATAAGACTAAGTCCCCAACAGTTAGTGAAATTTGTAGGATTTAAGACTCTTATGCATGAAATTTGGAGTTGAACTAAGCTAAGAATAATACGAGGTATTACAATATCTACCCCTTAGGAACATTCATCCTTGAATGAGACTGATTAAGCTGAGAATACTGGGGAAATTGAAATCATATACTAAATATGCATAACTGAAAGCATTATTACATGACTGAGCCTGAAATATGATACGTGAACTGAATTTCATGAACTGAACTGATTCCTTGAATACATGCAATGACATGAGAATGGTTATAAGTTTAAGATAGAAAGGATAGAGTCAACTTATGAGTACCCATCACTTCAAGTTGGATCTGGTCACATGGAGAAAAGTTGAGACGTTTAAGATATGAAAACTCAGGGTGTTACAACATATCCCCCTTGCGATTATTTATTCCCCAAACGATACTGATTTGGATAAAATACTAAGGAAAGACTGAGATAATGCACAGGGTACTTATCAACTGAATCATGACTGAATGTCTGAATTTGAATCATGATGCATGAACTAAACTGAATTCACAATTTACATGGATGTGAACAAACTATCTCTTGGAATGGCAATACTCATGAAACTTCTAATAGTAATACTAGATCAAAAGATGGAAAAACCAGAGGAACTTGTCTGTCTGACTATTAAACTAAATTGTTGGCTACATGGATTGAATTATACTGAAAGCTTATACTTAACTAGAGTATTTCTTCAACACTCTCTAAGAAGTTATAATAATATTAGAAGCAAAGAACTTGGTCATGATATGAATAAGATATATGAGTAAGGACTCTTAGTATGGCTATAACTCTGTAACATGGAACATAGGCCTATGAAACATAAACTGGAATTGCTATGCCTTAGAGAATGGAACTGCTACTCTCAAGCTTAGACATACTCCTCAAATACTCCCTCATCTGTACTTTTTGCTTCAATACCACACTTTACTTGAGGCTACTGAAAATGTTCACATGGCCACTGATAACTCTATCTACTAAAGTCTGAACTGAGCAGAATTCTCTCACTATGTTCAAGCCTACTCGAATCTATAAAGTGCACCCATAACACTTAATACTATTTGGAATCATGAATTCAATACACCCTGTGTTTTCACAAATTCTCATCTCAAGAATAATTCTTCTTACTACTTTAACAACTAAATTCAACCTCTTACTAAGAATAAACTAACGCACAATGCACCCATCCACTTATACACACCAACATAACGTTCAAGCCTATCATCATAACCACATATGAACTTCTAGACAAACAACCCATCAAAGTATCTTCTCCATACTCTCAAATACTTCTATCATTAACAACTTCCATGTGCTATTCTAAAGAAAACCTCACACAAAATTTCAACTAGCCATGACATATATCAAAAACTTAGCCTCAAACTTACTCCACATTTATAACCTCAAATCAAACAATCATACAATAATTTTTCCCCATCATAAAACATTTACTCTCTCCTATCTAATTAATTTTTCATCGCCACTACCATTTCATAAGGACATTACACTGAAAGGTTAGATCAGGAGGACCTGAAGCATTAAAGAATACTATGCATAACTTGGACACTTAACTGAGGCCTGAGAAAAAGAGTATCCATGACCTGGATTTATTACAGAGATAAAAATTGAGGATATATATGACATAATCTGAATTTCACTAATCATTAAGAGAGTAGCATGAGTACTAGAACTGAACATACTGTAAAGCCTGAGTACATGGTCATAAGCTGCATGACCTAAGTTTGGAGTTCATAAATTTCATGGATTATGACTTGTACAGCTGAGCAAACTTGAACTCCTTATACAAAGAACTGGAAGCATACATGATTCTATAGAAGGTGTATGAATTTGAGCTATGATTAGGGAAATGACATTTAAGGCATGAGTATATATCGTGATGATTGAAAAACAAAATTTTGTACTGAGATAAAGATGGGTTGGGAATTATCCTCCCTTACTAATGTTCTGCAACACACTAGCATCACTACTAGAATCTGAGATGCTGACTTGGTTACTTGTTCTATCACCTCCACCTTAGCTATAAGCTATCACTCTAAGTTTATGAGACCCTTTTGATAAACTATAAACTGAACTACACCCATCCAAGATTCAAACTTAGATTCTAACATGTAACATGAATATTCCTAAACTTTTAAAGAACCATACTATCTCCCTTTAAATCCTACTAATATCACACCTATAAACTTATATTTTTCACTATACCATAAGAATTACCATTAGACCTGATCATCTAACATCATCATCCAATAGCTCATAACTTAGCTAGTAAGAACATCAATTACTACATTACTAGTCTCATTCAAACTTAGTAACTCAAGGCTACTATAGAAGCATGCCCACACCATCATACATAACTTTGAATCGATAAACATAAATTCATTCATACACTATTTTAAGCCTTCTGGTTCACCTATCATACAATTAACCCATGGATAAAAAAATCTACTAAATTTAGATAACATTATCCCCACTCTACTACTGCTAAACTTCTAGGTTCATACTTCTATCTCCAGATCATATGCTATCATAGGATTCTGAGAAGGGATCTAGAAACATATCTGACCCCTAAACACTGAGGAACTATCCCTCCATTCAATGACTGGTTCATTGGAAAACTGAAATTGAACAACCCTATTCCTTTAATCAACCGAAGTAATTTTCTGGGATACTGTAATGGGCAATTTCTGTATACCCGCCTGGCTATGATAGACTTACCCACTAGGTAGACACTGAGAAGGATTCTATTAGATTTCAAAGACTAAGACTAATTTGATAGCTATGTAAGGGTTACAAAAGAAAGTGAAGCTTCGGGGTCTAATAAAACATACACACAAAGATAAAAGACTTGTAACGTACCCGTAACCACACCAGGGGAACTTTCCTGATCATGATGGGACTAAAGTGCATACAATCTATTCTAGCACTGACCACTGGTACAACTGGAAGTAGCTCCCTGCTGAGGCAGGGGACCGGTTGGAACTGGAGGATAACTGTGCCGACTTTGCTGACTAACCTATGGGCATCCTCTAACTCTGTAGCCTGGCTTTCCATGATCAAAACATACATCACTGCTATCTTAACACACTCCCTAATGATTCCTATTGCACTTCCCGCAAATAGGATTAGTACGACCACTGTTCATGCTACCCTGGGACTTAAAGCCTAGCGCTCTATCCTGATTGTTATTCCTGAACTTTGGCACTGGCGCACTAGCTGAAGAATGAGTTGGGGATGAGAATTTTTTATGGAAATGGGAATGATTACCACTCTCTAACCTTGACTTAAAACTAACTATTTTGTCCCTCTTATACTCTCTCTCTTTCTCCCTATGTTTCTTCTCCACACTTTGCTGAGCATGAACTATAAATCTAGATAGGACAATAACCTGTTGATTGTTTGGAACAACTACTGAATGATCTAAGGTAGTAAAAGTATCTCTAAATTTGACGTGAGAGATATGCTCATTCAGGGGATCTTCCTAAACAGGTAGATGTGTAGGATGGTTCCCTTTCCTTCTTTTGTTAGTCTTATAGGGAGGCATTGTCTGTAAACTAAGAAAAGAATAAGTTAGAGATTTTAAATAGAGCATCATTCTCTTTCGCATGACATGAATACTGAAAAAAGGAAATATTTCCTAAAACATCTCGTAGCCTCTTGTCCATAAGTATGGCGCGCTTCACACCCACGCACAAAACTCTACTCAACATAGTTTTTCAGACTCCCTAGGACACTGTACAACCTTAGGCTCTGATACCAAGTTTTGTTATGACCCGAGGCTACCTCTATTCGCGACAATGGTGCTTACAGTCACAAGTGATCATAAGCTAACCCATGAGCTGGTACCTGCTGTGAGCACTAAGTAAACTGATAATAAACAACATATGTGGAAAAATAATTGATAATGCCATAAGGTTTTAAACATTGAAACACTATTAAGTCATAGATCTAAAACATATGAAGACATACTGAAAAGTCTGATAAACCGACTAACTATCTGAATGTCTGAAAATCCTATAACTAACTAACTGTGGAGTTGATGGGACAAACTCCCAACTAACTCTGACTAAATGAAATTCTAAACTATAGAGATAAACTAAAATGAAATAATCATGTCCTCTATAGATGAGGACTCACCACGACTGCTACAGCAGATAAGCTGAACTGTCTAAGCATGGTCAGGAAATTATGCGTCCAAACCAATGATATAAGATATCATATGATATGAGGTTAGGCTGTAATGCAAGGGTTAATTGTGCGTGGAATAATGACTGGCTAAAAAGCATAAGATAAATGAGTAGGCATGCATGAAAACTGAAATACTGAGAATGCAAGACCAAGCATATAATATTTCTAAAATAATATATAAACTGAATAACTAAAATCTGAAAACTGAATAACTGGAAGTTTGTATATTGTCGTCAAGAAAACCTGAACTAAATTCTATACTGAAAACTGAACTAAGACTGTGGGAGGTATCATCTAACCGACATGCCCCATTCTGAGTTAATCGGGGTCCAACCTGTACCCCAGTTGGAAGGGTATCAATACCATGCAACAGGTACTAACACATGGCTGTGTGGATCCACTAATCTAATGTCCCGAAAAACTTAGGAGTCAGTCCTAAATTGGAAGGTGGTCCCTAAGAGAGTGTCAGTCCTAAATTGGCAGGTGATATCTCATAATACTATGCTGGCTATATGGTTCTGGAACTTAGGAACTTCTACTAAGGACCCAGTCCTAACTGGCAGGTGAGCCCCCATCACTAGGTTCACTCGATGCTAAATCCTACTCCCAACTGAACTGACATTGGTACTGAACTAAACTAAGTTTAACTAACTATTATTTCTGATAATTCTCATTCTGATCATAATAAATGAGTAAATAGGAATATTCATGGTTTAACTGTATCATACTTGAAAATCATATAAAACACGTAAGTATTGGGTATTCATAACCCACCGGCACTGAATGATCATTAAAAAATGACATTTAAACTTAAACTGTGATTTTGAATCATGGTTCAACTCAAAAACATGGTCATTCTATCAATAATGTAAAAAGTATGGACTTGTACATGGGAGTATTTTAAACTCGATAATTCAACAACATGAAGTTCACTTGGCTAAAATATGGAAACTGAAATTCAAAGCATAAGGGATTCAAAATCTTGCATGGAATCATACATAGATTGAATTGTATTTAAATTACCATGGAAGTATGAATTAAACCCATCTTAAGTAATACAAAATACAATAATGATAGAAAAATTCAAAGTTTAATTGAAAAGGGTGTTTTGGGGCTCCATGGGTGAAAGGAACCCATGGATGAACACCACACATAGCTTAAACCCTTAAGCTTGAAAGAGAAACACAATCTTGATGCTTTTCTTAAAAGTTTCTACATTGGAAAACTTAAATTCTTGGTTTTCTTGGAGAGGAGGTAATTGAATTTGATGTTCTTGGAAGATGATTAGGGTTTGTTTTTTAGAGGAAATTAGAGAATATGGGCAAATAATGCACTAACTGAAGCTTTAATTCGTGTTTTTACAAATTGGATTGAGGGGAAATGACTCAATTACCCCTCAAAAAATTAAATTTGCAACTGGAACACAGTTTAAGAGGTCACTGCGATTTGATGAGGTCTCCACTACTATAACCACCGCGATGTGCCACTATCGCGGTGAGTTGCTGGTATCAAAATCCAAAAACGACCCAATCTTATCCAAAAAATCTGAAACTTCCTCGAGACATGCTTCTTACACCCCTGAATTTGAATTAACTCAAAAAACAACATCTCGGGGTTGGGAAGACCAATTTAATAATCCTCGATGCTAAGAGGCCAAAAATAAGACTAAGTCCCCAACACTTAATGAATTTCAGGATTTAAGCCTCTTACGCATACAACTAGGAGATGAACTAAGCTAAGAATTATATGGGGTATTACAAAAACCTTCCGATAATATAGACACACACACCGGCTAGCGCAATTTCCCATGTTAGTCCTTAAACTCCACTTGTATGGCCCAGCTACACATCCCACTTTAAAGCCCAATTACAACTTTATTTACATATATACACAACCATTAATCCAATTACTTACCAAAGCCACCCCATTGGTATCGCCATACCTACCCCACTTGCAAGCGTACAATATGTCATAACCGTTGTTTGTCAACTTTGGGACTCAAACCCAAAGTCTACACAAAGACCTCAATTACATTCAACATTTAGGGACTCAAACCCATTTAGTCAATTAAACCACCAAGGCTATGATTTAAATCAATTTATGGCCATCAAGATCTTCATAAACTATTTACCATTCATCAACATTCATAGGCCAATGCCATAGTTCAAAACACAATTCATATGTGACATGATTCTTCTTATTGACATTTTCACAAAGAGGTTGAGGGCATAGCATAATCAAACCATTATTCAAGCCAAAAACCATTAAGTCTAGGGTTAAACATGACCCATTTTATTAAACCACAATTCTCATGCACCCACATGTGCAAAACTATTATTAAAACCTGTATAATCATAATTTCAAACATGAGAATATAATACTCAACATTGTGCATTCAAACCCATAACCATGGCTTTTGAAACCACCATTAATGAACCATAAACAATATTTAAAACACATGATATTTGTGAGCTAACAATGAAGGAAGAATGACATGCCTGAGTTACGAAGATTTACAGTGACATTTTGATCCTTAAGCCTCTAGATAACCACCTTGAAGAAACCCTAGCCCAATCCTCTTGAGTCATTTTTAGAGAATGTTTCAATCTTCTCAAGTATAGAGTAAAATCCAAATAAATGTTATAAGGCGTGGGGCCTTAAGGGATTAGGGTGGGAAATTTCCAAAATACTCTCAGCTTAAAAGCAGTAAAAAGAACGCAGGTGGGTACGATTGAACCCTTCAAATCGTAACCACATCATATGAGTGGTACCCTCAACTCGTCACTTGATCTGAAAGTTGGACACCATATATTTTCATGATACGAGTAGTAGCATCAAGTCATATCCTACGCAGATCATTAAAGGCTAGGCACTAGACAACATATAGTTTGGACCCTAACTCTCGTCACTTGAACATACAACTTGTATGAAGTTTTCTCATATCTAGAATAGAACATGGCCAATACAATACTGACCAACATATGACTAGGGTCTCTAAACCCATAACCATACCATACGAGTTATGGTGTGAATCGTATAGTGATCAGAAGGTTTAAGACTCAAGAAATTTTCAAGGGCCAAAGTCTGGGGTGTTTCATTCTCTCCCCTTAAGATCATTCATCCTCAAATAATAGAACAAGGCATTTCTAGAAAAATTAGACCTCACACATCATTACTCCTACCTTTAAGACAGAAAACAAAATACCAAGGAAATTTTCAATCTTTCTTTAACAAAGATAGAAAACAAAGATGTTAAGAACACGCATACCTTAAACATGAATTTTTGAAATAGGAAATAGAAACTAATACTTTTATGTCCTCTTTGGCTTCCCAAGTAGCTTCCTCGGACTTTTGGTTCTGCCATAGAACCTTCACCAAAGCCACGTTTTTTGTTTGCAACTGATGAACTTGCGGATCCAAGATCCTCACTAGGACCTCCTCATACGATAAAGAATCTAAAATACCAATGTTCTCCATGGGAACAACCAGCGAAGGATCACTCAGGCATTTTTGTAACATAGACACATGGAATACTAAATGAATGGAACTCATGCTAGAGGGAAAATGCAACTCATAAACATTACAAACCCTTCTCAAAACAACATATGGGTCAACATATCAGGAATTGAGCTTCCTCTTCTTTCCAAACTGCATTACTCCCTTTATGGGAAACACCTTCCGAAACACCCAATCTCTAACCTCAAACTCTAAATCCCTTCGCCTCACATCCGCATAGGACTTTTGGTGACTTTGGGCAGTCTTAAGCCTATCCTAAATTACCTTTACCTTTTCCACCAGGCCAAACATCTCTACTTCACTAACTTTGAACCAGCCAATAAGAGACTTACACCTCCTACTAATGATACCTCAAACGAGGCCATACCAATGCTAGAATGGTAACTATTATTATAAGAAAATTCAATCAAAGGAAAATGGTCAAACTAACTACCACCTAGTCAATCACACAAGCTCGCAGCATATCCTCCAAAGTTTGAATAGTCCTTTTCGCTTTCCCATCCAACTGCGAGTGGAAAGTCATACTAAAACTCACTTTAATCCCAAAACCGTGCTAAAAAGAGTGCCATAAATGCATTAAAAACTAAGTACCATGATCTAAAATAATTGAGATAGGCGCACCATGCAACCTTAGAACTTTCTGAAGGGACAACTTTGCATATTTATCAGCAAAATAAGTAGTCCTTGCGAGCAAGAAGTAAGCGGACTTAGTCATCCTATCCATGATAACCCAAATGGAGTCACACTGATTCCGTAACGTGGAAGGCTGATAATGAAATTCATATTATATACTTCCCATTTCCACATAGTAGTTCAATCTCTTGGAGTAGCCCATTGGGCCTCATGTGCTCCACCTTAACTTGCTGACACACCATACACTTATCCACAAAGTTGGATAGATCCCGTTTTATGTTATTCCATAAATACATACTCTTGAGATAATGATACATCTTTGTTGAACCGGGATAAACCGTATATCGAAATTCACTATCCTCTACTAAAATCCTACCTCGCAACCCATCAATGTCGGAAATACACAACCTCACTTGGTACCTCAAGATTTTATCACCAGCGATCTCGAAGTGCATCACCTTCTTCTTACCTACATCATCCTTAATTATCATCAAGAGAGGATTGACATGACCTAACCGGGGGCCTTATTGTAATGGATGTCCTAGGTCAAACCAAGACCAGAGACCATCCTCATTATCCATCTCAACCTCCAGTCGCTTGACCTAAGTTGTCTGAATTTTGAGCAGATAACAAGATAGTGTAAGCTCAATTGAAGACTCTGGATAGGATCATAATCATGGCCGGCCCAAATGATTCCAACCATCTCACACCAACCATACCAAACCATACCAAAGGCTATAAACAAAGGCATAACCAAATGAGTTCCAAAACATAATATAATTAATCAAAAATAAAATATGATGGAACAGTGAGAAATTATGTCGAATGATGTTATTCCACCAGCTTATTCCAATGCCATGGCGGACACCAATATCGATCCCGTGCATTCCAACCCATAGCAGTACCAAAAATCCCCTAACCAAAAGAGTAATAAAATTCGATTGGGACATGCCCCCAACCATGGCCAAAACCAATATCTAAAAAAAATCAAAGTGTCTAAAAATATCCATAACATGAAATAGAGCCTTCCGAAAGGATAGAATCTTACCACTTTAATCTAAATGCTGATCCCCAAGTCAATCACTATGTAGGAGGAGTAGAACGACCAATTCTTGCATAGCGTAGGTATACAACCGCTAGTAGACGGGTTAGCGGGTGAACGCTAGCATGATCTTAGTATAAGGATACAATAATTCCATTTATAAAGACAAGTAAAACCATCCATGTGTACACAACCATACACATATATATAACCTTGCCGGGAAAAGGGACCAGGTTTAGCATGTATTTAAAACCTTTACTTGGGTTGTATAGCTTTGCCGTCCTAAACCACCCACGGGCGATATGGGTTCAGCTCTCCCAACTGAAAAGGCCCCAGTGTGTGAAGCCTCATGACCAGAGAATTAAACCTAGGATGAATAGTAAATCCCCAAAATATAGTGTGACATTATGCACACGGTCACCAAGACCAACCTCAAATCAAAAAATATGAGTTTCTCATTTTGGTCCCTCGGGGACATCCACTTTCCACGACTTTGCTACATATATTGCCATTATTTCCCAATTAAAACCCTTATAAAGCAACAAACCAATCCATTTACCATTTATTAACCAAGGCCACTTAGTGGTGGTATCGTCATACCGACCATACTTGTAAGTACTATCCATAGACAACCACATGTAGGTTTAAAGAGACTTCCAAGTGCTCTTCCATTTACCATATTAAATCACTTGGGGGATTCCATGTATCCCACATGCATAACCATTTAGCTATTTACCTTTCCATGCACAGCCATTTACCTTTCTATGCATAATTCCTTTACCATGTTTTAAAACAAGTAAGAGTTTCATTAAAAGTACTCAGTGTTATGAAAACATTATTATAGGCATTTTGTCAAAACATTGGGGGCATAATATAACCAAAATCAATTACCATTAAACCATTATCATGTAATCTAATTATCCAAAACCACCATTAATGCACATAAAGTATAATTAAAATCATGGGAAAATCATAACCAACCATTTAATATCAAAACCCCCCGAATCATATTTGAAAACCAAAATCATATAATGAATAAAGTCATGAAAACATTCATAGAAACCATGCTTCTAGTTAGAATTAAAAATGAGGGAAGAGAACAAGCCTTAAACTGTAATAATGATGGAATAAATCACCAATACAAGCCCCAAATTAATCCTCTAGTTGAAACCCTAGCTTCCCTTGCCTAAAAGCTTTTGAGAGAATTATAGAGTGTTTAGAAGAGTTTTTAAGTGTTAATGAATGGAATAATAGGGTAAATAACCTCCCAAGTAAGTTAGAAATCATGGGACCTTATTAGGATAAGTAGGGAAATATTTGAACTACCCCGACTTAAGTTGCAGAAAATCCCATCCCAGTGGTAGGACTGACCCTCATTAGTCGTACCTTCAATACGATTGGTACCCTCCACTTGTATCCCAACCTCGAACTTTGGATCAAACACTATCCAGCATACGACTCATCTAACCAACTAATATTCGAAGCATACAATTTGTAGCCTTCATCCGTACCCCTGGCAGATTAAACCCAAGGAATATTTAGACACTGTCCACCATACAAGTCCTGTGTATGACTTGTACCTTGGCTTACGACTCATGGTAAGCCACTCGTACTCAGATCCAACCTAAGTAACCAACTCTAAGATTAATTTAAGGGGCTAAATGATCCGTACCCACCAATATGACTCGTATCCGTAAGTCATATCCATTTCAGAAACTAAAATCCATCCCACCAACCAACATTGGTCAGCATACGACTGGATCTTACCATCCATACCCCAACATACGACTCATACCCATGAGTCGTATTGGGTCCAGAGACCAGAATTACAGGAATTTTCTAAGGATCAAAACCCAGGGTATTATAACTAGTAGTGTTTGGCCATATGAATTTTGAATACAATTTAAAATTATATTTTAAATAAGGTAAAAATAAGTTAAACTTGTTTTACTTTTTTCATTCCAATTTTTCTCAAAAAAATCAAAAACAACTTCAACTTATACTCATAGTGAAGCACAACTCCAAATCCAATATCAACTCCAAAAAATTATGATTTTCATGACCAAACTTCAAAAAAATTATGATTGTTGTTGTTAAAAGAAGCCTTTATATGGATAAGATAGTGTTCAATGG
This sequence comes from Capsicum annuum, assembly GCF_002878395.1. Taxonomy (NCBI): domain Eukaryota; kingdom Viridiplantae; phylum Streptophyta; class Magnoliopsida; order Solanales; family Solanaceae; genus Capsicum; species Capsicum annuum. The sequence continues at coordinate 136,297,352 of NC_061117.1, forward strand.
AACTTAAAAACATGATTGAATTGGGGTCCTAGTTACATATTGGGTCAGAATGAAAGAAGGGGATTCTTGAACACCTTTCAAGAGTATCAAAATTAGGGGTGGAAAATGGACTATTTGAGTTGAGTTTAGAGGGAAAACTATAGGAATAGCCCCAAAATAAGGTGGCTTTCAAGTTTTGGCCCCAAATGAAGAAGCTTCATAAAAATAGCCTTCAGCTATTAAGTGATATATTTTCAGACAAAATAGCTCCTGACCAATGGAGTAAATTACATAAATGATCCTCACGGATAGCAACTTCATACTTATTCAGCTTTCAACTTTTAATTTTTTATTTTTTTAATTTTACTTTGATTTTTATTTTTCTTTTCTCTTTTTATTTTTTGTTTTTCTCAACCCCTTACTTTTTTTCTATTCTCCTCTCAACTTCTTTTGTTTTCTTTCCTCTTTTTTTCTTTTTAGTTTTTCTCAACCCTTATTCTTTTTTTCTTTACTCCTCAACGTCTATTTTTATAAGAAAAAAATATTTTTCTTTGATTTTTGTTTTCTCTTTTTGTTTCTATTTAAATTTTTTGGCCTTTATTTTTATTTTAACTTTTTTTAATTATTTTTTCAACCTTTATTTTTTTCCTATTCTCTCTTAACTCTATATTTTCTGTAATTTTAATTATTTTTTTTTCTTCGTTTTCTTTCTATCAAGTTACATCCCATGAGCAAGAGTTGCCACTATCACATTATAAAGGCAAGACTTATGACTTTCAAACAACAGGATACGATTCATGGACAAGAGTTGGCACTACCACATTGTAGAGGCAAGACTTATGACTTTCAAACAACAATTTATGATTCATGGCAATAGTTGACACTACCATATTCTATATTAATTTATGAGGTGTTCTATAACTCTTACCTTAGAGGCAATTAGCTCAAGGACTTTCAAACAATAAATTATGCCCCACGGGCAAGAGTTGACTCTACCACGTTATGTTTTCATTTATGAGATATTCTACAACTATTGCCTTAGAGGCAAGACTTAGCTCAAGGACTTTCAAACTACAAAATTATTCCCCATGGGCTAGAGTTGACACTATCACGTTATGTCCTCATTTATGAGATGTTCTAAAACTCTTGCCTTAGAGGTGAGACTTAGCTCAAGGACTTTCAAACTATAAATTACGTTCCACGAGTAAGATTTGACACTACCACGTTATGTCTTCATTTATGAGATATTCTACAATTCTTTTCTTAGAGGCAAGACTTAGCTCAAGGACTTTTAAACAACAAATTATGCCCCATGGGCAAGATTTTACACTACCACGTTATGTCTTTATTTATGAGATGTTCTATAATTCTTTCCTAAAGAATGACTTATTCCAAAAAAATTCAAACAAGATACATACATTGGGCAAGAGTCAGCACTAACACATTGTGTTTTCTAGTTATGAAATGCTCTATAACTCTTATCTTAGAGGTAAGACCCAAACTAAGAACCATCAAACAACAAGTTATGCTCCATAGGCAAGAGTTGACACCACCACATTGTGTATTGATTTATGAGATGTTTTATAACTCTTTCTTTAGAGGCAAGATTTAGACCAAGGGCTTTAATGTAACAAGTTGTGGCCCATAGGAAAGAGTTAATATTACCAAATTGTGCTTTGATTTATAAGATATTCTATAACTCTTGCCTTAGAGTTAAGACTTAACTCAAGTACTTTCACACAATAAGTTACGCCCCATGGGTAAGATTGACATTATCACATTATGTTTTGATTTATGAGATGTTCTATAACTCTTGCCTTAGAGGCAAGACTTAGCCTAAGGACTGTTAAACAATAAGTTGTGCCCCATGGGTAAGAGTTGACACTACCACATTATGTCTTAATTTATGTGATGCTCTATTAGTCTTGCCTCTAAGACAAGACTTATCCAAGCACCTCCCAAAAGAACAAGTTACGCCCAATTGACAAGTAGTGACACTACCACATTGTTTATTGATTTTTTAGATGCTCTATAACTCTTGCCTTAGAAGTAAGACTTAACTCAAGAATTTTAAAACAATAAGTTATACTCCATAAGCAAGACTTGAAACTAGCACATTGTGCCTTGATTTATGAGTAGTTTTATAATTTTTGTTTTAGAGATAAAACTTATCCCAAAACTTCCTAACAATAATTCATGCCCTTAAATTTATTTTGATGTCAAAAAAAAGAAGATCCCTTTGTGGATTATCCAATTTTTTATTTAGTACCAAAATATAATAGAAGTTGAGAAAAAAGAAAAAAGAGAACAAACAAAATAGAGAAATAAAAAAAAAGATATTGAGAAAAAAAATAAGAAAAAAATAAGGTTAAGAAAAAAGCAAAGAATTAAAAAAATTGATAAAAACAAAAATGAGAGAAAAAAAATAAAAATAAAGTTTGATAAAAATGAGAAAAAAAAAAGAGATTATAAAAACTAAAAATAAAAGAAAAATAAAGGTTGAGACAAATGAACTAAAACATGAAAATAAAAATAAAGGAAGAATAAAAAAGTAAAAATAATAAAAATAAAAATAGAATTTGAGAAACAAATGAATATGGAAAGTTTAAAAATATTTGAGGTGTAGAGGGGCAAAAATGTACTTGTACTATACTTAAAAGAAAGGAAGACTAGTCTTTAAAGAATTTTCTTATGAAGGTCAAAAATCCAAAGTCACCCACTATTAGAGCTATACCATATAATTTCCTAGAGTTTGGATGGGTCAAGATAGGACAAAACAACAGTTGGGTCATTGTCCAACCCTACCCAAGTGTATTTGGGTTAAGATGGGTTGGGTCAAATAGGCTAAACAATGGGTATAAATCCAATCGGCCCAACTTAGATCCAACTTTTATGCATCGTTTCAAAAATATGAATAAGTAATTTTCATAATTATTTGTTAATCAAATTAATTAAATAGGCTAAAATAATATACTTTCTATGATTTACAATTACATTAATATGATTAAACAAAATAGTTTGATAAAAATTGTAACTTTTTTCTTTTCAAAAAGTGTAATACATACACAATGATACTTATTTGCTTTTAATATTACAAAAATTTTGCAACCTGTACTTCAGAAATTGAGATTATCTTTTACGGGAACACACATCAAAATTAACACTGTACCTATTCATCTTTGTAAATCTAGCTATCAAAAATCACTTATTCAAGAAAAAAAATATATATTTTGATAGAATTAAAATAGAAATGTAATATACTATAATATATTCTCCAAGCAATTAAAACAAATGCAAGCACAGATACTTGGACTGACTTGAAAATATTTGTGAAGTCAAAAGAATATTTAGAGAGGTGAGAAAAAAAATTTGAGGCTGAAATGGGTTTCGTTTGGGTTGTCTCATGGGTCATGATGAGTTATTATATGGGAAAAGGATATGTGCTGACCATTTTGAAAAGAAATGGCCAGCCCATGTAAAAGTTGAATAATTTGAGCCAGTCGGTCCAATTTAATTCCGGTTTTTAGCCATTTGACCCGTCAGTCGCATGCGGTCTCTATGCCCAATTGATACACTTTTATATACCGCATTGATACAATTTTATACAATTATTGTATAAAATATGTATTTGTATTTGGTATCAAAGATTCATGTATTTGACATCAAATATTGTATTTGATTGATAAAAAGAAGAGCACCAATTACAATGTTATAAAATCATATTTGATTGTTAGAAAAACTAAACCAATTAGAAGTGTGGGGTTAAAACAAAACTCATTACTTTTCTGAGTTTATTGTGTTAAAAAAATGCAAATGTTATGTCTAAAGTTTTTGTCTAGCATTAATTTTTTTCCTTCCAAAAATATATTATTGTATTGATGCATTTATGTTTTACTTGCATTTCACTATTTTTATTCTCCCTCCATAAAGTCAAAAATTGTGTGTTGGCTACGAGGTTCGTTGGACGAAATCAATGCATCCTCTGAATCAGAAATGGGCTTATACTATCTACTTAGCATTTAAAGGAAAAAGGATGAAGATAGTCGCAAAAAAAGGCCTAAACGGCTATATTTTGGAATTTAAAAATCAATGGTCATTCGGACGAAATTATTTTAGTCGAGTGGCTATTCCTGTCCTTTCCCCTTATTATATTAGATGGGAATGTTTAGGTTTGTATCCAAATCAGAGCATTTATAAAAGGAAAAGGTACATGGGCTGGCCATTTTAAAAAAAATGACCCACAATTTGAAAATGTGGACAATTATAGTCAGTCGGTCCAATTTAATTCCCTTTTTTGGCCATTTGTCCCAATTGGGCACATGCAGTCTCTATACTCAATTGATATACTTTTATACCACATTGATACACTTTTATACTATATTGATACACTTTTAAAAAAGAGAAAGAAAATTCTATGCAAGCACATGCAATCCCCTATACCCAATTGATACTCTTTTATACCATATTAATACACTTTTATACTACATTGATACACTTGCAGTGTACATATACTCAATTGATACTCTCTTAACTAGATTGATACATTTTTAGAATGCATGTAGAAATTATATAGAGTAGTATAAAATATGTATATAAATAATAATTTTAGTTAAAAATTGTATAGAATGTGTAAAAAAATGCTATAATTATTATATAAAATATGTATATATATATAAACTTTATCATTATTATATATAAATATATATCTTTAATAATTGTATTTTATTAAAAGTATATGATATTGTATTTTATTGTATAAATAAGTAAAACTAAACAAAATAAATAGTATGTTATTTTAATAATATTAGTGAATGCAAAATAATCTGAAAAAAAAAGTAATTACTCGATTGTTTAAAACGGATAAAAAAGAGTAGAATTTTAAAAAAGAAAAGGAGCGAAAAAAAAGCAGCAACAAAAATTTAAAAAAAAAAACAAAAGAAAAAGGGAGGCAAGAACGTGACCTACAAAAATGAAACCAGTGAATATCTAAACAATGTCCACCAAAAGAAGGCTAGAAACTAAGGTACCTATTTCTTGGCCATTCGATTGGAATTACTTTCCACCAAGTGGTTATTTACCGGGTTTTTAAATTTAGATGCTAGTTTTGTGGAATTATTTTATTTCTAGATGTTATTTTTGTCCTTTCCCCTTTATAAAATACTTTTAGCGTAATCATTAAATTTTGAATGGGTTGCAAGGGTTCAAATGAATTTGGATCGATTTGGCCACCTCTATACATAATGATGTATATTTAAGCAGCGTGTGGGAGGAAACATCTTGATTTTTTTCTTATTGGTTGAGAGAAAGGGACCACAATACCATAAGTAGTCACAGTTGGCAGCACCTATACAACTGTGAACAACTATAAAAGTTGACGCATACAATAATGCCCCAAATTTTTGGTCCTTAAAAATGTTCTAAGCTTTCTTCCCTGGCAATGAATCACCTGACAAGTTGTAGGGTATCTTGAAGGGTCAGATAACCTTAGTCGTAAGGTGTCCAGTGAATGGTATTTGAGTTTTTATCTTTGGTACGACTTGAGGTTATGAATCATAAAGATTCATTATGAGTCATTGGGATGGAATTGTAACCGAATTAGAAATTAAGTGGCTAAATTTTGTTCTGAGTACGAGTGTCTCACTATGAGTCGTAAGGACTTATTACGAGTCGTTGGTGTGAATTGTAGGATGCCCAATATTTACCCAATTGAGGTCTGTGTTGACTATGATTGAACCCTATGAGTCGTAGGGTCCCATTACGAGTGATACCAGTTGAGTCGTAGGGTCAACAGTTTATAGGGGTCCTAGAGACTGTCTTCGTTATGACCCATGGTGACGAGTCATAAGGAGTTGGTACGAGTCATTGGTTGACCCATAGTCAAAGGGCGACACTTTTTTAACTTTTAAGTTAAGGGCATTCTAGATATTTCCCCTCTTACCCAAATTAAAATACATATTTTATAACCCCTTCAGAGTGTCATTATCACTCAAAAACAAATCATGTAACTTCTCAAACACTCCAAAAGGCTCTCTAAATTCTATCAAGCAAGTCAAGCTAGGGTTTCATCAAGTTGGTCATCGAAGGGCTCGATTTCTCTCCAAATTTCTTGGTGTTTAAGGCATGTTACTCTTCCCTCATTATCAATTTTTTAAAGGCATATGTTTAGAGTATTGTTCATGAGATTCTTATGATGGTTTTGAAATAAAGATTAGGGGTTTAGAATGCTTGTTGTACAATACAATATTTTTCCATAGTTTATGTGATTATTCATGCTTTAATTATGATTTTGAACTTATGGGTGCATAGGTATGGTGAATGAATGAGGGAATTGTGATTTTTCCAAACTTGTGATTTTTCAAGTGGTTATGACCTCAACCCCATATTGTAAAATTGGTTTTTAATTATGAGAAGTGTGAAAATTTGTAAATTTGAACTATTCTTAAACTGTTGCATTATGATGTTGAATTGAACCTTATGGATTTGAGTTTTCATAAACTATTGCATAACTAAGCCATGGGGGTTTTGAATTTCTCCAAGTGATGTAATTGTTTTGGCATATTGTTATTACCTTGTAAGTGTAGTTGGTATGATAATACCAACAATATATGCTTAAATGTGAAAGACGGTTCAATGAATGGGAATGTATGATACTTATTTTGATTGGTCTTTAATTAGGTTTGTGTAGCTGAGTCATAAAAGTGGAGGCCCGAGTGACCGATACTTGAAACCGTGTTTGCCGACACAATAGTCAAAGTGACCAATTAGGTTCGAGTCCCCTTCATTTTTATTTCTTGATTAGGGAGGTTCGAGTCCCTCATAAATCATTACATAATCGAGTGCTTAAGTCACCTTAGTATATTATTGGGAGGTTAGAGTCTCCTGTGCATATATATGAGATTATTCTCTAGTTCATGCGGCTACACACACTAGGGCCCGACCAGAGAGTGAAAGCTAGAGCCCATATAGTCCGTGGGTACATGTTATGATGGTTGACTTACACAATCCAGGCTAAATTTTTAAAGCACATGTTAAACCTTGTTCCTTATCCCGATATATGATATATATATATATACATATATATATATATATATGTTTATGCATTTGATTATGCACATTGGATTTTGAATTATTTTGAACTGTTAATTATGTCATTATGTTATCCTTATCCCCGAGTTACATGCTAGCGTTCACCCTGCTAATCATCTTTGAATGTTGTATCCCCACGCGATGTAGAAATTAGCCATATTTCTACTTCTCCTTCTCAGTGATTAGGATTTGATATCAGCTCGTGAGTTAACATTGAAGTGGTTAGCTTCCATACATCGGGAGACTATATTTCATGTTTTGGTCTCTTATGTCTCAAAATTTTTAGACTTATTTTGGCTATAGTCGGGGCATGTCCTTAAACTTTATTGATATTCCATTTTGGTTCTTTATTTAGAAGGCGTTATTTGGACTACTGTGGTTATTGGGCCGTGTCAGTTGATTTTTTGGCCGATCGTGGGTCAGTGGTTATGGACTTATTTTGAATTTTTTTAAGATGGTTGCATGCTATCCGTTATATATTTGGAATTTATCCGACATTGGTGTGTGTTGTGATTGGTTTGGTTCGATGCAGGGGGTGATCTCCAGTCCACGCGGGACTTAAGATACCCATCATTGCAAGACCCTAGTTCAGATCATGACAAAGAGGGTATCAGAGCCAGTTTGGTGTCATTGGGTGTCCAATAAAGTCGTGTCAAGTAGAGTCTTGTTTATGGGTGTGTAGAGCGCCACACTTATAAGAGAGAGGCTTCGAGGCATTTAGAAATTTTTTTTCCTTTTGTTCTATTTCAAGCTATAGAGTCTAAGGTCTTGAATCTTTTATAATTCTCGTGTGTTTTCTATTTTGATCATATCTCCCAGAAAATCTGATGTCCGCGGCAATTCTTTAGTCCCATCTGAGGACAATGTGGACGGAGCTCATCCAACTTCAGGAGTTCAGACCCAATCGATGTTTGCTGCTTTTGATTGCCCTAAGGGAGCTCCACCGGTTCCCCTATCACTCCTCAGGAACCTTGAGCTAGTGTGTCTAATGTTGAGTTTCGCCAGTTGATTCATTTGCTTTCCCAGTTGGTGGCCTCCCAGACTAAGCTTGTTGCTTCTGTTTCTCCAGCATCTGAGGCCACTAGGGTTGGCCGATTTATGAGGTTGAGTCTTCCTATTTTCACTGGCTCTAAAGTTGAAGAAGATCCTCAAATCTTTAAAGATGAGATAGAAAAGATCTTCCATGTGATACATGCTACTAGTATGAAGGGTGTAAGAGTTCCCAACCTATCACTTAAAGGATGTAGCATACCATTGGTATAAGGAGTGGACCAGTCCAGGGGAGATGATGTTGAGTCCTATTTGTGGGATGATTTCTTTAGTTCTTTCCTTAATCATTTCTTTCTTTAGGATTTGAGGAAAGCAAAAGTCGAGGAGTTTGTGAATTTGAAGCAAAGTAGGATGTCTATAAAGGAGTATACCTTGAAGTTTCATTAGTTGTCGCGTTATCCTTCTGAATTGGAGTCTAGCATGAGGGCTAGAATAAGGAATTTTACATTTGGTTTGTCCTATGAGTTGATTTTTAAGAGAAAAGCTACCATATTGAACAAGGATATGGATATTTCTAGACTTATGGTGTATATGCAATAAGTAGTGGAAGAAAATAAAAAGCAAGCAGAGATGAGTGAAAGGCAGAATAAGAAATTTTGCTATTTAGATCAAGGTAAAAGTCAGCAGCAGAGTGGTAGAGACGACAGAAAGTGGTCTAAGAAGAAGTAGGGCAATTCTGGTTCCTACTCTATGGCTAGTGCTCCTTATTCGAAGCAGTGAGGTGACCGTCATTCTCAGTATGATAGTAGGTTTAGAGCACCAGGAGCCCAGTCACAGGATAGAGGGGCTTAGTATGCTCCTTCATATCCTCTTTGTAGATTTTGTGGTTAGATGCATCATGGTTTTTGTGAGGAATTGAGGAATAAGTGCTTTAAATATGGTCAGACTAGTCATACGCAAAGGGATTGTCCATCTAAGGTTGCTTCTGAGGCGAATAAGATTCTTGTTACAACTTTATCCACTCCCGCACCAAAGGATGCTACTTTTGCTTCTGGCTTTGGTACCGGTCAGAACCATCTATATGCTCTTGCCACTCGCCAGGATTCTGAGGCATCCCCTACTATTGTTACAAGTGGCTTAACTCTTTTCTCATAATGTATATTGTCTACTTGATACCAAGTGTACTCTTTTTTATGTGGCCCCTTATGTGGCTATTCATTTTCGCTTTAATCCTGAGTTCATTCCTCCTTATGTGGCTATTTATTTTGGCCTTGATCTTGAGTTCATTACGGATCCTTTTTCTGTGTCCACCCTGATGGATGACTCTATTATGGCTAGAAGGGTCTATAGGGGTTGTGTCATGTTGGTTTATGGTTGAGAGACCTTAGTGGATCTGATAGAGTTAGACATGTTAGACTTTGATGTGATTTTGGAGATGGATTGATTGCATTCATTTTATGTTTCTCTTGATTGTCAAACCCGAAGGATGAGTTTCTATTTCCCAAACAAGACGGTAATCGAATGGGAAAGTATTTCCCCAGTTCCTAAGGTAAGGTTCATCTCGTATCTTAGAGCCCAAAAATTGGTTTCAAATGGGTGCCTCTATCACTTAGTGCATGGTAAGGTTTCTAGAGCCGAAGGTCCTTCTTTCTAGTCTGTCCCTATGGTCTGTGAATTTTCCAAGGTATTTCCTGATGATCTTCCTGGTGTACCTCCCAATAGGGAAATTGATTTTGGGATTGATCTTCTTCCAAACACTCGTCCTATTTCTATCCCTCCTTAAAGGATGGCTCTAGCTTAGTTGAAGGAACTAAAGGAGTAGTTGAAAGATCTTCTTGAAAAGGGTTTTATCTGCCCTAGTGTGTATCCATGGGGGTCCCAGTTCTCTTCGTGCATAAAAAGAATGGTTCCCTTGGAATATGTATTGATTACTGCCAATTAAATAAAATAACCGTGAAGAATAAGTATTCACTTTCAAGGATTGATGATCTCTTTGATCAGCTTTAGGGTGCCAAGTTCTTTTCCAAAATTGGTCTTCGGTCTGGGTACCATAATTTGAAGATTAGGGAGGCGAATATCCCTAAGACTACCTTTTGAATACGGTATGATCACTTTGAGTTTTTGGTGTTGTCTTTTGGCTTGAACAATTCCCCGACATCACTTATGAATCTTATGAAGTGAGTTTTTCTTCAGTCCTTGGATTCATTAGTGATTGTCTTTATTGATGATATTTTGGTGTATTCAATGAGTGCGGCGGATCATGCGGATCACCTCTACCTTGTGTTGTAGACCCCAAAGGATCAACATTTGTATGCAAAGTTTTCTAACTGCAAGTTCTGGTTGAATATTGATGTGTCATAAGAACACGACACTTTTAATGCTTAAAACTAGGAATTTATGCATGTACTTATATTTTTTAGTGGATATGATGTACTTTTGTGTTCATTACAGATAAAACAGGTCTACAAGAGTTTTGGTAAGAAAATGGAAGAAAAAGACCTAAAAAAAACAAGTGGCAACAAGGCACGAGTTTCCTCACGAGTCGTCAGCTTATCAAACGACTCGGAGGCTGACTTGTATGAAAAATAGAAACCAAAAAGCATAAGAAAAAACAAAGTGTTGAGAAGATACGATTCGAGCATCCGAGTGGTAAACAAGGATACGAGCCGTATGAACAAATTGTAAGCATAATAGAATCTAAAGCTACCATCCAAAGTTAAAGTCTCAAAAGTATACGAGTTGGATGTCTGAGTATGACTCGTATAGGGAAACCGTAAGGAGACCAATGTTCAAAGCTTGGAAATAAAGAAGTCCTAGGTGGATACAAATGAAGGCCACGAGTCGTATGGTCAAGGTACCACTCGTACGCATAAGTCGTACGAGTGGATGAACGAGTCGTACCATGAGCCGACTTAATTTTTCCTTTTCCATTTTTATAATGATTTCTAAGTGTTTTTAAGATATTATAAATACCTTAGGGTTTCTCCTTTATTTGGTTCCACACTTTTATATTCTTAAACATCATTTTACATACGTTTGTTTGATGCTTGAGATTTTGGGTTACTATTCAATAGTAGATTCCGGATTTTTTTCTTCTAATTATTGTGCTAGTAATTACACGCTTTATTTATTGATTATCATAGGTTATTGCATGAACATGAGCAGTTAAATTCCCTGACTAGGGTTGTGGGAACCCTGGTGGATTAACTACACAAGGGAAGTGGGAGATTCATCTATTCTAAAGTAAACTACACGTATCTTAATCTTCTTCATCATAATTGACCTCAGAGTTACTACAGAAGCTTGGGGATATCCTGTATACGTAAACCTCCTAACAAGGGAGTTTATGATTGGAAAATAGGATTAAGACATTAATTTGATATTCACTTCCATCATTATTATTCTGTCATCTCATCTAATAAACTTGAGACTCAAAAGGTGAGATTTGAACTGAAGTCATAGACAAGGAGCAATAAGGCAATGCCCTGAGACTCATGAGGTAAAGGGTGAGGTTTATCAACGTATTCACAAAACTATTAATAATACATAACTTGTCGACTTTACATGCAAGAGCAGCAGAATAGATGGGTTGATCACGAGAATTTTGTGGAGTGAAGACGTTAGGGGGAACACAGTCCTGGCATTTGTCTTTTATTGAGTACAACTCAAAGCACTCAAGTTCGATTACTACTTACTGATTAATTCCAAAATCCCCATTTACTTTTTTGCACTGCTCGTGAATTACATCAAGTAAAGAAACTATTCAGCATCTTCCTTATGGGTTAAACCCCAACCTAGTGGGGTTACTATATTTGTTATCGATGGCAACATACTTCTTTGGAGGTTAGTTTTGAGTGACAGCAAATTTTGGTGTTGTTGCTAGGGAAACGGCGTAATTGTTGAGTGAATTTAGTAAAGTTTACAAGTTTTCTTTTCTATTTATTTAGTGTACGTCGGTTTTTGTCAAACACTAGGAGAAGAGGCAATTCCTTACTCTCTTTTGATCCAGATCCAGAAGGAATTCATCAAACACCATGAAGAATGGCAGAACAAGTTCATGATGGTGTTCCTGCTGGGGTTCTAGACCCTCCACCTGTTGATCCAAATATGGCACTCCCAAGTACCACACTTGATTAATAGAATGTTGTAGATTTATAAATGCAACAAATTTTATAGCAAGAGAGACGAGAAGCTGAAGAGGCTCGATTAGCTGAAGAGGCTTGGCGAGCTCAGAATAGAGAACTAGTCAGACCAAGACAAGTGGGTGAGCATCATGATAGAGTTTAGAGAGGTAGAGTTCCAGTGATCCCTGCATATCAGCCTCTGCAACCATATAAGGAAGACGATGAGGATATGGGATATATTAAATCGGCTGAGATCAGAGCAATCTTTTCTCTACCTTTACCCCCCATGTGAAGTTTGACATTACTAGTGTTATGATCCAATTGTCAAACTTAAAAGGTGTGATTTTTGGGGCGGCAACTGATGATGGAAATCTACCTCTTGATAACTTTACTGGGATGTGCATATCGTATACTATTCTGGGGGTAGACTAAGAAGCTTTGAGATTGAGGTTGTTCCCATTTTTGCTGATTGGAGAAGCATCACTATGGTTAGGAGAACTTTCAAGAGGTTTAATCACTTCTTGGCATGAGTTACGGCAACAGTTTCTTAATAGATTTTTCCCTTCTACAAGGATGCTACAGTTAAAAGATGAAGTTTATAACTTCAAATAATTACCTATAGAATCCTTGTATGAAGCGTGATTTAGATTCAAGAAGAAGCTAAGCATGGTACCTAATCACAGTATCAGAGCATCAAATTTGTTGGAAAACTTTTATAGATCACTGAATATTTGTTTGAGAACAATGGTAGATACTATTCAGGAGGTGCATTTATGCGTCTTCCATAGGATTATGCATAAGAGATGCTAGATGATATTTTAGTGACCAATAGAGGATGACATACGAGAGATGTTGAACATGGTGTAGGTGCATATGCTATTGGAGCAGCTGGTGATTCTGGAATGAATATGACTTGGTAGAGCAAGAGGTTGCTAAACTTTGGACAGATATTGGGATTTTTAATAAGGAATTTGCAACATTGGGTGATGAGAAAGTAAATATAGTTGAGGCTCAAGAATCTACCTCTAAAACTTTTGAGATTGAATCTGAAGAGTAAGCGAAGTATCTTGATAGTAGGTTGGCGGATTTTCAAGCCTAAGGGTAAGGGAATCAAGGTTGTAACTCTTATAATGACAGATACATAGATAGAAGTAAAGAGAGAGATGGTATTAGCAATGGAAATATGACTATAAAGACAAGAGTGACAAATACGTTCCACCAGGCAGCCGTGATTCAGAATCTTGAATGAACGCAATGTTGTCAAAACTGGTCAGAGGGCAAGAGAGTTGTCTTAAGGATATTAGGGCGGATCTGTCTGGGCTGAATTAGATAGTTGAGTCACATGCTATGGCAATCAAGTAACTGGAGTAGCAGTATGGCTAGATTTCGGCCATATTAAATCAAAGGCAACTTGGCACTCTTCCTAGTAATACAGTTGTAAATCAAAAGAATGATGGTCACTGTCATGCCATTACCATTCGGAGTGGTAAAACCACTGTAGATCCACTTGTATCCGTTATGGATGAGCAAAAGAATAATGATAACCCTGTTGATGTAGGAACCAATAGCAAGCAATATAAAGGAAAAGATGAGGCTGCGGAGCCCTTTCTGAAACCCATTTTGAGACCTCTCCTTTTGTTTTTTGAAAGGCTTAAAAAGAAATAAAAATATGGTAAGTATCAGAAGTTTTTATCAATGCTAAATGAACAATCAGTCAATATCCTACTTGTAGAGGCATTAGAGAAAATGCCAGGTTATGCGAAATTCATGAAAGAATCACCGAGAAAAGGTCAGTCAATTATGAGCCAGTTGACAATATTCATCATTACAGTGTTGTAGTTACTAGATTATTGGTAGAGGTGAAGGGGGATCCTGGTGCATTCACAGTACCATGCACCATTAGATCTTTTAAGTTCGCTCGTACACTATATGATTTGGGTGCTAGCATCAACCTCATATCACTTGCAGTGTTTAAACAGTTGGGGTTAGGAGCATCTAAAACAACCACTGTGATATTAGTAATGGCCGATAGAATAGTGAAAAATTCAGTTGGTATTTTATATGACGTATTATTGAAGGTGGCTTCTTTCATCTTTTTTGTGGATTTTGTGATATTGGACTGCAAAGTGGATTTTTAAGTCCCAATTATTCTGTGAAGACCATTCTTTGCTACAGGAAGGACGTTAATTAATTTGAAGCTAGGTTATATTATGTTGAGACTCTATGATGAACAGGTGATACTCAATGTATGCAAACCCATAAAGTAGTCTGATGAGTTTGGGGTGGTATCCATGATTGATGTGTATGTGATGAAGCAAATTTATTAGATGATATCGATTCAGTTACTCTTTAGGATGATGGTTCTGATGTTATTGTTCCTATTGATGAAAGGTTAGGTGTTGAAGTGCTAGAAACAGTGATCATGAACTTTGATAGTTATGTATTGAGGGCTATGATGAGATAGTATATGCTCTATATTGTAGTGGTTCTTATACTTATGCACCAAAGAATCTTGATTTAGATTTGATGAATAGAACTACTCCACCTGCTCATCCATCCATTGAAGATCCACCGGTCTTAGAGTTGAAGGCTATTCCTTCTCATCTGCGATATGCATTTTTGGAAGACAACAACACTTTATTAGTTATCATTGTAGCTGACTTGGGTGATACAGAAGTAGAAGCTTTGTTATCAGTACTACAGAGATTTAAGAGGACCATAGGTTGATCCATTGCAGATCATTTATCTAGGCTTGGGGAGGAACCTATGCAGAATATTGAAGATGGGATAGAGATTGATGAATATTTTCCAGATGAGCAGATATTAGCAGCTTTCCAAGATCTAATTCCATAATTTGTAGACTATGCAAATTATCTGGCAAGTGATCTAATTCCAGAAGATCTTTTCTTTCAACAAAGAAAGAAATTTATGCATAGGTAAGGAAATTTTTCTGGGATTAGACTTATTTATTTAGAATTTGTATGGATAGGATTATTCGTAGATGCATACCTGAGGTGGAGATGATAAGTATACTTAAGGCTTGTCATTCCTTGCCAGTTAGGGGTCATCATAGAGTAACCCGCACAGCCCACAAAATCTTGCAAAATGGGTATTATTGGCCAACAATCTACAAAGATGGACATGATTTTGCTTCTGTTTATGATCAATGTCAACGACAAGGTAATACCTCTAGACGCCATGAACTTTCTATGACTCTTATTTTAGAATTAAAATTGTTTAACGTATGAGGTATAGATTTCATAGGACCCTTCGTGAGTTCGTTTGGAATGAAGTATATACTTATGGTGTTGGATTATGTTTCAAAATAGGTAGAAGTAGTAGAACTCACCAATAATAAAGTATGTAGTGTCACTGCATTCTTCAAAAAGCATATTTTTTCTAGATTTGGCACCCCACGTGCTATTATTAGTGATGGTGGGTCACATTTTTGTAATCGTCTATTCAAAAGTCTGCTTGAGAAGTATGGAGTGAAACACAAGGTGGCAATACCTTGTAATCCGTAGACTAGTGGATAAGTTGAGGTATCCAATAGAGAAATTAAGTCCATCTTGGCAAAGACAATGAATGCCAATTGTACTGATTGGTCGCAAAAATTTGATGATGCATTGTGGTATTACCAAATACCATTCAAGACCCTAATTGGTGCTTTACCTTATCAGCTAGTGTATGGAAAGGATTTTCACTTTCCAATTGAGCTTGAACATAATTCATTGTGGGCCTTCAAAAATCTAAATTTTGAATAGCAAGATGGAGCCAAGTCAAGAATGAATAGTATAAATGAGTTGGATGAATTCCAACTCTAGGCATATGAAAGTTCTGTACTTTACAAGGAAAAGATGAAGCTACATCATGATCTCAAAATTGATAAAAGAATCTTCAAAAAAGGTGACCAGGTATTGCTCTACAATTCAAAACTTTGCTTATTTCTAGGTAAGTGAAAGTCTAGATAGTAAGGTCCCTTTACTATGTTAAGCGTGCTTATATATAATGCTTTGGAATTGAAGTTGGATGGTGAAGCCCCGTTAAAGATAAATGGGCAGAGAGTCAAGCACTATATGGGTAACACTAAGGAAATAAATGTCATTTTTGAGATATACCTTGGTGAAGGCTAGGTAACCAAGGTAATTACGTCATGCTGCGAGGTTAAATAAATCATTGCATGAGAAGAAACCAATGAGGCTAGCTGGTGATATCTGAGTACCCAACTTAGCCACGTTGTGATGCAATATTAAATCAAGCGTTGTGTGGGAGGAAGCCCACATTGTTGTACTTATTTATAGGATAATATCTTTGTTCAGTGTGCATGACTAAAGATTGTAGAAAATATCTAGAAAATTCCAAGAAGTTTGGTCATATAGACTCTTTAAAAGTCATATCTAGACAGTATGACTCATGAGTAGGATTCATAAGGACCTGGAAGAAAATTTAGAATTAGGTAAAATTTTCTAGAATGGATACGATTCTCAGAACAAGTTGTACCCTCAACGTACAACTCGTCATATTGAGTCGTATCCACTTTAGAACCCAGGTAAGGTTCCAGGCTAATTCGAGTTGAATAAATGAGTTGTAATCCTGGGTACGAGTCATACACACAAGTCATACCCAAGCATACCAGTTTAGGGTCGCGAGTCAACCTGTCTCAGCACTTGATTTTAAATAATAAGAGAGGGAACCCATTGGGTACCCGATACCCAAAATTAAAACCACCTCCATTGTTGATGAAAATTTAAGCTTCCAACTCACGAAATCAATCAACAACACTCTACATTAACTACCATCTTGCTCGAATTCTCCACTTTGTACGAATTTAAGCACAAATTTGGGGAAGAACAAGTTAAACCTCGAGTAACCTAATTTCTCAATCATTTAAGTAAGTTTCAAACTCAAACTCCTTGTATTTCAAGATGATATTGTTAATGCATGGTATGGTAAACTTTCTTTGTATTCATTTTACATGTAGGTTATATTTTGATACTATAGTTCATGAGTTTAGGTTAAAAATAAGAATTGGGGGTGAATGCGGTTTTGAGTGTTGATATTATGAGTTGTTGGGACTAGAATTAGGTAATATTATTGCATAAAGTTGAGGGTAGATTGAGAATTTTGAATTTGAGTCAACTTGAAAGTTGAACTCCTATATTGCAGTGGATACGAGACTCCTTACAACTCATACCCACTAGTAACGGGGTCGTAATAAAATTCATACCCACTATCAACATAGAAGCTTAACTAAGTTTTAATTTTGATATTGGTACGACTCACCTAAACGAGTCGTACCCAACCTATACGACTTGTACACTATAGTCGTACTTACCTGGGAGGATTTATATTTTTGAATTATGTTTTAGTCTTTCTTATGAATGTTGTTAATTCGTCATACCTTAGCTTATGACTCATTAGAAGGAATCGTAAGCAGACCAGTGAACACCCATGAATACACTGGGTATTATACGACTCGGTCATATGAGTCGTACCTAGTTGATACGACTAGTACCCCCCTCTCGTACCCTAAACAAAATTGGAACACTAAAATTTAATTTCTTATGTTTTCTTTTTTTTCTTTATTTACTTACTAATAAAGGTGAACTTGCAAGTATAATGGCTCCAAAAACGCATCTTTATCCAAACAAGTGCCTAAAAAGGTAACCAAAAAGGCAAAATCTTCCAGTTTTGAGGCTACTGAGTCATCCAGTAGTAGCGGTATTATACGACTGTGCACAAAAGAGAAAGGTTGACCCAAAGGTATAAAAGGGAGCCAAGGGAAAGAAGATAGAAGCTTCACAGAACACACCTCCATATGGTTCAAGGAGAAAGAACCCAACTATTTACCCTCCTCATACACCTCCACCTTCAGATGCCAAAGATAATTCTGAATCTAGTTCTGAGGAAGAAAGATCAAAACGGGTTGTTGAGGAAAAAGTTGACGTACCTCTAGTTTCTAAAAAGGACCCCCCACTAGTCATCACCACTGCTCTAGTTCCCATCATTGAATATTGGGGGTACCCCACTATGCAAGAGGCATATAATGATGGCCTAAGTAGACTCTGTAATAGGAAAATTAAATGGGTTTTATAACTGGGGAGGAGGTTATTAACTATTGGGATAACGGATTTACCCAGGTTCAAGGACCACTTCAAATAATATGGTTTTTAGTGGGTGACAAGAGCGCTCAAAAAGTACAGTGATGTGCTAGTAAGAAAATTTTATGTTGTGTACAAGGGCGAATTAAAAAGTCAGTATCCACAAGGTAAACTGTGGAAAGGTGGTGATCATGTCTCGGTACTAACTATTCAGGGAGTGTGGCTATACAGTTATTATTGTACTATTGAAAAATTCTTGAATGGACCAGAGTATCAGCCTTCGGTCAACATGGGGGAGATAGACTATCATTTGGACGAGATGAGCAAAACTACCCAAAAATAAATGGGTTCAGAGGATAAGATGGGTTTCTGTAGGTGGATTACTAAGAGAATAGCATCGAACAGTGAGAATTCAATGTGGGTTGTAGGAGGCCCCAGAGTGGTCTCCCAGAAAATTAAAAAGAATACCCTCACGTTTGAGTCCAAGGCATGGTTGATATTATCCTGACACAGGCTTTGCCTCACCATAGGAGATAATGTGTTGAGCCTACTTTGGGCTGCTTTGATAGCCGTATACGAGTTTGGTATGGGATATTTTCTAGCTTAAGTGTTGAGAGGCTGATCTGTAGGAGGTGTGAAGTCATTAATGACATACCCATGTATGATTACGCAGCTTTGTTTGGCTGCAGGAGTATAGGAGATCCCAGGGTTGGATGAGGTGATCAAGGTTACCAATACTACCGACCTTGGGTTGATCTGAGATGCAGTAAACCCAATGTCCAGACAGGCTAGAAGAGTGGTGGATATTCTATCTGATATATTTCGACAGGGAAATTAGGCTGAGACTGTTGAGACTGCGAAGGCAAATAGACAGACAGAGACTATGCAGATTGATGCAGTGGGGACTTGTAGTGATCCTCCTCCGGTACAACTTGTAACACCCCGCCCAAGAGGTATGCTTTCTGTACTTATTATGCTTTTCCAGGACATATTGACCGAGGCCATGACTAGACAGAGTACATTAGAGGTCAAGGTCCACTACATGGAAGGGGGCGCGAAGCCCTAGATGGACGCGCAGATGGAGAGCCAGGATAGATATGTACAGCAATAAGTTGACGTATTTGAGTCAAGGATTACTCGATAGTTTGGTATCGGGCAGACGTATGATATTGCTAAGATCAAAGACGAAGTTGCTGAAATTAAGAAGATTGTAGCAGAGTTGTATGATAGACCGGTGATCTCAGAGCCCGTGATTGAGATAGTTGTGTATGCAGTATATGTTCCTAACATTTAGGATATTTTAGACCCAATAGCGATACTGATTGAGGAGACCCAAGACGAGAAAAAAGATAGTAAGATGAGAAAGTGTGAGGAAAAAGAGGCAGAGAAGAAGGCTACAATAGATAGCCTACAGAATAAGGTGGACCGACAGACACGGGTCTGTGAGATAGTTTCTAGAGCCGGTGATTCTAGACCATTAGTTGAGGATATTTATGGAGGCGGTATTTCAAACCTGCCCAGTGCCACTGTTGTTGATTCAGTCTCCTTAGCTGATAAAATGTATGCTAATGATAGTATATCTAGTTTCGAATATCTGCGAATAGCTGAAAAGTATAAGTAGCTAAAAGTTTGTTATGTCTTGCAGGTTTTGTGCTGACAAAGGTCTAAAATGGGGAGAAAATCAGCACCTATGGCAGAAGACTATTTTTACTGATTTTTGAGTGATTTTGAAATTGATTTGTGATTCTGGAAACATGAATTGTGGATTTGAAATGATTATGTAGAAAGTATTAGGCTAAATTGAATTGTTTTGAAAATTTGCCCCCTCTTAAATTTTTGTTAACTTTGCCATATGTGTATGTAATACCCATGCTTATTTCTAGCTAAAAGTCATCTCAAGGATGCTAGTACTTGCTTTGAAATACAAGCCTATTTTTGTACCCGTGGTATTTATGAGATTTCTACTTTTTATCACGTAGGAAATTGAGTTAGCTTTAAAACGAAACTAATTTTGTCCAAATCCGACACCCGAGGAGAAAGTTATGGATGTTTTACTCAGAACTGACTGAAATGCCTAGGTGCGACATCCAAGTTGATGCACCACCAAACAAGTGACAGACCACAACTTTGACCATCATAGCCAAGGCAGTAGGGCCATGTTCTGGACAAGGATTGACGGACCGTCAGATTTTTGATGGACTATCATCTAGGCCATCAACTCTTATCTAGTGAACCTCTTTTTGGCCCACATATGACGGTCGAAATGATGGACCGTCAAGTTCCTGATGGACCATCAGTCGGGTCATCACACGCCACATTCAGTTTACTTCCAGGCCGTTTTAACAGGGCTATTTTGGTCACTTACCACTCGCTTATATATACCCAGATGATTCCGACTTCAGCCATTTTACTCATTATTATTTCACAAACAAAAACTAGGGTTTCTCTCTAAATTTAATCTCCAAGAACAAGACCCAATCTTCTTCAAAAATCAAAGGATTTCAAATCTTTCAAGTTTAAAAAATATCAAGAACCTTGAGTCAGGTATGCATAGTGTTCATCTACGGATCCATTCCATTCATAGAGCTCAAGAACCATATTTTAAATATTATTTTCTGATTACCTTGTTGTAATATGAGTATATACATGTTGATGATTGTTTTTTAAGTTTCAAGGTGATATTTAAAGGTGTTTTCATGAAGTATATGTGTTTGTTAGTTGAAACCCATGATCCTTATATAACTTAATATGGTGAAACTCATGAACACGCTTAAGATAAAAGAATGCATGCAAAGTGTTTGATAATATGCCTAGGATAATAGAATTCATGTCCCATGATTTAGTAGTGCTTAAATGACAAGTCCATACTCTATGCTTTACGATTTCCCATGAATTCCATGTGAGTGATATGCGTTGTTGTTGTGATATGGATTGACCATGATATTAAAGTTATGCAAGTATATACATGTTGTATGAATTTCCCTTCCATGTATAAGATATTGAGAACTATGCTTAGTGTGAAATCCCCTACTCATGATATGGTAAATTGTGGACTCTACTCTTACGATCAAGTCAATCATGTGAGTCAGTCTCCTTCCATTGAGTCCTGGGGGTACTTGTACCCAAAAAATATAGTTGTGTGCCTAGAGCCATATCATGTTATCACGATAATCTCAGTCAAGCCGTGATCCATAGAACTCAGTCGGGTATGTGACTCAGGAAACCTAAGAAATCTCATGATCGCAGTTAATTCTCAAATAGTAGCACTAATCCATCAGTCAACAGAAGACACTTACTCAGTCCATGTACCATCATTTAAATCATGTTTAGTCTCTTCAGATGAGAGTAGGAGTTAGCACAGGTTTCCAAGGATGGGAACTCACCTGCCAATTTAGGGTGTGATTCTTAGTAATCATCCTTGTGTTCCAGAACTACAGAGCCAGCGTAGATTGAGATATCTTAACCTGTCAGATTAGGGTTGGTGAGGTGGATTAATATGTCAGTTTAAGGGTTCCTACCATTCTCATTTTGTTTAGCTGCCAGCTAAGGGTCACTCACAGCTGTCCTTACCAGTGGCGCGGTATTGACACCCTTCCAATCAGGGCAGAGATTAGACCCTAACTTAGCTATATGTATTATTGGGGCATGTCGGTCAAACAACTACCACCCACAGTTTTAATCCCAGTCCCAGTAAATGAACTTAGATAGTTCTTCAGACTTGAATATGTCAGGGCGGTCGGATATAGTCAATTCAGTTATAGAGCAGAACACAGATATTTCTATTAGATTCAGGACTGTCAGACACAGTTATCTATGTTATCAGAATTTTAGTATTTGTCAGACTAGATATCAGTAGATCATGCATTAGTGTTTAGATCTAGATATCACGTAATCACGATCTCAGTTATTACGTATGCATGTTTGCACTCTTACATTCATATCAGTCAGTTAGTTAGCATCGTTCATGCGTGTAAACCCTTTTGCATTTAGCCTACATAACTCGTATACTCAGTACTCCTAGTTGTACTGATGCATTTACGCAATGGTGCTTTATTTCACATTACACCATAGGTTTACAGATACGAACTCCAGATCAGCAGTAGCATTCCAGTTACAGAGTTACAGTGAGTCCTCATCCATTTGAGAATGATATTATTTATTTCATTTATTAATTTAGTTCAGTTTTGCCAAAAGGGTTTAGTTGGAGGCATGTTCCTTCAACTCCTTATTCAGACAGTATTTAGAAGCTTTCAGATTTAGCTCAGATTTGATTTAGATTTCAGTTGTTTTGGGTATTCATTACCCCATATGGATGTTATTATTTGTCAGATATTATTCATGTTTTCTGCATTATTACATCATATATTGCAGTGTATAGGTACAGATATCAGTCATGGGTTAGCTTATGGTCCTTCGGGATGATTAGTATTGTGTAGCACTCCAGTTCAGAAAATTGGGGTGTTACAAACTTGGTGTCAGAGTCGAAGGTTTAATAGAGTCCTAGGAAGTCTGAAAGCCGCATCTAGTAGAGTTTTCTACATGGGTGTATTGCGTGCCACATTTATGTGAAAGAGGCTATAAGATCTTTTAGGAACAATTTCCCTTATTTCAGTATTCATATCATGCTAGTGAGCATAATCTCAAGTTAAACTCTCTGTGTAATCCATTCTTCTCTTATTTCAAAATATACCTCCAAAGAGAAAAAACCAGCCAGCTCCTTGATCCGAAGATCCTTTGGGCGAACATGTTTCTCATGTAGAGTTTAGGGCCGCATTCACCATACTTTCTCAGTCTGTGGCTGTCCAAAATAAATGGCCACTAGTTATTTCAGCCAATCCAGTGTCCAACTCAACCGCAGCTAGGATTCGGGACTTTACTCGAATGAACCCTCCATCTTTCTTTGGGTCTAAGTCTGATGAAAACCCTCAGAATTCATTGAATAGGTCCAGAAGGTCATAGACATCATGGGAGTTACTTCTTGTCAGAGTGTCAAGTTAGTCGCATACCAATTGCAGGATGTTGCTCATACTTGGTACAAATAGTGAAAGTTTAAGAGGTTAGAGAATGCAGGTCCTATAAAGTGGGAAGAATTTGTCATGACTTTCTTAGACAGATTCCTTCCTCAGGAGCTGAGGGAGGCAAAAGTACTAGAGTTTATCAACCTCAAGCAGGGAAATATGATGGTTATGGAGTATTCTCTCAGATTTACTCAGCTAGCCAGATATGCCCCTCATGTGGTTACAGACAATAAGGCTAAGATGAGCAAGTTTGTGTCAGGGGTGAATGATAGCATGGTAAATGAGTGTAGTTCTGTGATGATGAACAGTGATATGACTTTATCCAGGCTCATGACTCATGGTCAGGCAGTTTCAGTTTTGCTCAACCAAAATCAGAAAGAGGAAACCGTTCGCAGTTTTGTCCTAAGCCATTAATTCCAGCTCCTTCCTTCGCCAGTGCCCCAGTGCCAAAATTTAGATATGGCAACAGAGATCGAGCATCAGGCTCTAAGTCTCAGGGCAATGTCAGCAGTGCCCGCACTAATCCCCTATGTCAGACTTGTGGTAAGAACTACAAGGGTACCTGTAGAGCTGGTAGTAATATTTGTTTTAGTTGTGGCAAGCCAGGCCAAAGGATTAGAGAGTGTCCATATTCAGGTCTACAGAGTCTGCAGAATAGCTCCACAGCCTAGTCTGGTTGCCCAAATCAGTAGAGTGCCACTTCTAGTGCTACTAGTGGGAAACGCCAAAATAGACTCTATGCTCTTTAGTCCTGACAACATCAGGAAAATTCTCCTGACGTCGTTACTGGTACGTTACAAATTTTCTATGTTCATGTTTATGCTTTACTAGATCCAGGTGTATCCTTGTCTTTTGTTACTCCTTATATAGCAGGTGATTTTGAAATTTGTCCTGAAATTTAAGTAGAGCCCTTTTCAGTCTCTACCCTAGTGGGTAAAACCATCATAGCTCAGTGGGTATACAGGAACTGCCCGATTATGATATTTCAAAAAGCTACATCAGCATATTTAATTGAGTTAGAGATGACTAATTTTGATGTCATTCTCGGCATGAATTAGCTTCATTCTTGCTATGCCACAATCGACTGTTGAACCAGGGTAGTTTAGTTTCAGTTCCTGAATGAGCCCGTCCTAGAGTGGAAAAGTAGTACTTCATCTTTTAGGGGTCATCTTATTTCCTACCTTCGGGCAAGGAAAATGATTTTTAAGGGGTTGTGTATCATCTCGTGCGTATTAAAAATTCTAGTTCTGAATCTCCTAGTCTTGAATCAGTCCCAGTTATAAATAAGTATTCACACATATTTCCCTAAGATCTTCTAGGCATTCCTCCCGAAAGGGAAATAGACTTCGACATTGACCTTATTCCTATTTCTATTCTGCCATACAGAATGGCACCAGTAAAACTCAAGGAACTGAAAGATCAGTTCAAGGATGTCTTAGATAAGGGATTCATCAAGCCCAGTGTATCCTCATAAGATACACCAGTCTTATTCGTGCATAAGAAAGATGGTTCTCTCAGGATGTGTATTGATTACCGTCAGCTCAACAAAGTTACGGTCGAGAACAAGTATCCTCTTCCTAAAATAGATGACTTGTTTGAGCAACTTTAGGGTGCCAGTTATTTCTCCAAAATAGACCTCAGATCAGATTACTATCATCTCAGAGTTAGAGAATATGACATCCTGAAGACAGTTTTCCGTACTCGGTATATTCACTTCGAGTTCTAGTTATGTCCTTTGATCTTACCAATGCCCCAGCCACTTTTATGGACTTGATAAATCGTGTGTTCAAGTAGCACTTGGACATGTTCGTCATAGTCTTCATAGATGATATCTTGGTTTATTCCCGCACAGAGCGTGATCATTCAGACCATCTCAGGATTGTTCTTCAAACTCTCAGAGATCACCAGCTATTCGCCAAATTCAGTAAGTGCGAGTTTTGGATAAGATCAGTAGCATTCCTTGGCCATATTATTTTCGGTGATGGCATTAGAGTAGATCCTCAGAAGACCAAAGCGGTAAGAACCTGGCCTTGCCCTGTCCTTCCATCAGATATCAGGAGTTTCTTGGGATTGGCTGGCTATTACAGATGGTTTGTCGAGGTGTTTTTTTTATTGCATCCCCCATGTCCAAATTGACTCATAAAAGGTCAAGTTTTAGTGGTCAAATCCTTATGAGAAGAGTTTTTAAGAGTTGAAGACTAGCTCACCTCAGCTCCAGTTCTAGCTATTCTAGATGGTTCAAATGGGTTCGTGGAATATTGTGATGCGTCCAGAGTGGATTTAGGTTGTGTCCTCATGCATCATGGTAAGGTCATAGCCTACGCCTCTAGAAAGTTAAAGCCCAATGAGAAGAATTATCCTACTCATGATCTTGAGTTAGCAGTCATAGTATTTACCTTAAAGATTTGGAGGCATTATCTATACGGAGTTCATGTAGATGTCTTCACGGATCATAAGAGTCTCCAGTATGTCTTTTCTGAGAAAGATCTCAATATTCGTTAGATAAGGTGGTTAGAGCTTTTGAAAGATTATGACATGAGTATCTTTTACCATCCGAGCAAGGCCAATATTGTGGCCGATGCTCTCAGTAGACTTTCCATGGGTAGTGTTTCTCATGTCGAGTAAAACAAGAAGAAGATAGCTTAGGAAATCCATCAGATCACCAGAATAGGTGTTCGCTTAGTCAATTCTTTGGAGGGTGGTGTATGTATTCAGAGTAGTTCAGAGTCATCTCTAGTTTCTGAGGTAAAAAAAAAAACAAGACAGGGATCCTATCCTTGTCAAGCTAAAAGAGCCAGTTCATAATCAGAGAGTAGAGGTTTTCTTTCAAGGGAGAGATAGGGTTCTTTATTGTCAGGGTCATCTGTACGTTCCAGGTGTAGATGACTTAAAACAGCGGATTCTTGCAGAAGTGCATGGTGTACGATACTCTATTCATCCAAGCGCCACTAAGATGTACCGCGACCTGTGGGAAATCTATTAGTGGAGTGGGATAAAGAGAGATATTGCAGAGTTTATGGCTAAGTGCTATACATGTCAGCAAGTTAAGACAGAGCATCAGAAGCCTAGTGGACCCATTCAGTATTTTTCATGCTAGATATCAGTAGATCATGCATTAGTGTTCAGATCTAGATATCACGTAATCACGATCT
Organism: Capsicum annuum; assembly: GCF_002878395.1. NCBI lineage: Eukaryota > Viridiplantae > Streptophyta > Magnoliopsida > Solanales > Solanaceae > Capsicum > Capsicum annuum. The sequence goes on from NC_061117.1 coordinate 136,323,802, forward strand.
CAGTTACTACGTATGCATGTTTGCACTCTTATGTTCATATCAGTTAGTTAATTAGCATCGTTTAAGCAGGTATACCCTTTTGCATTTAGCCTACCTCACTCGTATACTCAGTACTCCTAGTTGTACTGATGCATTTACGCAATGGTGATTTATTTCACGTTACACCATAGGTTCACAGATACGAGCTCCAGATCAACAATTGCAGTAGCATTCCAGTCGCAGAGTTGCTGTGAGTCCTCATCCATTCCAGGATGATATTATTTATTTTATTTATTAATTCAGTTCAGTTTTGCTAGATGGAGTTAGTTGAAGTAATGTTCCTTCAACTCCTTATTCAGACAGTATTTAGAGGCTTTTAGATTTGATTCAAATTTCAGTTGTTTTGGGTATTTTTTACCCCATATGGATGTTATGATTTGTCAGATATTCTATGCAGTTGAACCTTATGGCCTATTGTTCATGTTTTTCGTATTATTACGTCATATATTATAGTGTACAGGTACAGATATCATTCATGGGTTAGTGTGCGGTCTTTCGGGGTCATTAGCACCGTGTAGCACTCCGGTTCATAAAATTAAGGTGTTACAGTGTATATGTGTGAGACTATTGTGAATCTGATAATGGCTTTAGGATTAGGGATAGAACAATTAGGGCAAATAATTGCATAACTGAATAAGTAGTACTTAGAAATGTAACCCTGTACAAGAGCATGTGAGTTACTACTGAGTTCTTGGTGTAAATAAATCTAGAATTTTCCCAATTGCTTTTACCTAGGTGGAGGATTGTCAAGTAGGAGATGATCATAGGCCCTTTTTATTGTAAGTGCATTTGAGCCTAAATGTCCTAACCAAATGAATGAATCCATTTAATCCAAATATTTGAGTCTTAATTGACTTATAATGAACCTATTTTAGCCCTGGTCCTCTTTCTTGGACATTGTGCACCTTAACTCAAGCAAATCACCTAAGTTGAGGGTGGATATAATAGGGGTGCATAGGAGAAAAGGGGTATGAAGAAAGTTATGTAAAAATAAAAATTGAAAAAAGGACAGGTGTGGTAGAAATAGAAGAAAATAAAAGAAGTAGAGAAATTACAATGAAAATAAAAAGAAAAAGAAAGGGAGAAAACCGTACCTGGCCAAATCTGCTCGTGTCAAAATAAAAAGAGATTCATAAGGGCGGGAATTAAATTGAAGAATTAGTTAAAGAATAAGGGTACCACAAAAAAAGTGTATTGTCAAGGAGGAGTCACTAAATAAATCCCAAAAAGATATCATACCAACCCTAAGAATACGTTACAAGCCAAATAAAGTTCTGTAATGATGCTACCTCAACTGTCTACAAATTTAGGAAGAGAGCGTAATGGCAAGCCTATGGTATTTCGTACACACCGGTTATACTTATTTCTAAGCGAGAGAGCTATTAGTTATATCCCTGAATAGATTGTATTGCTAGGTTGCTAGATTGTTTGGTGAATGTAATTTGTGTTTATGCCAGTTGTCTATTACTAATGTAATGCCATCGTCGTATTCCCATGTGTTTCTCTGTGTGCTTAATCGTTATACACAATTTGAGCCACAAAAATTTAAAACTAGGAGAGGAGCAACGTGTTTGAAAATTGCGTTCAAAATTATTGGCATGGATAGCTTAGGATCTTTATGTTTAAGCATTGTTTCTGTGTCCTGAACTAGTTTTTGATTTTTTTTGCCTGAGGACATGCAAAAGTCTAAGTTGAGGGTGTTGATGCATCATGGAAATACGGTACTTTCAATGCTTAAAATCAGGAATTTAAGCATGTACTTAGGTTTTTTAGTGGATATGGCACTTTTGTGTTTATTACAGATAAAACAGGTTTATAAGAGTACTGAGATAAAAATAGAAGAAAAAGACCTAAAAAGACCAAGGGGCAGAAACTACGAGTTTCCTCATGAGTCATCAACACATTATACGACTCCGAGGCTGACTCGTATAAACAACAGAAACCAAGAAGAAGAAGAAAAACAAAGTGTTGAGAAGATACGACATAAGCATATGAGTCATCAAGAAAGATACGAGCCATATGAAGAAATCATAACCATAAAAAAATATAAAGCTACCATCCAAAGTAGAAGTCTCAAAAGTATACGAGTTGGAAGTCAGTGTACGACTCGTAAAAGGAAACCCTAAACAGACTAATCTCAAAGCTTGGAAAGAAAGAAGTCTCAGGTAGATACGAGTGAAGGCCACGAGTCGTATGCTCAAGGTACCACTTGTACGCAGAATTCTTAAGAAGAACAGAGAGTTGAAGCCTTGGGAAACCAGACACAAGAATGGATACGATAAGGCATGGTACGATGAGCATACGAGTGGATGAGTGAGTCATACCATGTGCTGACTTAATTTTTTCTTTTCCAATTTTATTAGGATTTCTAAGTGTTTTTGAGATACTATAAATACCTTAGGTTTTCTCCTTTATTTGGTTTCTTACTTTTACATTCTTTTTATATGTTTGCTTTGATTCTTGAGATTTTTGGTTATTATTCAATAGTAGATTTCAGGTTTTACTCTTCCCATTATTGTACAATTAATTACATTCTTTCTTTATTGATTACCATGGGTTATTGCATGTACATGAGTGGCTAACTTCCCTAACTACTAAGGTTGTGGGAGCCCTGGTGGATTAACTACGCAAGAAAATTGAGAGATTCATTTATTCTAAAGTAAACTACATGCATCTTAATCTTCTTTATCATAATTAACCTCGAAGCTACTGCAGAAGCTTGGGGATAGCTTGTTATCATAAATATGCTTGATGTTGGGCGTATTTATACGTCTAAGCACCATAACTTACCCATGTTTTAGCTAAGCTTTGAGGATAAAATACATAATTCTTGCACTTTTAGTCTATTTTTAGTTAAGTGAGCTGACCTATGTGATCAGCATGCTTTTCAGGTACTAATGAGGAAGATTTCAGCACTTTGGGGACCTGTGGACAGCAAAGGAAAACTTCACGTAAGAAGGAAAGCAGCTTTTAGACCGAATGTGATGCATGGGAACTTTTTCCCAGGCAAACTCATTATTTTTAAATAGTTAAGGATGCAGTAGAAATTTATTAGAGAAAGATGTTATTAAAAGCCTTATTGCTGAATTTTTAGGGATTATTGACATTCTGTATTTTAAAAAAAAAACAAGAGAAAATGGCTTAGCTTGAGGACAGAGAGAGAGAAACGTGCTTCTCTCTTTATTTTGCTAGTCATCTTCATCACCAAGATCGTTCTAAGTTTTGGTATAATGAATATTTCTATGTTGATTTCTGTTTTATTCATGAGTAGCTAAGTTTATTTGTTAGGGTTATGGAAACCTTGTAGTATACTCTCTATTGCTATGGGTTTTTTGAATTTATGATGTGTTAATCCACTTATATCATTACTCTCTTCATTTTGATTGAATTCTCATGATTGCAAACATAGGGAATGCGCCATTATAGCAATAACTTGTTTGATAGAAAAGTTACTATTTGGAAAAGAGAGTGTGACGAGAAAATAGGGTTTCCAACCTCTATTTTACACGTTAATGCCCTAGCAGGATTAACTTCTTGGAGAGTTCGTACAATTGGTTGTACACTTTGGATTCGAGAGAACTAAGGTGAATAAATCCTTGATGGTTGAAAAACACTTGGATTTAGAATTAGAACACGTCTCTCTATAAGTGCATGCATGTATAAAATCCATATTACTCATAGTTAATAGAGAAGTAGAAGCTACAAGGTGGACATAACCCTAACTTGTCATTCTCGGTGATCAAATATTATTACACATATCATCTCATCGTTACACTGATAATATTATTGCGCACCTAAACCGAAACCCCCTTATCTTGGAACCTTCGACCAACAGTCTAATAATAATCGCAATACTTAGTGATCATAGTATTCCCTATGGGATTCGACACCCAACCCAGTTGGGTTCTATATTTGACAGCGACCGCTTGCACTTTCTAATAAGAGTTGTAATTTGGGTGTATCAATGCTCACAAGGGAGTTTATGATTGGAAAAGAGGATTAAGATAGTAATTTGAGATTCACTTCTATCATTATTATTTCCCTATCTCATCTAATTAACTCGATACTCAAAATGTAAGAGTTGAACTAAAGTTAGAGACAAGGAGCGACTGCGGGTGTAATTTATTAACGCGTTCACAAGACTATTAATAATACATATCCTGTCAACTTTACATGCAGGATCAGCAAAATATATGGGTTGAACATAAGAAACTTGTGGAGTTAAGAAGCCAGGCAAAACACAGTCCTAGTGTTCATCTTCTATTGTTTACAACTCAAAGTACTCAATTTTGGTTACTACTTACTGGTTACTTCCAAAATCCCCCATTTACTTTTCCCCACTGCTCGTTAATTACATCAAGTTAACCAGCTATTCAGTATCTTTCTCGTGGGTTCAACCCTAACCTAATTGGGTTATAATATTTATCATCGACCGTCGTATACTTCTTTGGAGGTTAGTTTTAGGCGACATCAAATGTTGTTACTTACTTGGGTCATGAAGGTATCATGGTGGATCCACAGAAGGTTGTGGTGGTTAATAAGTGGCTTAGACCCATAACTCTGTTCGATATTCAGAGCTTTTTAGGTTTGGCCAGCTACTATAGAAGGTTTGTGGAGATTTTCTCTTCTATTGCAGCCTCGTTGACTAAGTTGACTCAGAATAAGGTAAAATTTATGTGGCCTGATGCTTGTGTAGGTAGTTTCAAGAATTTGAAGGGTAAGTTGACTTTGACTTCAGTCTTAACTCTACCTGAGGGTAGTAATAGTTTTGTTGTCTATTGTGATGCGCCCTGGGTAGGGCCAAGTTGTGTGTTGATACAGCATGGCAAGGTGGTTTCATATGCTTCTAGACAGTTTGAAGTTTAGGAGAAGAATTATCCAATCTATGATTTAGAATTACTAGCTATGGTGTTTGCATTAAATATCTGGTGACATTATTTATATGAGGTCCATGTTGACATTTACTCTGATCATAAGATCCTGCAATACCTATTCACCAGAAAAAATAGAATCTCAGGCAAAGGAGGTGGTTTGAGATTCTAAAAGAATATGACATGACTCTCCGCTATCTTCTAAGTAAAGCTAACGTAGTTGTTGATGCTCTTAGTAGGTTGTTCTTGGGAAGCTTGTCATATGTGGATGAGGAAAGTGGGATTTGGTGAATGATATTCACCATTTGGCTAATTTAGGAGTTCGTCTCTTGGATTCCAAGGATAGTAGTATGATTTCTCAAGAGGTGGAAAGGTTATCTCTTGGTGCTAAAGTAAAGAAGAAACAAGTGTTGGATCCTATCTTACTGCAAATCAAAAATAATATAGGTAGGCAGAAAGTGATGGCTTTCGAGATTGGTGGTAAGGGTATCTTTAGGTACCACGGCAGGTTGTGTGTTCCCGATGTTGATGGGTTACAAGGAAGAATTTTGGCCAAAGCTCATAAGTCATATTATATTTTTCATCCTAGTTCGACGAAGATATATCATTATCTTAGAGATATTTATTGGTGGAATAATATGAAGCGGGATGTGGCTAATTTTATGGCTAAGTACATGGTGTGTCAGTGAATAAAGGTAGAGCACTTGAGTCCCGATGGGTTGACTTAAGAGATTGATTTGCCGATGTAGAAATAGGAGATAATTATTATGGATTTTCTTACCAGTCTTTCGCTGTCTCACCAGTAATTTGATTTGATTTGGGTCATCATGGATAAGATGACTAAGTCTGCTCGTTTCTTGCCAGTGGGGACTAATTTCTTTTCCAGGGATTATGCCAAGTTGTTCATTGAGGAGAACGTGAAGTTACATGGTACCCTAGTTTCCATCATATCTGATCGGGGTACTCAGTTCTCATTTTACTTTAGGAGGTCGTTCCAACGAGGTTTGGGGACTAAGGTGATCCTTAGTACTGTTTTCCACCCGCAGACAAATGGGCAAGCAGAAAGGACAATTTAGGTCTTTAAAGACATGTTTTGGGCTTATGTTTTTTATTTTGGTAATAGTTGGGTTGACCACCTTCCTCTCATAGAATTTGCCTACAATAACAATTATCACTCTAACATTGGGATGGCTCTGTTTAAGGCCTTATATGGTAAGAGGTGTAATCTCCTATTGGGTGGTTTAAGGTTGGTGAAAATATGTTGTTTGGTCCTAATTTGGTTCACCAAGTCATGAAGAAAGTGAATGTTATTTGGGATATACTTAAAGCAGCCCAAAGTCGCCAAAAGTCCTGCGTGGATGTAAAGTTAAGAGAGTTGGAGTTTTGTGTTGGTGATTGGGTATTTTAGAAGGTGTCTCCCATGAAAGTAGTGATGCATTTCAATAAAAATAGAAAGCTTAATCCCATTTAGTCTGTCTGTTCTTGGTTTTGAAGAGGGTTGGTAATGTTGCATATAAATTGGAGTTTCCCTCTAATTTGAACTTCATTCATTTGGTGTTTCATGTTTTAATATTGAGAAAGTGTGTGGGTGAGCCTTCGATGGTTGTTTCTTTGGAAGAGGTGGGTATTTTGGTTCCCTTGTCCTATGAGGAAGTCCTGATTGAGATTTTAGATTGGCAAGTCTGTCGGTTGCAGACCAAAGACGTGGCTTCGGTAAAGGTTCTTTGGAAGAACCAAAAGGTAGAGGAAGCTATGTGGGAAGCTGAAGAGGACATGAAGTCCAAGTATTCATTCTTATTTCCCATTTTGGATAATTATGCTTAAGGTGTGTGTATTCCTTAACATCTTTATTTTCTGACATTGTTAAAGGAAAGACTGATTTCCTTGTCATCTTTATTTTTGCCTTTGGTAATGGTAAGAGTAGTGGTATGTGGAGTCAAATCATGCTAATAATTACCTTGTCTTATCATTCGAGAATGAATGATCCTAAGGGGGGAGTATGTAATGCTCCAGGTTTTTGGTCTTTGATAATTTTATGAGTTTTGAGTTTTCTTCCCTGGCAATAACTCACCTGATGAGTCGTAGGGTGTCTTGATGGGTTAGGTAACCTTAGTCATAAGGTTTCTAGTGAATGGTGTTTGAATTTTTGTCTTGGATACAACTTGAGGGTATAAGTCGTAAAGACTTATGACGAGTTGTTGGGATGGAATCGTAACTAAATTAGAAATTAAGTGGCAAAGTTCTGCTTCGAGTAAAAGTTGCTCACTATGAGCAGTAAGGACTTGTTACGAGTCGATGGGTGCAAATCATAGGATGTCCAATGTTTACTCAATTGAGGTCTGTGTTGACTATGACTGGACCATACAAGTCATAGGGTCCCATTACAACTGGTACCAATCGAGTCATAAGTTCAACATGTGTAGGATCCTAGAGACTATCTTGGTTACAACTCATGGTGATGAATCGTAAGGAGTGGCTACGAGTCACTGGTTGACCCATAGTCAAAGGGTGACACTTTTTCACCTTTTAAGTTAAGGGTATTTTGGATATTTCCCTTCTAGCCCAAATTAAAATCCATATTTTATAACCCCTTTAGAGTGTCATTATCACTCAAAAACAAATCACGTAACTTCTCAAACACTCCAAAAGGATCTCTAAATTCTCTCAAGAAAGTCAAGCTAGTGTTTTATCAAGTTGGTCATCTAAGGGCTCAAGGGTCGATTTCTCTTCAAATTTCTTGGTGTTTTAAGTCATGTTACTCTTCCCTCATTGTTAATTTGTTAAAAGCATGTGTTTTAAAGTATTGTTCATGAGATTTTTATGATGGTTTTGAAACAAAGGTTGTGGGTTTTGAATGCTTGTTGTTGGACAATGTTTTCCCATGGTTTACATATGATTATTCATGCTTTAATTATGGTTTTGAACTTGTGGGTGCATGGGTATGGTAAATTAATGAGAGAATTGTGATTTTTCCAAACTAGTGACTTTTGAAGTGGTTATGACCCCCGCCTCATATTGTGCAATTAGTTTTTAATTATGAGAAGTGTGGGAATTTGTAAAATTGAACTATTCTTGAACTATTGCATTATGATATTGAATTGAACCTTAGGATTTGTCTTTTCACAAACCATTGCATAATTGAGCCAAGGGGGTTGTGAATTTCCCCAAGTGATGTAATTGTTTTAGCATGTTGTTAGTACCTTGCAAGTTTAGTTTGCATGACGAAACCAACAATGTATGTCTTAATGTGAAAGAGGGTTAAATGAACGGAAATGTGTGATACTTTCTTTATATGGGCTTTAATAAGTGTTGTGTAGCTATGTCGTGAAAGTGAATATCCGAGTGATCGATACAGGAAATCGCGTTTGCCGATGCAAGGGTCAAAGTAACTAGAGAGGTTTGAGTCTCCCACATTATTATTTCATTATTAGGGAGGTTCGAGTCACCTATAAATCATTACATGATCGGGTACTTAATTCACCTTAGTATATGATTTGGAGGTTCGAGTTCCCTGTACATATATATGAGATTATTCTTCGATTCGTACGGCTACACGCACTGGGTCCCTACTAGGGGGTGAGAGCTGGGGCCTACATAGCCCGTGGGTACATGTTATGATGGTTGAGCTACACAATCCAGGCTAAATTTTTAAAGTTCATGTTAAACCCTGTTCCTTATCCCGGCATGTGATATATATATATATATGTGTTTATGCATTTGATTATGCACATTGGTTTTGAATGATTTTGAACTTTGATCATGTCATTATGTTATTGTTATCCCTTAGTTACATGCTAGAGTTCAATCCGCTAACCGTCTTCAGATGCTGTATCCCCATGCGATGCAGGAATTGGCCATACTTCTACTGCTCCTGCTCAGTGATTAGGATTCCGGATCAGCTAATGAGTTGACATTAAAGTGGTGAGCTTCCATAATCGATCGTCTACATTTTATATTTTGGTCTCTTATATCTCAGACTGTTTACACTTATTTTGGCTATAGTTGGGGGCATGTCCCAACATTATTGATATTCAGTTTTGGTTCCTTATTTAAAAGGCTTTGTTTGGACTACTGTGGTTGTTGAGCAGTGTCAGTCGGTAGTTATGGACTTGTTTTGAATTTTTTTAAAATTGTTACATGCTATCCTGTAATATGTTCGAAATTCAACCGACATTGGGGTGTTTTGTTTTTGGTTTGGTTAGGTGCATAGGGTAATCTCCGATCCACGTGGGACTTAAGATACTCATCACGGCCAGGCCCTTGTTCGGATCGTGACACATGTGAATCAGTTTAGCATACCTAATTCCTTCATCTTGTGCCTATAAAATAAGATCCCTCTGAGGTATAGTTCTTATTGAATGATCACTTCAATCATTCCACTTGTTCCTTTGTTCCCTCTGAGATCTTAATTCCCTTGTTTTTCTTGAGATAGGCCTAGTATGTGTACCTTCTCCTTTATCTGGTCCCTCAACAAGTTTGTCAATCATCAAAACTAAGCATAGTATCATAGTAATTATGCATCATCAATATGAGGATCAGATTTTTTAGAAGATATCCACCCACACTCGTGCAGTGCAGTCAGATACCAGTTGACCACGTACTCAACATCTTAGGTATCAAGTCCCACAATGAGGCCAGTTAATCTTCAAAACTACAAGTACAACAACGACAATACACTATGCATAACTATTTTTAACCAAGATTTTATCCCATTGAATATATATATATATATGTGTGTGTGTGTGTGTGTGTACTAGTTTAGTCGCACGTGCCTCGCACGTGTAACCTTTGATTAATGACATACTTTTTATGTACTTAAAACATTTAAAATTTTGGTACTTCTTAAATTTTTCTTATTCTAATGTATTTATATTTATTTTTAGATTTTCCAAATCTTCTTAAAATCAAATTTTAATTGATTTAGAATGTTTAAACTAATGGAAAAATTATCAGTTGTCATGAATTTTGATGAATTCTAATAAGAAAAATTTTGCTATAAATATTTAATTAATTTTTAATTCTTAAATATTGAAAAAATAGTAAAAATATGATTTTGTCTAAAGCAGAGACTTTTAGTGAAGGGCAAAAAGTTCAAATAATATTTCTATGACCCTTTACAATTTTAATATAGTATAGATAACACAGAAGGAAATGAAGAAGAAGAGAAATAATACAATAATTTATAATAAATAAAAATACATAGTTACAAAATGTCGAACTCCCAAAAAAGAAGGTGATTTGATCAAATATAAACTAAAACTAAATAAGTAATTTTGAAAATGGGATTATCTGTTCAATTCTTTTCACCCCAATGCTTCAACATACCCTTCCAATTGCATAACCTCTTTGTGCATCTCGAGTCGTTGATTGTTGATCGTTGATCTTGATTTTCAATCACCATCAGCATAGTTTTTTATATTTGCTTCTCTTCTGTCTCACTTCAACTGTGCCTTTTGCTTTGATCTTAGTAGGCAAAAGTCCTTCAGTTGCTCATGCATTGCATCGTGCACTTCACACTTGTGTGTATAACATAACTTGTGAATTCTTGTAAGATGTTCACGTTTTAATTATAATTCTAGTCCAGAAAAATAATCATGACTTGTATTCTAGGTAGTGAAGGATATAAAAGAATAGGAGGATCAGCCCCCAAAAGACGTGTTTTCTTTTCTTTCATCACTTCATCATCACCAATTCAAAATTTCTCGAAGAAGTTCATATGCTTTGGTATCGAGGCCACCACGTGAATATTTCATTTAGATAGCCTTGATCACCTCCATTATAGGATTCGATCTCATTTATGTGATCCATCAGGAGCTAGAACGTGCAATTTAATAATTTTTTTTCTTTTTTCATAAGGCACAGAACTGTCAAAGATGCATACATCTAAGTTCAAAGTTCTAAATTGGCATCAAGCAACATAGATAAAACATATTTACAACTATTTTTCTAACCAATCTTAGTGGAAATCAGCAGTCTCATTACAAAGAAATATTCATCTTAGGTATCTCTTTCGGCAAGTACTTGGATTCTTCTGCATAATCAAATAGAGTAACAACCCTGACTGTTATCCTTTGCCTTTTCTCATTGTTGTACTCTTGTGGAGCAACACTGATTCGAAAAAGATGAGGAACCTATGTAGCCTTCTTTAATTTGATGGCTCAATCACCATGGCACAACAGTTAAAGAGCATGTCATTGATTTTTGTGACTGAAACTTGTGGCATCTTAAATAACATGTCAATATTTCTAAGTATAAGCAGATCAACATCAATGAAAGACTAACATTAGTAATGCAAGAAGCCTAACAATACAAAATGTATGTGAACATTCGCAATAATGGAGGAAAAAAACATTGAGAGAAAATAGGAGAAGATTAAATTATAGTAACAAGAGTGCCATTATCACGAAGAATCAAGTAATTACGTATATGTACTTTTTTTCTCAAAATCTAAATACAGTAAATGATTCAAACTCATTCTTAAAATAATGATGCAAAATGTAGGAAAATATGCAGGAGGCACGTGGAGATCAAGGATTTAAAATTCATTAGTTCCTATAACAACCTCAAATTAATATACAATATTAATTGGCTTCACAATCATCATTTAGGTTCACCCAATAAAGACCTATTCTTGATCATAATATAAGTTACTATCACATTATTACATTAGGCTTCAATTTCTTACACTTGACAACTTTAGCTTTGCACAATGGTTCTTGAGTCTCCTTTGTTAGAGAATATTTAACCCCTAATATGGGACTTTTGAATTCGGATTCAATCAAGCTTCAATGCAGATATCGAAATACATCTATTGGGAAATCAAAAAAAATAAAATTACACAATGTATTTCTAATGTGAGAAATTTGAACAATAGAATTTAAAATGAACATATTCTACAAGAAACTAGATAAAAACACAAGAAACCCACCATTTGATTATCTCTGTTGTAACATCAGTAACTGCATGTAAGATAAAGGATTATGATTATCTACCAAAATCACAAGCTTATTCTTAATATATTCACCATACAAAAAATAAGTCATATAAGTTTACCATTTTAAGATATCAAAAGTTGGTGGATGTAGTACTCCCACATATGGATCTTTATAATACTCAACTGCATTACTTTTTAACACCATAATGAATAACACAGTATCTACTTCTAGCTACTATAGCAAAACATAATGCATAAATTATATATACAACTCTTATAGTTATTGATTTTTCATGAGATAGCCACATATAATAGTATTCATTTAACACAAACATAAAGGAAAATCTATAGAAAGTTCTTCAAGATCAAGATGTAATTTAAATTTTGTGATAAGGCACACAAATTAAAAAGAATTACCTCTAAAAACTAAAATTGCATGCGTGTTGTGATGAGTACTAAATTCGATTATCAAAGAATCCAATAAAGTAACAAAACTCTTTCATATAGTTATAAGGTGTGTGGTTCAATGTCTTTATAAATCAGTAGTATGTATGATTTAGAACTTCAAAATCATGTGAAGTTGAAATATTATCGCATGCTACGAAACTTCTTTGCATCAAAAATGGTATATTATTAAAGTTTTGAACTATTTTAATAGGAATACTTTTTCTACTCCTTCTCGACACATAAACTAATAAGCTAGTAAAGGAATTCTATAACTAATGTAGTATTAAAAATACTTTGTTTTTTTAATATGACTTATTATTAAGAGTGAAAATTTTAATCAATACAATTTAATTAAATATTAGTTCATTATTCTAATTCAAAATTAATAAGAAGAGAATTCATTGATTAAATTTTCAGCTTTCAACTATTGGTTAAACCTCTTTTCAAAAATCAAATGTTATTCTACATGTGTTTCATTTAGCTCTATCCTTTAATTTGTTGGAAGAGATGTAATTTTTTCAATAAATGACAAAAGTAAGATATTAATATCACATAATGGAATCTTGATTGAGATAGACACATATGTAAAGCTAACATTATATGCTTGTAACAAAGCCTTATTAAAGAATAGAATGAGACGATGAAATCTTACATATAATAGTGAAAGATGTCCCTCAAAGTGTGTGATGGTCTTTGAAATTGAAACGATCTCTAACATTCAAGATAGTTGAGATATAATTTTTGAGAATTTTAAATTTAATTTCGCAGAAGATGCAAAAAATTGTATATTGTATACAACTTTACGTATTTGAAAGCTGAAGCATGCACGAACCACTATGACTTGTCTTCTTTACATATTTGTTTTATATGAATTTTTTAATCATTTTTTATATTTTCTAAAATTATTAATGTATTTTTATGAAAAAAATAATTATTATACTATTTTTTACTATATTATAAATTAAAATTAAATAAAAATTAAAGATCCATGAAGCTTACGTCTCACCCTAACATATAGGTCTCACCTTATGCTTCCGTCTTTTAAGATACTAACTCAAATTAAGTAAACAACAGTTAAATAGCTTAAGCAAATAGCTCCTTGAAAATCCTTGTAAGAACTTACTCGAGCTTTCTTGCAAGCAGCTTCTGAGAAGTCTTGCACCTGCTTTCTAAAAGATTTCGTAATTGATTCTTTTCTTTTATAAATAGGAAGGAAATTCAATTTATTTACACATTAAATTTAAAGAGAAATTTTGTTTCTCTCCCTTAATTTCTTTGATTACTAGTTTCATAAGGTTCATGCTAAGTCCGAGCCCAAACTCATGATACAAAAATAGTAAACTAATTTTTTAAAAATATATCTTACGTAATTTTTTTACTATTGTATAATTAATTTAATTTAGTGATACATTAATTAGTCTTGTTTGGTAAGTCTTCATAATTATTAAAGTTTTTTGGTCATATAATTGAATAACTTTTAAAGAATTTTATTTATAAAAATGAATTATGAAGGAGAGTTAGTAAACACTGAGGATATAGAACACACGTTTAAACAAACAAACGGTGTGCGTATTATGTTTTTTTTTTTTCATATTTCATAGGTTAAATTTTTTAAAAATGTATTATTTAGGAAAATAAGTGTTTTAAAAGTTAAGGAAAATGACTTTGTGAAAGAGAAAAATTATATTCTATCAGTGAAATTTTTCATTCATTGGATCCTCCTCACTCTTCGATATACCTTGTCTTAACCCTACCCCCATAGATTCCACCCTGCCACCCCATATTTCCACTTCTTTTAGTAATCTAAATCATATGCAGATGATTTTTGAATAATATTTTTTACTTTCATATCGAACACAAAAAAATAAATAAAAATATTTTTAAAATAATATTTTTTTAATAAAAAAGAATATGTTTATGCTAAAAACATCCAAAAATAGAATGTGGGATATTATTAGTAAGGCGTTACAAATGCTCTAAATCAAACTGTAACTTTTAAATTGCACAAATTTTATTAAAATGTACAATAACATGTAATGTACTCTATCAATTTTATTTTATTTTACATTTGTTGATTTGATACTCCCCTAATAAAGCTACTAATTATATTTTAAAAGAATATGATTGACAACTATTATGTTGCATAGTTACTTAATGATAAAGGTAATTTTGAAGAAAATAATAAACTTCTCCTGATTTTCTTAAACAATAAGTTAAAAAAAAGGTAATTTTTAGTATAAGGGTCAAGCAAAATGAAAAGGAAAGAGTAAATGTACTCTCTCAATCTCTTTTTACTTGTCTCTTTGACTTGACAATTCACATAAGAAATTATCTATCGGGAATAAAACATATAAAATTATATTCATTAATTATATTTTAAAAATTTAAGTTTGACTACTAATTATCCTTCATGTATTACTGAATGAATAAGAATAATATAAAAAAATCATGATTTGCTAAAAAGAAATAAGAAAAAAATAATTAATTTTAATAATAAATAAGTATAAAATAAGTAATTTAATAAGGAACAAAAAGAGATTTACAAAAAATTTCTATCATATTTAATTCAATTATAAAGGTTCAAATAAAAATATTATAAAATAGTAGACGAGGACAAAACTAATAAATATAGGAAAAATAGAATATACATGTGTAATCATTTTATTGCACCGTAAAACTTGTGAAGACTATCAAACTTCAATATTCTCTTTTATATATAGTTACTAGGGGCTTTGAGCTGTAGATGACAAAAGAGTTTGAAAATGAGGTGCAGGTGACTTAAGTCTTAATAATTGAGTGTAGATGACAATTACTTTATTATGGATTAAGAAAGTTGGAAAAGTTTGAAAATAACCCACAAGTTATCGAATTTACACTTTATCCATATGTTAGTTAATATAACAGGAAACCGAGGGAAAAAGGCGTGTTTCTCTCTTTTCTCATCCATTGTTGTTTTCTCTCTCTTCACGATTATTGTTGTTCATTGTTGTTGCTTCTTTATTTATCATCTTCTGCTTCATTATCATCATCTTCTACTTCATTATCATCTTTATCTTCTTCTTGTCGACCATTGTTGTTGTTGTTACCTATAACATCCCGTATTCAAGTACGTGTATTGGCGTATTCAAGTACGTGTATTGGTCTTATTTATATGGAATTAATTTTTTTATTTTATTTATACCAGAATTTTCCCGTCGATGGTTTCCTGCGAAGGTTAGTGAATAAGCTTTCCAATGATATAAAGATTTCCAAAAATAGATAGGTTTCGAATATAATCGAGCACGTTCAAAACTATAAAACGGTGGCCGGGATATTTGGGAATAGTAAATGTGCAGGAAAATTTCCTGCACACAAACTACTGAGGCCAACCGAATTTTTGGGTCAACTTCGAATGATCATAACTCCCATCATATAATGAACTGAGAGATCTACAACCTATGAAAAGAAATTATCTTTGAGTCTTCTTTCCAATGCAATTGGATCCATCCAAATCCAATGTCTGAGTAAGGAGTTATACTCGTTTTACTTCAGCCTATCAAAACAGATTTTTAGGGTCAACTTCAAACGACCATAACTCCTTGTACAGGACGAACTGGGTGGCCTACTTTATATGAAATGAAACCCCTTTGAATTATCCTTCCAACTATCCCAATTTCACCCGAATCCGATATTAGAGCAAAGAGTTATGGTCGATTTACTTTAGCTTATCAAAACAGTCCACCAAAGGACAGATTTGACATTATTTAAATTTTAAAGGCATTTTGGTCATTTCCTATTATATTATGGACGGGAATAT